>NC_062967.1:28206528-28321083 GCF_023119035.1 Salvia hispanica | reverse complement strand
TGTTAAATAGCTTGAAAGTCGAGAAATGTCTGTTTGATGCACTATGAGTTAGAATCGTTTGATTCAGAATACTTATAGAAGTGCAACATAGAAAGACTAGCGAGTCTTAATGGTTTACACCATAAGAAGACGAGCAAAGGGTTATGATCAGTAGTGGGAGTCTAATCTCCATTAACGAATCCAAGCATTCATCTAATGAATGGGATAGTTATGTAAGAAGGAATCAAAGTCTTTCTAAGACAAGTTTGATTAAGTGATGAGTTGTACTCATTAAAATCTTATCATTGGTGGGATAAACATTAAAGAAACTACCAACATCAGTACCTTCTACAAAACACGAGTTGTGGACTAGAGCGTCTCTAGTCTAGCACATCTCAAGGTGTAATGTTGTTCCAACACGTGTTGGAAAAGTGTCCAAGAAATTGGAGTTGAGTACTGAGGCATGTTTTAAGGTTTGTCCCAAATGATGTAAGGTTATAAGTTCTGTAATCTTCAAAGATATAATTCTTGTATGAAGATCAAGAGATGAACTACAAGCCTAACAACGTGATAACTCTCAAAATAAAGAGAGAGATATCGGATTTTCCACATTACCAAGAAGTCATACCATTAGAAACTTTTGCACTAATAAAATCAACTTCAATACCTAAGATTGTAAGAACCATATCGTAGTGGGAGCGTTCCACTGGAACACAACAAGTTCATGGGTCTAAGAGTGTCGTAAGACTCAGTCTTAGATTAACTTGAACATAATCCCTTTAACTACAATGTAGTATTGGTTAATTTGGATAATCATCTTTGAAAAGGTGATAGATTCCATATTACAATCTAAGATAGACAACATGTTTTACAAGACTTGCAATACTACCTACAGGCTGTGTCAGTCAGTGGGAGCAAGTATCTTTGCAAGTGTAAATGTGGATCTCAAATGGCTAGACAATGACAATGGGTTATGCCCAAAGAGAATTATCTTCTCGCTATCGTTGTGCCAGGATTTATTCGATCCTATTGTCTATTAGAACTTACATAAATTAGAATGTATGTATTATGATTGTCAAGACAGCCTTCTATAAATAGAAGTCTTGAGGAAATCATCTACTAGAACGTTCTAATGGATATGTAATTAAGGGCAAGAAACGCATGATTGGAAGCTTATATAGACCTTCGTGGTCTTAGGCAAGCATCTAAATCAGAGTATATGTGTTTTATCAAAATTGTCAAATGTTTGGAATTTGACTTGTGTCCTTAACAGTGCTGTAAGCACAAGGAAGTTGAAAGTGCATTACATATGGTATTATTGGTACTCTACGATGATGAAATCTACAAAAGTTGCAAACAACTAAGATTGACATCTGGCGTAGGAAACTGGTTGTCTACCCAGTTTAAGATAAATGATTTAAGAGAAACTAATTACATTCTTAGCATCTAAGTCCTTTTAAGATGCTAGAAAGAATGTTGAGATTCTCTTAGGAATCCTATATCTACACATTGCTTGGAACGTTTTAGCATTAGAATTTCCATGCAAAGGTCTTACTTTTCAAGATGGAATTGTCTTGTCTCTAGTCGTGTGTCGTTTGACACTTAGTGAGATCAAGAATAATGAGATTAGTTTTGGAGATAGATGTCTCATGTATGCTATAATGTGTACTAAGTTTAATATTAGTTATGCTTATGCATAGCAAGTATATATCATATTGACCATGGCAAAGGATTTTGATTGAGGTAATGAATATACCCTAGTGCTTGAGAAAGACTAGTAACTATATTCTAGTTTACCAGTCATTCATGTAATGTCCTTGGGGTTACACTGTCTTAGTTTTATGACTAATCAGTGATCGAGTAAGTCATCCTCTGAATATATGTTTACCTTAGGAATATCTTCCTAATAGCTTTAATCGTAAGTTTGAGTATGCCTATGAGTATTTTTTTTATTACTCTAGTGAAGGCTAACTCAAAGGACACACGAGTTTATTAAGCTAAGCAATCACATATGGGGATGAAATTAATTAAAGATCAAGTACGCAACAAAGACATTATGGTGAAAAAGATATTATCAGAGAACAACCAAGCAGATTTTTCTTTCACCTTGTGAAATGAATGGTAGTTCGATATATCTAGAATCAATACCTGCTTTGTGTATAAGTGGGAGAGTTTTTGGCAGTGGGTATACTCGAAAGCATGTTTTGAGTATAAGTGGGAGATTGTTAGGTTTGGTATACTGAAAAGCATGTTTCGAGCAAGTTTCGCTCGAATAGAATCTTGCTTGTATACGTAAAACTCTACAATCCACTTTTAACCCGATTCGGTATTATTCGAGCAGTTCTCGCACGAATAGAATCACTATTATTATTACATTGTGTTTGCTTGTGCATTTATAAGATGTCTTACAAACATTTAAATGCATAAGAAGTAAACAAGGTCTAAGTCTTTTGCTTAGTAGACCGGTTGTGGGCGTCGTCCACTTTAAGGTAACACGGTCAGATCTATGCAATGCTTTGCAAAAGAAAAAGAAGAATTTCACAACCTAGATAGGCTTTGACTACCTATCGTGAAAGGTTGCAATGTCAGTCCGCATATTTCTAAGCCTTACTGAAATAAGATGACATTGGTGTGGTATAGCACTGAACGGATCTAACAGCAAGACGTGTCTTTATGCTATCTACTGAAAGACTAGGTCTTGATAAAATATTTTTTCTTAATCTGCATATGTTAGTATTGAGCATACGGTATTGATTATGCACTACTTTGACTTATCAAATGGTGCGGGTTTTTCGCAACCCAATAATCCTGATATATTGGGTAGTGGTGATTAATATCTAGCGGTGCTAGGATTGCTATTATGTTGAAACGTGCACGAGGTGAGTCTCGTTTGATAATGTCCTCAAGAGGAGCTCGAACAAAGTTTTATTATTCGGAAAACTGGCCAGTTGGAGTTTTATTACTCTATGAATAATAAATAAATGTTTCTTGCTAAGTCCACTCTTGGAATTAATAAGATATTAATTAATTAAGTCCATAGCAGACATTAATTAATTAATGGACATTTATATCTTAAGCGCGGGAAATAAATAATAAAAGTGGAAACCCGGATTACTTATAATTTCGGATTTGGATGGGGAGAGTTCAATATTACTTCTGTAGTGGCTGCTCGTAATATTCCAATATAAGCTTGTATTAAATTGTGGGTTCAATTTAATTAGTAAAAAGCTAATTGGGCGAGCCCATATCCAAAACCTTCCATAGATCCCTGTCTGGGCCCAAAAGGAACTTAATATAAATAGGAGAATAAAGGAGACAGAATAATCACAATTTTCATTACTGAAATTTTCGAAAATATCAGCCCCATCAGCTGTAGGAATTTTCGAATTCCACTCCTTTTCCCAAAAGGATTTCTTCTGTCTTCTTTATTCGAGTCCTAGTGTTTTGATAAGATCAGCCCACCCTGATATCGAGATACAGTTCGGGAACCAGAGAGAAGATCCGTGGTCTAGTATTGAAGATCATCACGTGGAGAAGGCGCGAGCAATCGTCGATTCTTTGGAGAATCAAATCGGTAACTCTAAACCGTAGAATTCATGTTTTAGGATTTACTTTCTTTGAGCATGAATTATTCGCGTTCTAGCATGCAATTATCTGTTTAACATGTGAATAGATTAATCGCATAATCGGTCAAATAGATCCTACGTCTGATTTATTTGTTTTGTACAAGTCTTCCGCTGTGCAAGGGGCACCAAACCCCAGCAACTCTCCCCATCCAAATCCGAAATTACAAGTAATCCGGGTTTCCACTTTGTTTATTTATTTCTCGCGCTTAAGATATAAATGTCCATTAATTAATTAATGTCTGCTATGGACTTAATTAATTAATATCTTATTAATTCCAAGAGTGGACTTAGCAAGAAACATTTATTTATTATTCATAGAGTAATAAAACTCCAACTGGCCAGTTTTCCGAATAATAAAACCTTGTTCGAGCTCCTCTTGAGGACATTGTCAAACGAGACTCACCTCGCGCACGTTTCAACATAATAGCAATCCTAGCACCGCTAGATATTAATCACCACTACCCAATATATCGGGATTATTGGGTTGCGAAAAACCCGCACCATTTGATAAGTCAAAGTAGTGCATAATCAATACCGTATGCTCAATGCTAACATATGTAGATTAAGAAATAGTATTTTATCAAGACCTAGTCTTTCAGTAGATAGCATAAAGACACGTCTTGTTGTTAGATCCGTTCAGTGCTATACCACACCAATGTCATCTTATTTCAGTAAGGCTTAGAAATATGCGGACTGACATTGCAACCTTTCACGATAGGTAGCCAAAGCCTATCTAGGTTGTGAAATTCTTCTTTTTCTTTTGCAAAGCATTGCATAGATCTGACCGTGTTACCTTAAAGTGGACGACGCCCACAACCGGTCTACTAAGCAAAAGACTTAGGCTTTGTTTACTTATTATGCATTTAAATGTTTGTAAGACATCTTATAAATGCACAAGCAAACACAATGTAATAATAATAGTGATTCTATTCGTGCGAGACTGCTCGAATAATACTGAATCGGGTTAAAAGTGGATTGTAGAGTTTTACGTATACAAGCAAGATTCTATTCGAGCGAAACTTGCTCGAAACATGCTTTGCAGTATACCGTGACCCTACTTGCACCCTCTTCCGGTGCCCAGTTCTCTGCAGAATATCCTTCGTCCTCTATTATCATATTGTGC
Source organism: Salvia hispanica (assembly GCF_023119035.1). Lineage (NCBI taxonomy): Eukaryota > Viridiplantae > Streptophyta > Magnoliopsida > Lamiales > Lamiaceae > Salvia > Salvia hispanica. The sequence continues at coordinate 28,316,355 of NC_062967.1, read as the reverse complement.
AATATGATACATGCATACATGATGGAGGCGACATCATTTTCGTGCCATTGTCGAACCGGGCACCGTAGAATGGCCCATCGCGCTTGGAGGACACCAAAAGCACGCTCAACATCCTTCCTAGCACTCTCTTGTTTGGCCGCAAAATAGGATTGTTTCGGCCCAACCGGCTGTCGGATCGTCTTGACAAACACGGGCCAACGAGGGTATATCCCATCGGCTAAGTAGTATGCCCTGTTGTACTGCGTCCCGTTGGCCATGAATCTGACCGTCGGACCCTCACCCCGACACTCATCATTGAAGAGATGAGACGAATCCAGTACGTTGATGTCGTTGTTCGACCCTGCGACACCAAAATATGCATTGCCAGATTCGCAATCGGTAGTCAGCAACAGCTTCCAGTATCATTGTTGGGTGTCTCCCTTTGAATCCAGATGTGAACTGCCCCTTCCAAGCAACCGGGCAGTTCCTCCACTCCCAGTGCATGCAATCGATGCTGCCCAACATCCCCGGAAAATTATGCACTCTCCCGTGCATATCTATCAATCTCTGGCACTCATCGGCATTTGGCTTCCGTAGATACTCCGGACCGAAGATGGCCTGGATACAATTACAAAACTGCATCAGCGTCGTTAGGGCAGTTGTTTCACCCAACTGTAGGTATTCATCGAACATATCAGCGGGTCCGGCATAGGCAAGCTGCCTAATTGCAGCGGTACACTTCTGATATGTCGACAACCCGGGTCGGCCGCTAGCATCACTGCGCAATGTGAAGCACCTGTACCGCTGCGCCAATGTAGTCGCTATACGGATGAATAACCGTTGCGACATTCTGAAGCGGCGACGGAAAATCTCTGCTGGGTAACGGGGGTTATCGCCAAAGTAGTCTTCCATCAACCGCTGGTCTGCCCCGACATGGTCACGGCAGATGGTCCGCCGATGATAGAACGGGCGAACGAACACCGCCGCCGCCTCCTCTTCTTCTGCTTCCCGTTGCACCTCTTGAACGAGTTCATCGAACTCCCTATCCACCAATTGTTGGAACTCATCGTTGGAACTCATTTTTCAAAAGTAGAATTGGTGATAAAATGAAAAGAGTGGAGATTGGAATGGTGTAAAAAATTGAAAAAATGGGTATATTTATAGAATTAATATAAAAAAAATCAAAAAAGGGGAGCCACGGCCCGTGGCCGCTGCAATAGGAGCGTCGCGGCTCACGCCCAAGCGCCGCGGCCCGGCCACAAGTGTGGCGCTCCCGTGGGCACCCCCCCCCACCACGGCCGCGCATCCCTGTCACTATAGGGAGCCGCGGCTTTGGCGTGGCCCGGCCGCGGCTCCCCTATAGTGGATGCTCTTAAGAATGTGGACATCTTTGAGTGAGATGGAGGAAACGGTACTTTAATTGTTTGTTTGTCATTAATGATCATATTTGGGTTTAATACAAGTTTTAAGAAATTTAAAAAAAAAAACTGAGTTAAAAAATTTAATAGAATATAAATCTTATTTGTATATATAAATGTGAATTATATGTATTGATAGAAAATGAGGGTACATTACTAAGTCTAAAAATAATAGTAGTAAAAAGTAAGTGCAACAGCGGACACACGTTCAAGTGGGGGAGGAATTAAGAGCACGGTTGTGGGTCCGGTTCCACTTTTATTTATTTTTTATTCCATGCTCTTAGCTAAGGCACAACACTCTCAATCGTGCTCTTTGCTAAGGCATGTTTTTTCACTATTCATGGATCTCATTATTCAATTGTTTAATTTAAATACTTCAATTACTAAAAACATTTTCATAACATTAAAATGCGTTTAAAAAAAAACAAATTATTATCACAAACTCCTAAAAAATTAAAAAAAGGAAATAATTAAAATTCTAAAAATTTGAAATCGCATAGTTAAATTCTAAAAAAAAAAACACCTGGCCGAATTTCACTCAAAGATGTGCTTGTATTGTTGATAGTATGCATGTTCTTCTTGCTCCGTTTCCGCAGTCAATTGGTTTTGATCGTTCGGATACATTCGATGAATTGTATGAAGAAAAATGATAGAAGTATGAGTGAGAGATAGTTTGATTTAGAAATGGGTGATGAATAATGGGTATTTATAGATGATTTGGATGAATTGGGATTAAAAGAAAAAATTGAAAAAATGGCCATAAAACGGCTCTATTTTTGGGAAGTGGGAAATATTTTTTTATTTTTCACGATTTGAAAAAAAATACTACATTTTAACGGATTAAAATAACGTCCAATCGCGCAAGGGCGATTGGGCGTCAGCGCCCACATAAGAGCACTCGTCGTGCTGATGGCAAGAGCATGAGCAGCCGACGTGACATGCTCTGATTGGCCGTTGGTTTATCATTTTTTTTTTGTTTTTTAATTAAAAAAAATCTTAAAAATTCAGATTTAATAAACAAAATATTTTCCCACAATCCAATAAAATATAGTATTCATTTTTTCCACACTTTTAATTTATTTTTTCATTATTTTTATCCCAAAATTCACACTTTCAAGTTTCATCTATAAATACCTTCATTTCAACAACAATATACCAAATAACTCTCCAACCTCAATTTTTAGGATTTTAATTATGTAATTTTTAATTTTTTAGTAATTTGTAATAGTATTTTGAGTATTTTTAATGCAATTTAATATTGTGAAAATATTTTTAGTAATTGAAATATTTAAATTGAATAATAGAATGGTGGGACCCTTGAGCGGTGGAAGAGCATGGATGTGGGTGTTGTGATCTTGCGGAAGAGCAGGAAGTAAAAAATAAATAAAAGTGGGTCCGGGCCCACGTCCATACTCTTTGGCAAGAGCATGGATGGGGATGCTCTTAGCTAAGAGCACGTCTGTGCCGACGGTACGAACGCAACCGTGAGCAGTGATACGCTCAGATTTTGCACTGATTTAAGACCATTATTTGGTCCGTTTTTAATGTCAAAGTCACTCTACACGTCCATTATTTGCATATTTTGTCTATTTTGGTATTCTGACGTGTTTTGTGAGAAATGTGCATAATTTTGCACTGTTTATGGCTTTGTCTTCTTGATTTTGTTGACCAAGGAGTATACCTTGATTGATCCACCTCAAGCACTTAAATCTTGGAATTGGAGTTGTGAGTGTGAGTGAATCCACCTTTCTCACAATACTCTAAGCCTTTGTCGAGAGTTATTGGGGAGTGATTTGAGGGGGTTTGGGACATCAAGGTTGAGTTCATCTTCTTAAATTCTACTTTCTTTTATTACTAACCTCTAGGACTAGTTCCTAGTGTTTGTTTGATTTGTAGGTACTTACTCTATGCCTCCTCGCACCCGGTCCAACAAAATGGCGGGGACAAGTGCGGAGGGGGAGGAAACAAGCATGACTCACCCTATACCCAATGGGGACCTTGTGAGCATGATGGCCCGTATGATGAAGGAATTCAAACAAGAGATGATGATCCAAATGGATGTGCGAGCAAAAGACTCCATTGCTCGATCAAAAGAATCCGAAGCCCGCATGCTTGCCGCCCAAAACACATTATTTGAGGAGTTCAACACCTTGAAGGGAGGCCGCACATCTAGGACTCCTACTTCTAGGGGTAACCATCTACCTAATGTTTCCCCGGAGGAGATGATGGAAGAAGTGGTGTATGAGGGATGGCAACGGGGGAATGATAGAAATAGAGTCAATCACATGGAGAATGATCGGTTTGGGGGAAGAAATGGTGCCCGTGGCCGTTTTAAAGGTGACTATGAATCAAGGTACCATGGAGATGGGCTTGATAGAGGATATAGTGGGAAAAGAGCTCCCAAGTCTCATGGAGAGTGGTATTCTAGGAGGGTGAGAGATCAAGTTAGCCATAAGGGGTTTGAGAGGCCAATTGAAGAAGAAGTCTCATATAGAGCTCGATTGAGGCCTACCTACCCACATGGTGGTGTTGACACAAACCAAAGAGGTAACTCATCAAGTAATTTGACTACATCCTCTTCTTTCCATATCTCACATAAGTCTCTTGATGTATATGGAAATATCTCCTCTTCGATGAGCTTAATCCAAATTAGTAGAGAAAAAGAACGAGAGAGAGAGAAAAGGCTTGAGATTGAATGTGAGTCTAAAAAGCCAAGAGAGCGTGACAAAAGACAAGAGTGTGAGGTGCAAAAGTCAAGAGAGAGTGGTGGGGGTGAGAGAAAAGAAAAATATCAAATGAGAGAAAAACCACAAGCACAAGTGAGTAAAGGGTGCTTGTTAGATTCTAAGGTCAACCTTGGGTGGGCACCAAATGATCCTTTGCCTCTTGCCCTTGGTGAGGAAACTAAACCCTTACCCACTAACACTTCTTCTATGTCTTTTTGTGTTCATGAATTTGTAGGAAATTTAATTGAAGGCATGGAAGTGAGGCATCATGTTGTACATGGCTTGGAAACTACTCACCCGGAGAAGGAACAAGAGGAACGAGGGCAAGTGGATGAACTCCTTGCCCAAGGTTCAAGTGCACTATCCTTATCTCCTTGTGATGTTTCATTGAATGAGATTATATTAGAGAAGCCCCTTTGTGTTGATAAATTTGTTATTGATGTCTTGTGTAAAAAGTGGTCTCATGAGCTTGAAACTTTGAATGCTAAATCTACCTTTGCACCATATATTGATCCTTTCTTGGTAAAATCAAGCATTGAGAGACATGACATTTCTCTTGTGGCTTCTACCTTGAATGTTGGAGTGACTTCCTTGTATGCTAAGATGCCTAAGCTTTCATTTGTTGGTAATTTTGAGCTTCATGTGTATGTGGGTGAGGATAGTAAGACCAAGAAGAGTAACGTGGATAATGACTTTAGAACTTGGTGTTTGCTATGTCTTCATTGCAAAGTGGTTAAACCCTTCAATGGGATTGGAGTGTTCTATGGTCGTTTTGTGAAGGATTTTTCCACTCATATGTCTCTTGTTGATGGTGTTGTGATTAATGACATAAAATTGCATCGTTCTCATGTTTGTGGTATTATTTTAAAATTGTTGGAGCATTTGTGTGGGGGTAATTTGGAAACATTTCTCTTGATACTTGATGTTGCTTCTCATAAGTTCCCCATGCATGATGTTGTTCTTACTCTACATGTTGTGCATGAAGGTATATGGATGCATTGCTCATATATTTTTGATCATTTCTTGAAATTGTTGGGACAATTGAGTGAGATCCCTTGTAATAAACTTGGTTTGTTGGTTGAGACACTTTCTTGCAAACTTAATGTGAATTATCATAAACCTCCTCTATATCCTGACCTAGAGTTTGTCAATTTATGGAAGAGAACTTCTTATTTGAGCAAGAATGGTGTGTTAATGATTGAAAATGATTGTTCGTTGCATGAGCGTGGGAATAAGATTTTTGTGCTTAGGCCTCTCTTGATAACTTTCCATTTTGCACCATATGAGGACCCTTTCTTGTATATGCCTTGTCTTGATGAGAATGCCAAATCTTTTGTGAAGATGTTGAAAGACATGGGTATAGATAATGTGGAAATGTTTGAGGCAAAAAGAGTCAAATTGTGTGAAGCTTGTGTCTGGCATAATACTTGTTTTCATTGCATGACAATCAAGCCGTTTAGTGGGGTTGGTATCTTTTATTGTCATTTTGTCAAAGACTATGCATCACATGGTTTTGTTTGGGACTTCAATGTAAAAGATTGCCTGGGTATTTGTTTCAACATAGCTTATGTATTAGTTTTGAGCTTGTTAGAGTGTGTCCACCGTCGTGGTATGGTGATTTCTATTAGAGTCGTTAGTGGTCTTAATCTCTATCATCCTACATGGATATTTGATTTGATCTCGTGCTATTTTATAGGTGTACGGAACCCGGATTTGAGGGCAAATCCTTTCCAAGAAGGGGAGGATGATATGACCACGGGTGCTCGACGTCAAGGGTCCTCCCTTCGGCGTGAACCATGGGTTGATTGGGGCCCAAGGATGAAAGAGAAGAAATTCCAAGGATCCAATAAAGCTAGAGGGCCTCCCGAGGATGCGAGGAATAGAGAAGGCTCGGATTTGAGGACAAATCCTTTCCAAGAAGGGGAGGATGATACGATCATGGAGGCCGTGCGTCAAGGATTTCAGCTACAGCTGGATTCAACCGAAATCCGTCCTATCGAGATGATATCCGAAAGCTATGAAACTGCCACCATTGTCTTCATCTTGGAAACAGCTTCGCGTGGGTATCTTGCACATCCCAATCGGAGTCCGAATGAGGGAGTTATGGCGGTTTTACGGAAGTCGCGCAGAGAAGGCCGGGAGCTTCGGGAAAAACGCCCGGCCGGGCATTTTTTACTGTGCAAAACGCCCGGGGACAGGGAAAACGCCCGGGCCGGGCATTTTGGCATGTGAAAAACGCCCGACCGGGCGATTATGCCGATTTTTTAGATTTTGTGGGCCAACTTTCTATTTTTGGACCCATAGTATAAATACCTCTTGATGTCATTTCTTTTCTTTAGGTTTTTGCTGAATTATATGCTTGAGAGCTTTGTTTCCTCTTGGAGAGGGTTTCTATCCAATTCCTAGATTTAGGTTGCTTGAATCCATCAATTGCTAGTTCAAGCATGGGATTTCCATCAATTGCTAGTTCAAGCATGGATCAAGTAGAGGTATGCTTTGAGGTTTGTGGTTCCCTTGAAGATTTAGCCATGGATGCATGTTAGTATGTTGTAAGTGTCTTAGCTTGCCTCATCAATGACTATGTATCACAATTTCCACTCTATCCAATGTTACTTCTTGTTTTGATCATCTTAGTTTCCTAAATTCTTGTTGGGTTGCCATTATTGATACAATAGAAAATCTACTTCACAAAAATATTAGATCAATCACCTACAAATTGGGTAAATCCTTGGGAAATGGATCACAAAATACATGGATCCATATCAACTTTGGAGTGATATCTTCAAACGGATAATTTTACTACTTTGGATAATTCATGTGGGAATGAGACATCCCAAGAATTGGCATTCATCAGAGCAAGACTTGAAAAATTAGAAGCTCCAGGCAAAGAGGGGAATGTCATCAAAGATGTCAAATATGTCCACAATGGGGGTGATCCCAACAGGCTTTATAATAATAATAATTATCGCCCTAATCAGGGGGGTGGTAATTTTAATAATTATAATGGAAATTACCCACATCCACATGTATCTCATGCTAATAATCATAATTTTGTCCAATCTCATGCAGGGTTCAATCTAGGGAAAGAGAAAGGAGTGGAGCCACCTACCAAGGAAGACAAATATGAGGCTGGCATCCAAAAGATCTTGGAGCTAATGTTAGAGGATAGAAAGAACAACTGTGTCCATCATTAAGTTACAAATGGATCAATTCCAAAAGAAGGTAGTGGAGGATAAAGGCAAGGTGAAGAACTACGGTTGTTCGAATTTTATGCAGCAATAACACTACAACTTTCTTCTTCAAAATCGGCGCATATAAGAGTTTTGACGGTGTGGGTTTGAGTTTGATAATTAAGAAAAACTAATCTCCTGGATAAATAAAAGAACGTGAATGATGGGAGGTGCATAACTGACGTTTTTTTTGCTCTCCCATTCTTACCTTTTTTATTTTTTATTAATTAATTTCATTTTATGTGGCTTCCACATCAACCGTTAGATAATGCCTAATCAAGGGTGTAATTTGTTTTCCTTTTTAACTGTTTTATGCACATTTATATACTTATTGACTCGTGTACAATAAGTTTGAACATATTGGAATCATAATATTTACATATATAAAAGGCGAGTTTTGGGCAGTTTTTGAATATTTGTGAATTTTGAGCATAAATTTAAATATTTGTAAATACAGGGTGTGATATTAAATATTTAAATAGCCGCTAATAAAATATGGAATAACGGCTGAAATATAAATGACTCCAATATTTATATACTTATTTGACTCGTGTACAATAAGTTTGAACATATTGGAATCATAATATTTACATATATAAAAGGCGAGTTTTGGGCAGTTTTTGAATATTTGTGAATTTTGAGTATAAATTTAAATATTTGTAAATACAGGGTGTGATATTAAATATTTAAATAGCCGCTAATAAAATATGGAATAACGGCTGAAATATAAATGACTCCAATATTGAAACCGTTACATTCATATGAATTGAAATGGTTACATTCAAATGAACAAACTAATCAATTACTGTACAATATTATTATATTGATAGAACATACGAAATTATAAATTTGATTACACTGTTGGTCAATAAACATTAATATGACGGTCAAATGATTAATTCAAAAAATTAACCACTAATCAATTACAATATCATAATCAATTGCATAAAAGTAACGGTCATCCTCTCTTATTTGTTCATCTACACTATAAATATGTAGTATGCGCAAGATTATAATCACTTCTTCATTGTCTTATTTTATTTGTTGAAAGCATGGAATTCATCTTCCTTGATAATCTACAACCTAGCAATACTTCGTCACTCATTCGAGTACGATGTCGTGTGTCTATGAATTCATCAAACGTGGAGACAAAACCAATGTAATATCCTTAGAATGTATTTTCCATGACAGGATGGTATGAGTGTCACTTCTTACCTTATTACGGTTTGTCTTGCGGAAAGAGGTTTTTTCTCGAACAAACTTATAGTTCGGTTTATTTTATAATTTTCATTGTAATTTCCATTTCATTTATTGTTGTTTTTTTCTTTGATTACAATAGTTAGAGTACCGCGTGTATATGGTTCGAGAATTTTATCCTAATATTTTTTACAATTCTTAGAGATGGAAGAATTGTAACATCCTTAACTCGAAACATGTATAATATTTATCTTCTTCTTAACACAATTTATTACATTTGTATATTTATATTGTCACTGACGCTATAATTATATTAAGTGGTGTCACAAAAAATAATATTTTACTAATAATATTATTGTTGAAATTAGGATTTGACACTTAATTAGTCTAGGATACAACTGATTTTATATTAAAATCTAATTATCTTATCTATAGGTGATCATGCTGAGTAAGATAGTATATTATACTATTAAGAACTATATTTTTACAAAAAGAAATTTTGCAGTATTTAAAATTGTAAAGTAGTATAAAAAATAGTAGATCGAGTATATATGTTTCATGTTCCAACAAACCACGTTTAAAAGTGCAATAAATAAAGATAAACGTTATAAACGTTCAAAAGAGTTATCATTATTCATTAATATAATAGTGTTAATTCAACCAATTAATGTAATGTTTTTTTGTGTAGTTTATCATTTGAATTTTTTTATGGTCATAATTTTGACCTTTTCAATATATATTATGAGTTATCAATTTATTATTTAGTTAAAAGTGTGATTTACATTATTTTTAGTATAGAAATAGGAAGGATTGTTTTTCAAAAGTGTCAACAATTGATATAGTCTCTTCATCGTTGTCCAAATAATTGTGTTTGTTTTACTCCATTTCAAATATGTTTAATTTTATGTGTTTATGTATAAAATGAATTGAAGAGCATATATTTATTGAATTGTTATTATATAGTAGTACAGTATATATTTTTTTTATTTTTAAATATTATTTAGTTATATTATTTCTTATTTTAAATAATCAATTAAGAATTTAAAACCGTGTATGACAGAAAAAATATTCCGTCGTGCATCGCACGTGGGTTAAAACTAGTTAATAATAATAATACAGTTATCGATGTAATTATATTGGGAATTAACAATTAGTACTAATCCAATTTTATTAATTCAAGGATAATTAATAAAAATTCTTCCTCTCTCCCATCCAGTCTCTCCTCTTATACCGACACTAAGCTCGTTTCTTCTTATCTTTTTCTTCGATTTTTACCTCACAATATAATAAATTAATCATGTCAATCTATACCAGCATTGCAACAAACAGAACAAGAATATATCACTGATTGCAGAAAGAAACACATAAAATTAAATCATGAAAATATTTAACTATAACTATAATCACTCAATGCTAGTAGTTCAAGTGTGGAAAACGGGAAAAAAACATCAAACAATTAGATCTCTATTTCAGTCTCAATCACTTCAAATCGATTACGGAGTCAATCAAGAATCTAATTCGCACACCACGAAAAATCGAGCTGTGTGCAAATGCAAAAGTGCGTATTAACTATACCTTTTTTCAATACAATTTGCTCAATTATTCCGTAGTATCTGGAGAACAAATGTTGGAAGATGTTGATGAAGTTACTTAAGTCGGTTATATTTGACATAAATGGAAAGACACTTTTTTATTTTGTTATACACAATTCATAAAAAAAATAGGCTTAAAATGAGAGTAATAAAATTAGTAAATAAATTGGTGTATTAAGAATGATTATTATTTGTGATATTATTATAAATGGAAATGAACTAATTTCTATATTCATACAAAAATGGATCCACTCAATCAGTGGCATTGTCATGTCCACCCCTTCATTTGCCCCGACGTCGCCCCAAAGATTTCAAAAAATAGTCCGCCAAAACCAAGCTAGTACTGTACTCCCTCCGTCCCGCTTTAGCAGTCCCATTAACTTTTTTGCACTCGTTTTGTAAAAATGATAATAAATAGTTAAAGTGGAGAAATAATAAAATAAAAAAAAGAATAATGTAGATAAGACTCTTCTCTATATTATTCTCTTTTTTAATTTATTATTTATCCACTTTAATTATTTATTATCATTTTTACAAAATGAGTGCAGAAAAGTCAATGGGACTGCTAAAGTGGGACGGAGGGAGTAATATATATTCTGCTCCCTCCATTTACGAACCTAACTTTGTGGCTTGTGGAGTACTGATGTCTAACTTTGTGGCTTGTGCTAAATCTTAATACTAGTAAAATTTCAAGAATTATCCTAAACAAATGTCAAATAAGAAAGCTAAAACTTGAATTAGGAGAACAAAATAGAGCAATAAATCGAAAAATAATACAAAATACTATGAAGTACATAAAATATTCTTATTAAATGGAGTACTTAATTATTACAAAAATACTCCCTCCATCAAGCGATAGAAGTCTCGTTTTTCCGTTTTGGAACGTCCGGGAATAGGAGTCCCGGTTCTACTTACAATATTTGGACAATCTAATTACCCTACTCATTCACTTAAATTTCAAAAATGCCATCCAAAAACCCCCCAAATTGATTCCCTAATTTCCATTCTCTCTCTCTCATTCTCCCATTCTCTCTCGGAAAACCTAATCCTCCACCACGCTGCCTCCACCGCGCCGCTGCCATCGCCATCGCCTCCACCACGCTGCCTCTACCAAGCCGCCGTACCACGCCGCCTCCACGTCTCCTCATCGCCCACCGCCTCCTCCACCCCATATCGAACCATAATCGGTCATCTCCTTCTCTCTGGAATACAGTCCAAAAATTGTCCCTTATCTCTCTCTCTCGGCGAACCCTAATCCCCTTCCTCTTCTTAAAATTAATTGTTGTGTTAAGTGTAATTAGGTTTTTTCGACTGGTTCTGTGCCTGATTTGGACAAAGATCCAAAACATTGTTGTATTGGAGTATTAATTTCAAAAGAAATTGTTCTTGAAAAATCTGTTCTTGTTGCCTCTCTGCGGTTTTTGATCTTTGATTTAAGTTTGGTGCTAGATTTGATTCATTAATCTCATCTTTTGAAATCGATTCAGATTGGGTTTGATTTAAAGTGTGGTTTTTGCTGCGTGTATTGCCTTGAGCTGGTTTGGTTTGGTTTGGCTCCGTTCTTGGTGTTTAAATCTTCGTATTGTGACTGCAATTAGTGAATTTTGTTTACTTTGATTGTGGGATAATTTGGAATAAAAACAGTGATAAAAAAAACTAAAATCAAAAAATTATTGCACCATAAAAGATGAATTTATAAATTAAATATTTTAAGTGGACCCAAAATTCCACTGTCACATCCTATTTGTTACACACTCCAAAATTTTCTTAAAACTCGTGCCATTTAGAAATGGGACTGCTAGACGGAGTAGAAACTCCTAACTTATAAACGTCTACTAATACTTAATGTCGAATATTGTGATAACAAAGTTTGGGGTATTCCATCTAGAGTGAAACAATCCTCATCGCATTGAGTGAAACAAAGTTTGGGGTATAAATAATTATACTAGGTAACATATAATAGGCGCAGTGTTTAAGAACAACATGTGTCCCAATATCTTCAGTGTTTTTGGAGTAGATTAATAGATTCGATCCACAACTAAACAACAAGTCACTATTTTCCAAAACTTTGATTGGTCTAAGAAAGAAACACATTTCTTGGGCATGCCCAAGAAACTTGGCCCTTGCCCTCAAAACTTGGCCACCACAATGGTGGCCCTCCGGGCCACCATTTTTTTTTCTATTTCAACAATTAAAATTGTTTTTATACATTTTTGGTATATTTTAATATTCCTAGAATAAAAATTATATGCATATAATAAGTAAAAAATGCATAATTAAAAAAAATGCATACTTTAAAAATTACTAAAAACATTTGAAACCAGATTGTCGTAGTATTATAGATAGGGTAAAATTATACAACGACAATGTTTTAAATACAAAAAAAAATGACGCACACCGCCCGACTACTCGGTGTCGTCTGAACAACTGATACGACAACGCTCGTACGTCGGCTTCGGTGCGGCCGCTCTCAGCAAGGCGGAGTTGGGTCTCGTATATGCCACTGAACCTCTTCAACGCTTTAGTAATCCTTCCGAACTTCTTCCGGACCTGGCTAGCCGTACGCTCGACGCTCCCATCTGGTTTGAATTCGTTGTACACATCGAGAACGCGATTCCAAAAGCAAACGTCGGTCTGATCCGTACCGACTATAGAATCGGTCGTGACCGCATACCAGGCTCTGGCTACAGCAATGGATTCTTCATTGCTATAGTAGGTCGACCGCCGGCTTCCACCGCCACCGCCACCGCCACCGCCGCCTCGCCGACCACTTCGGCCGCCACCTCCTCCGGTGCTCTGCTCTCCACGGCGGCCGGCGGTTCGACCACCGCCGCCGCTTCGCCCCCCACCATTTCCGCCATTTCGCCCACCTCCGCCGCCGTTTCGCCCCCCAACGCCTTGATTTCGCCCGCGACCGCCTTGAGTACCGGACACCGGAGTATCTGGTGGTGTTCCCATCAACTGTTCCCACGTGAATCTATCAGATTCAGATAGAGGGGATTGGGTGTATTGGAATTGGGAGGATTGGAATTGCTGAGAAGGGTTGTTTATCGCGTCCATATTGGGCCGGTAGTCGCCGAACCCCGATTGGGGACGACCCACGTTCCTCTGCGGCTGAGAGGAGGACTGACCCCGGAGTTGGGGTGTCTGTTGCCACGGCGGCGGCGATTGTGGACTCCACAGGTTCGTTGGAGGGGAGGTCGGACTCGATCTCCACGGTTGGGAAGACGAAAAGGCGGCAAATCCCGATTCTCCATAGCCGGGAGAATCATCTCCACCTTGCATTTTGTAGACTTTGAAAATGGTAGAAATTTTTAGGGTTTAGAATGGAGGAAGATAAAAAAAATGGAATGAATATAGTATTTATAAATATAATTTTCGAATTTTTTTTAAAATAAAAAATAAAAAAAAATGGAAATTCGGTGGGCAGGCCGCGGCTCTCGGCCCTTGCAAGTGGCGGGCCGAGCCGCCTGCCCAAGAGCCTCGGCCTGGCCGAGCGCTCGGCTCTCTCTCGTCCACCCCCCCGAGCCGCGGGCTGCCCTCGCCTCAGTAGTGGGGGGCCGCGGGCTGCCCAAGCCCGGGCCGAGAGCCGCGGCTCCCCCACTGTGGATGCTCTTATCTCCATAGTTGTTCATCTTCTAAATAACAATTTTTGTAGAATGAAATAAATCGCACAAACATAGTCGACCATCCAAAATGCATAGTCAATAGAACCAAGAGAATTCAATCGCTCTTTTGCCTGCTCGAAGGGAAGGAAGTGAAAAACAGCTGAAAAGATCAGTTTCAAGATCAAAGCAACTAACCATGAAATTATTCTTGAAATCACGTGCCAACCAATGAATATATCCGTTAAAAAATATAGCATAATCAAATCGCGTTATTGTTCCTTCAAGTTCTTTTGGTGGCACGAAACTTCTCAAGTCTTCTAGGTCAAGCAATTGACTTGTCTCAGCGGCTAGGATGTTTCTCCAACATAGTCCTCCTAGAGTATACACGTGACAAAACCTAGTTTCATCGACACATAAAATCTTATATTGCCCACTTAATTTGGTCACTCCAAATCCAAATAGGCACCTGCGTGTAGCTAGAGGAGGAAGCTCGATATATTCACAAGTCATAGGATTGACTATGAAAAGAATATTATCGTTAGCATCCGGTCCATCCCACAACAAAAGCAAACCATTGACCGAATCAATTACCATACGATGCACATCACGAGTTGGATATTGATCGTAAGGAGGAGGCAAGCCGAATCTGAAAAGTGGTTGGCATGCCTCATCAACGACTGCATAGCCTCGATGGTCGAAAGCCATAGCCATGCATGGTTTTGGAGTGTACGACTTTCCGAATCTAATGTCTTCTATTAGATCGCGCCATGACTTACAAACACACTTGCATATCAAAATACTTTTAATCAGGAGTCTTATAAGGATGTCCATCCATAAATCTTCGTGTATATCAGTCATTGTATTGCAGAAAAGATAAAAGTAGCAATTGAAAAAGAAAACTGAAGGCAATTGAAAAAGTATTAGATGATGGGAGGAGCGAAAGAAGTATTTCTTTATGAAACTCTCTAGTATTTATACTATATAGGATTTGCCGATTTAATTGGGAAGATATTCATAACACAAGATCGCTTATTTATACTATATACGATTTGTCGATTCGGGAAGATATTCATAAAACAAGATGACTTAATTAACGTGGTTATTTCCTTCGGCAACCTAAATTGTACTCCTAGGTTTATGAGATTTCCTTAGTTTCACAAATTGTATACAAAATTATATTTCCATATTTTCATATATAAACACCCCTTTTTATTGGGTTGATCTTTTTCCATACTTCCATATACTATTATATACTGATATATCTTTTTCAGAATTATATTTTGTATTTTGAATTAATATATAGCCTAATACACTTATTTGGAAAGAAAGCTCAAATCCACGCTATTCCGTAAATTTAGTTGTTTGCCTTGTGAATTAATCATCCTTAGATTTAGTTGTCTTCTTTGTAATATACCCCCTTAATTCCTTATTATACGCATTATTTTGTTTTCCCTTTTTTCTGTTTCCTTTTTTTCTTTATATTTTTATTTGTACATTTTCTTAAAAGTATATACTCTGCAACTTTATACTGTACGCTTTGTCCTTAAGTTTCAAATCTAATAATTTAAATATATTAAACTCTAGAAAGTAAAGAATTTATACTATAGAAAACCATAATAACTCCTAACTGATAAACACTTTGACTGAATATTGTGAATCCTCGTCACCTGTAGTGAAACAAGACTTGGAGTATAAATAATTATGCTAGGCAACATATAATGTGTATAGATAAATAGATTCGAATCCCTGTTGAACAATAAGTCACCATTTGCCAAAACTTTGAGTGGTCTAATAATTTTAGACTTACCTCGTGGTGCTATCGGAGATTGGTCGAAGGTATATTCCATTATCCAAGAGTTTGTATCTCCATATTTGTTCATCTTCCAAACAACAACTTGTCTAGGATGTGTCAGATCGCATAAACATAGTCGATTGTCCAAAATGCATAGTTGATATCCGCAATAGAATCTAATCGCATCATTGGAGTTTTGAAGGGGAAGCAGAGAAAAACTAGCATAGAGCTCGGTTTTCAAGATCAAAGTTACAAACCAATAAATTATTCTCGATATCACATGCCAACCAATTAATATTTCCGTTAAAAAATATAGCATAATCCGATGTTATCTTTGCTCCTCGTAATTCTGGAGGCACGATCATGGATTAACTACGAAAAGAATATCATCGTTAGCATCCAGTCCATCCCACAACAAAAGCAAACCATTGACCGAATCAATTACCACGCAATGGCTATGGCTAGCAATAGTTGGATATTGATCGTAAGGAGGAGGCAAGCCGAATCTGAAAAGTGGCTGGCATGCCTCATCAACGACTGCATACCCCATCTTGTCTCGATAATCGAAAGCCATAGCCATGCATGGTTTTGGAGCGTACGACTTTCCAAACCTACTGCCTTTGATTAGATCGCGCCATGACTTACAAACACACTTGCATCTCGTAATACTTTTAATCGGGGGTCTTTCAAGGATGTCCATCCATAAATCTTCGTGTAAAGGATTCTTTATTTTGCAAAAAAAAATAGAACTGAAAAAGAAAACGGAAGACAATGACTCGAATCTCAGAAGTATAGATGAAGGGAGTGGAGAAACGAGTAGATAATAGTAGTAGTGTTCTTGGCAAGATATACCTAAATCTATGCAGAAGATATTCATATAACAAGATAGCATAATAAACGTGATCAGTTATTTCTTGGACACCTAAATTGTATGCAAAATTATTTCACAAATTGTTACAAATTTATATTTCCATATATTAACTGCAAATTTATATGTTGATCTTCAATACTTTCATATACTATTATCTATGTACATGTAATTTTATTGATAGTGATATATCTTTACAAAAAAAAAAGATATATTTAGTAAGGAAAATATTTTCAGATTTTTTCCAATTTAATTCAGAGTAGCCTTAATAATCTCTAACAGTGTAAAATTTTTTAAATCCTCCCCAATCAATTGAACTCAAACATTTTTTTTGGATGATTCCTTCATTGTTTACTCCCTTCGTCCCACAATAAGAGTCTTGTTTTGTCATTTCGATCCGTCCTACAATAAGAATCTTTGTTTCATTTTTATTATAAATGGTAAGCAGACTCCACATTCCACTAACTTATTTCAGTCACATATTGTTATAAAACTAATATGTATAAATGAGACTCATATTCCACTTGATTTATTCAAGTTACTTTTCTTTACAATTTTTTAGAAAGAGTAAAGGCCAAAATTGGTCTTGAGTCCTACACATTATCTTTTGGATTTTTTGGTCCAACATATGGAAATTTGATCATTTTGGTCCTCTGTCAACATTTCCGTTAAAAACTAACGGTCAACGGATTTAATCTCGATTTTGACCAAAGTAAACTTTTAATTCTGATTTTTTACTCCCTAATTAATTCCCTAATTATTTTTATAAATATTCTAAACCCATCATCACCACCCACAATTATGTATATTGATCAGAAGTGGTGCGTTAAAATGATATTGTTACACCACGCTAGACTGCAATAGTATAAACGCTAGACAGCAACAATCTACTGCAATCTCTAGAGTATTGGATATTGTTATAAAACTAATATATATAAATGAGACTCATATTCGACATGACTTATTCAACTTACTTTTCTTTACAATTTTTTAAAAACCGTGTCATAACTAAATACAACTATTCCGGGACAAAGGGACTTATTCCCCCTTGGAGAAATCAGTGAATTGAGCGAGTATGGTAGGTTCAGAAAATTAATCTCTTTGACCTGATCTCACAAAAAATTACATTAGGATTCCCAAAATTAATCTCTTTGACATTATCTCACAAAAAATAACATAAACAAATTAAAAAGACCGATTTCAATTTGCGCCAAATATTTAAAAAACTCATCAGCTCCTTTCCACTTTCTTCGGCAATGTGCTAATTTCTATCCCAATCGAAATTAGGGTTTATGCTTCTTAATCAATTTTGAAGGTAACACCAAATCTTGCATTGCATAATTGTGTGATTCTTTCACTGATGCAGTTTTTAGAGCATCCGCAATGGTGCTTAGGCCAGCAATAGGCCAGCCATTCTCTCCCCTGCCACGTCAGCAACACTAAAAAATCCACCAAGCACATCAGATTTAGGCCAGCCATAGGCCAGCGCAATAAAAATAATTCAAAATATACTACATTTACGGAATTAAAATTACGATTAAATTACGGAATTAAATTTACGACACATATACGGGAAAATTCATTAATTGCATTTAAAAAAGTTACATAGATAAAAAAAATCCGGGCTTCCACACACGAGCCACCGCCCCACTCTACTCCTCACTAATTTATTAAAAAAATACATAAAAAATGTTAGTATGCCTTGAATTTGTGTTAGTTTGCAGCTAGCCGAACGGGGTCTCGCTGCCCGGTCAGCGAGTCAGGGGGTCAAGGGGGGCGACGCCCCCTTGCCATGGGGCTCCGGGTGATAAAGGGCATGGAATTAGAGCAGAATCAACTCAAGGGAACTGAATGTCTATCTCATGCTCGACAAAATGCCTCACTGAGAGAGATGACTATTATTTTATCTATCTTAGCCTATTGTTGTGTGCCTGTGTGGCTGTTCATTTGGTATCCTAAGCCAAGGGTAAAGATGAAGCTAGAAGAAGGAGCTCTAGAAGTTCGTCCTCATGATTTCTTGAGGATAAGGAATATCAAATTGTATAGTGAACATGGTTGCTTAGTATCAAATTGGTTGACAATGGAGGTGAAGCATAAGGAGAAGATGTCCTATACCAATTTTATTGCAAGTTTGGTATTTAAGACTATGTTGATTTCTGCTTTCAAAAGCAGTAATCATCATTCACTGAAGTGGCTGTCCATTTGGGTTACTAAACCTATGGGAAAGATGAAGTTCATGACTGTTTTCTTTGTAAGTTGTTTGGTCTTTAAGGGATGGGGCATGACTAAAGCTACTCGTATGCAGGAAAATGTTTTGGAAGTGCTTAGGACTAAGAAGGCCTGCAGAGGGAATGGGGGTAGTGAGGAAATAAGCTCTGCCAAAAGTGAGGAGGGTGAATATACTTACTCTTTCTGAAATTTGGAAGGGAAATTTAATGAAGCAAATGAGGACTGGATTTATGAGGTTATATCAGAGGAGTTTAAGGATGAAGCTTCAGAAAATGTCATGGGAAATTCTTCTCCTTTGATGTTTACACAGCTGATCGACAACACTTGGAAGGCAAAGAGGAAAAAATTGGTTACGAAATTTGAGGAGTTGTGCAGGGTGATCAGAAATGTACTTGTCGGCAATGTTGAGAAGGTTGATGTCTTCGACCTTGTTGTGGACTATTCTTGTTGTTTGGTTACTAGAAAATGTGGATGGACTATCAAGAAGATAGTGGAGATCAGCTCTAGTAAACCCAAGGAGGAGCTCAGGAAGAGGGTCGACTATATGACCAAATTGAGAGAATTGTGGACTAACTGTAGGAAGTTTGCAGGCTTAATGACAGAGGAAAAAGAGGATTCCGGTGAAATTTCAGTGAGAGTTATCAATGAGAGTCATGGGATCAATCGAAAGTATGTTCATATGGGTGAGAAGCCTGCTACATCCGTGCTTACGGAGTTGGTTATGGTGCCACTAGCTGGTAATATGAAGTTAGGAAAGATGAGACACAAGAAGCTTGGTTCCATGATTCCTTGCGGACAAGGAATCTTAGGGGGAAGGGATTGTTGCAATCACAAATTCATCGTCGTCATACAAGTTGCGGTGGAGAGGAATAAGCCACGTCAACATGAGAGTGATAATGGAATCAGCAAAGCCAAACAGAAAAGAAGAGGAGTCCTTGTGTGCTTGAGAGATGCAGCCATGATAAAGAAGAAGGTCAATAGGCTTGTCTCCATGATTCCTTGAGGACAAGGAATCTTAAGGGGGATGGATTGTTACGATCACAAAACTTATGTGCCAGCTGGAGTGACACGTCAGCTGCTAAAACAGAAATGAGAGAAGGCAAAAATGAGGAGTAATACAGAGGCCATCTTCTTCAATTGCAGTCATGAAAATAGTGTGTTAGCTTGCGAGCTAGGGTCATCGTGAGAATCCGGTGATCCGGTGATTCTCCGTTGAGCTCGGGCTGAGGATCGTGGATCCAAAGCACTTCTATCTTAGTTTAGTTCGCATTTCATTATCGTTCAATTCCTTTGTTCTTATTTGATCATCTGAATCTATCAAATCATCTGTATTACATTCTGCAATTGGTGTTATTAGTTGATTACTTGAGTTCTCTGTTTTTGTATAAATTGTGGTGTTGATCTTGTTGATTTGGCATTGATTGGTGGTGTTGTGGTGTGGATTGTGGAGTTGTTGTGTCGATTACGCTGTGGATCGTGCGTAGGTGTGATTGAGCTTGCGATTTCAGTTCTTCCATAACTAAAATCGCAACAGCAACTTTGGGTTCGAGACTCGACGGTCGGACTTGCAGGGTTTGTTCTCCCAATACGGAAAAGTTGTGCGACTTGACAAAAAATCAGGTAGTTTTGCGAACTAATTGGATGTTTTTCTTAATCTTCTTCGATTCCATACACCTAATTGTTTGATGTTTTTCCCTTTCCCAGTTTATAGCTCCATCATTGAGTGCCTGTTTATTTGTATGTGTTGCAATTGGTTGATAAATTGGAAGTATTATCTGAACAATGCTGGGATTAATGTCATAATAGATGAATAAATGATGGCTATTGTGAGTAAACAACCTTGAAGAAGAAGAAGATAGGAAGAGTAGTATAAAATGGTGGATGTAAAGAATTTTGTTGTTCCTGGAAATGAGTGTATGTTTGCAGTTTATAGCTGAGAAAAGTATCGGCTGATAAATATATTCTTGATTTTTTTATGGAGTATGTGTTTCTTGTTGCAATTGGTTGGACAATTTGGCTTAAAATTGAAGAAAAAGATAAGAAGAGTGGTATAAATGAGCTTGGTGTCCATAGGGTCGGTATAAAATGGAAGGTGTTTATATGTTTAAATCTTTATCCCTTGAAATGAAATGGCAGGAAATTTAAATCTTTGTAGAGGACATGAGGGCACCACGTTTAAGTGTTTGTTTTGACGCAGGACCTATGCCATGGAAAATGAGCTTTTATATTGGCTTGCCATCTACTCTGCTATAAGAATCTCTATTGCAAGAAGGCTACCTATCTACTTGTCTGATCATAAGGAGGTCCACGAGTTGTATCATTCACATGTCTCCATTTACTGAACATCGCTGTGAAAAATTGGTGAGACCGTGCTTAGCAATGATTGCTCGACTTCCCTTGGTCGTAATTTTAGTTAGCCTTCATCATCACTCACACACTTGTTTTGTTCATCATGCAAGTTATTTCATTCGAACATTCCCATGTTTTCTTGGTTGCAAATGTTTTTCCTCTTAGTGATGCTATTTTCAGCAGTCCTGTTGTGTATTCCCTCTGTTTGAGGCTATGCTTTTGTCTATTTTGAGGATGAACGTGATGCGGAAGATGCCATCTGTGGTCTTAATGGACACATACCATCTGGGCCTCAGTATCACGGATGCAGATTAATAGTTGAATGGGGCAAGGTATGTAGGCCTACACATTTTAATTGTGTTATCAAGTCTAACACGACACAAATGAGAATATTAGGGTGAGCGTGGTGGTTCAGGATCAAATCCGATACCAAACAAAACCCTTTTTGTGGCACACTTTGACTTTATTCGTACTAAAGATCATGACATAAAAAGGCACTTTGAGCCTTATGGGAAGGTTCTTAGTGTAAGTATGCATCAAGATTATGCTTTTGTGCACTTTGAAACTCAGGAAAATGCCACAAAAGCTCTGCAGCACACCCGCAGGAGGTAATGAATATGTTAACTTGCTTCATCTCCTGTACCTTTTCTTAACCTCTTCCTAGTGACCTGATAAATTGACTTGTGAATTTCAGTAAGCTATTCGATACACTTATTCGTGTTGAGTCTGCTTTAAGTTGGGATGACGATGAAAAGGGTAATGGATATGGTCGCCGCAGAGGAGATAGCGGAAGGAGTAGAAATGATGCTTCCTTTAGGTCACCCAGTCCAGCATACCGCTCTAGTCGACCAAGTCCTGTTTGTGCTAAGTACAGGACCCCTGACCGTGCGCGAGCAAGTCCTGTTAATGATCGATGGTCCTTCAAATCCAAGGGCTCTGCCAGCAAGTCTTGTTTATGATAGAATTCTCTTTCAGTCCTCGTCTACACCCTGCTTATCCTTTCCCTTGTGCGTTGGGTCATCCGTGCCAAGGTCGCGAGAGTGACGAGGAAGTAGTGAGCAGCAGTTGAAACTTATGAAATCAACATACAATAGCAGTAGTGTGACTAGTGTGAAGTAATAGTATTTGGACGAATGTATGAAGTAGTTTTGTAGTAACACCTTTTCTTGCTATCTTGTAATTGCAATTTTACCTCTCTGTGCATACAATTCTTGCTAGCAAATAGCAATTCTTGTCCTTTAATGTGCTCATTTTGTCATTTGGGGTCGTTCCAACTTAAGTTTTTCAGGATTTAAATTATGTGATTTTTTGTTATTTTAGTTGTTATGTAAATTTTGATACATAATGAAATTATAAATTATTTGTAATATATAGCTAAGATTCAGGGGAAATAATAAATGTGAATAGTATAAGTGTTTAAGATTGAAGTGTTTCAATTTTCAATATGTATTAGAAAAACCCTTAACCAACATTGAGAACATATTCAATTTTCACTTTTTATTATGTATTTGCAATTTTTTACCCTTATTTAAAACATTTACTATATAAAAAAATTGGCATTACTGTACATAAAAAAAAAAAAAACCTTAGCGATAGATTATTGGCATAGACTCATCCATTTAGAATCAAAGGTCAAGGGGATCGATATTTGACTTTGGATATTAAGCAACTTTAAATTGTTGATCGATTGTTAGTTTTTGATATATAGCACCCTCCAAGATATATACATATCAGTTATAAGTGTCCAAGGTATGTACAAATCGGTAAGTGGAATAATCACTAAATTCATCGGCGATGATGAAATCATATCTTCTCCTCGACAGATCCAAACCTTAGCCTCATTTCTTATGTTCACGGTTGTAATACTCGAGATTCAATAGTAAAGTGTTGTGCACTATGCCATCGATCAAAGATATTAGTCTCTTGAGGTGGCGTGGTTCCTTCTTTGTTGACTTGACATTTAGTCTCTTTCAGTTCGTAAAGATATTAAGAGATTGATAAAGTAGTGTACGTGTATTGGCCTAATATTAATATTCGCATCATCGGATTGTGACCTTCAATTTATTTTTATTAAAAAAAAACATACTAATAGAAGAGTATATAAGAACAAAAGGAGTTGGGTTTCCATTTGCGCCAAAAAAATTTAAAACTCATCGGAGTTTAGCCCCTTTTCTTCTTCGGTAATGTGCTGATTTCCTATCCCAATCGAAATTAGGGTTTGTGGTTTCTTCATTAGTAATTTTGAAGGCAACACCAAATCTTGCGTTGTGTGATTCATTCTTCCACTGCTGCAGTTTTTTCGGACTCGCGAGGGATCATGAGGCCGATCTATTGCACCAACTTCGGGTACCAGACTCGAGAGTCGGACTTGAAGAGTTTGTTCTCCCAATATGGAAATGATGTGCGAATTGAAATGCGAACAGGTAGTTAATACTCACAGACAACTCATTTTTTCACCGCTCGAACTAATTTGATCGATTGGAATCGATGATTGATGACCTAAATGTTTATTTGTATGCGTTTCTTGTTGCAATTGGTTGGGCAATTTGGAAGTAATTTCTGAACAATGCTGGGATTACTGTCATAATAGATGAATAATGACGGCTATTGTTAGGTGAGCATCGAAGAAAAACATAGGAAGAGTTGTGTGTGTAAAAGATAGGCTTAGTGTCGCCGTAGGAAAAAGATAGGAAGTAACACCTGTTTGATGCTTTTCCCTTTTCCAGTTTGTATCTGGGAAATAAGAAAAGTATTGGTTGAACGGTTGAACTAGCATTGAGTGCCTGTTGATAAATATGTCCATGATTTATTTGTATGTGTTTCTTGCTGCAATCAAACAATATATTAATTCTTGTTATGTGATTGAAGACCTAAATGTTTAGAAAATTTTCCCTGTCCCAGTTTATAGTTGAGAAATAAAAGTGTGAGCTGCAATCAAAGTATATGCTTGTTGCAATTGGTTGGAAAATTTGGAAGTAATATCTGAACAATGCTGGGATTCATGTCATAATAGATGAATAAATGATGGCAATTGTGTGCTTATTTGATGCTTTTCCCTTTTTGAGTGTGTGGCTGAGACATAAGAAAAGTATCGGTTGAACAGTTGAACTAGCTAGCATTGAGTATATTCATGATGACTATTGTGACTTGTGAGGTAAACATTGAAGAAAAGATAAGAAGAGAAGAGTCTTATAAATGAGCAGCAGGATGCCTCCAAAACAAATGAAATGGCATCGTGTTTAAGTGTTTGTTTTGACGCAGGACCTATGCTAAGGAAAATGATCTTCTATATTGGGTTGCCATCTACTCTGCAATAAGTGCAAGAAGGGCTACCTATCTACTTGCCGGATCTCTCTTCACATGTCTCCATTTACTGAACGTCTCTGTGAAATTGGTGAAACCATGCTTATCAATGATTGCTTGACTTCTCATGGCTGTAATTTTAGTTAGCCTTCATCATTACTCACACACATCTTTAGTTCATGCAAGTTCTCTACCTCCTTACTTTCATTCAAACATTCCCATTTTATCAGGTTTTGTTCTTTATTTATTTCTTGGTTGCAAACGTTTTTCTTCTTGTGATGCTACTGTCAGCTGGGGGGACCGATAAGAAGCCCTATTGTATATTCACTCTGTTACTCATGCTAGTTAGTGCCTGTAGGCTATGCTTTTGTTTATTTCGAGGATGAAAGTGATGCGCAAAATGCCATCCATGGTCTTAATGGTCGCAAACTATCTGAGCCTGGGTTTCACATATGCAAATTAGTAGTTAAATGGGCCAAGGTATGTAGCCTACACATTTAATTTGTGTTTCACTTATGCGCCTGTTATTAAGTCTAACACAGTACAAATGAGAATTATTTGGTCACTGGCATTATATTTTGTTTTTTAGAATGACCGTGGTTCGCCTTCGGATCCAATACCGAACATAACCCTTTTTGTGGCAAACTTTGACCCTATTCTTACCAAAAATCATGACATAATAAGACACTTTGAGCCTTATGGGAAGGTTCTTGGTGTACGTCAACTTAGGGATTATGCTTTTGTGGACTTTGAAACTCAGGAAATTGCCACAAAAGCTCTGGAGTGCACCCATCAGAGGTAATGAATGTTTTAACTTGCTTCATCTCTTCCTTTTCTCAACCTCTTCATAGTGAGCTGATAAATTGACTTATGAATTTCAGTACGCTTTTTGATAGACTTATTCGTGTTGAGTATGCTTCTCCAAGGCCGGGTGATGATGAAAAGGGTAGGTGTGATGATCCTTCAAATCCAACGGCCATGAGTCCTGACCCTGTGCGAGCAAGTCCTGTTTATGATAGGTGCGATGGTCCTTCAAATCCAAGGGCCATGACTCCTGACCCTGCGCAAGCAAGTCCTGTTGATGATAGGTGCGATGGTCCTTCAAATCCAAGGACCATGACTCCTGACCCTGTACAAGCAAGTCCTGTTGATGATAGGTGTGATGGTCCTTCTAATCCAACGGCCATGAGTCCTGAACCTGGCGAGCAAGTCCTGTTGATGATTGGTACGATGGCCCTTCAAATCCAACGGCCATGAGTCCTGACCCTGCGCGAGCAAGTCCTGTGCGCAATATAGAAGGTACATATATTTATATATACTAGTATATAATATCTTGGTCCTTTTTTTATCTTTTGGTTGTATCCAATCTTTACAAAAATAAGATTTTTACAAAGTCTTTGCTTCTCAGAATCATCTAAATATATGGAGTATAGTATTATACTTGTTGAATCATCTGCTTATCATTTACCTTGTACAGTAGGTCATCCGTGCCAAGGCCGCGACAGTGATGAGGAAATAGTGAGCAGCAGTCGAATGGAAGATTATGATTGAAACTCCTTTTTCTTGCTATGTTATTGCAATTTTAACTATCTTTGCATACAAATCTTGCTAGCAATGTGCAAAATAATACTTTCTTCGTCCTTTGCTCATTTTGTCATTTTGGGTCGTTCCTACTTATTAGACTTCTTTCATATTGACTGGTATTCATGGAGGATTCTAATGAATCATGTTAGGCTTAATATAAATTGTATGAACGCTCAAATCCTGTCTGTATTCCCATTCCAATTGAAAACCTTAGCCCCTTCTTGATTCTTCCTCCTCTCCCAGTGAAGAAATTGTGTCTTCCCTCAATCGATCCAAACCCTAGTCGCATATGATCAAAAACCTGTATGTTCTTCCTTGATTAATTGTATTTAAGTGAAGCATTATTGTCCATCACTAGCTCCTCTCCGGTTCCTTCTTTGTTGACCTAGCATCGATCCTCTTATTCCTTTGTAAAATGGGCGATTCGATTTTGATAGATAGTTTTTAAATCATGTTGATATATAATTATATTTTTTTTGCAAAATATAAGTGCAAATTATGTATAGTTGGAATATAACTTTTTTAGAGTATCACTTATCAAATAATTATTCGTTGGGCATACCAACTCATTCTGTCAAATGATATGTCTACACTAGGGAATTTTTTCTCAATTTGAAATTCTAGCGCCTCTTTAGTCGCATCGATCTCTTCTTACTTTGTACAATGAGTGAATCGGTTTTCTTCCCTAATTTGGTACGTTCACAAAAATGAGTGTATTTCGATTTTACAAACATTGCCCCCCAAAAATATTATTTTGATTATATAAACATTGCCTCCCAATAGGTGGGTTACTACTACATAACAAAAATATTTTTAAAAAGGCTTTAATTTAACCATCAAAAAGAAAATTTCATTTTGCGCCAAATATTTTTAAAACCAACGGACTTCACCTCTCCAACTCGTTTCCCCAATCGAAATTAGGGCTTTTTTGTTTCTTCATCGATTTTGAAGGTAACACCGATTCTTTCACAATATACTTCAATTGGCGTGATTTCTTCTCTGTTGCAGTTTTTAGACGGCGAAATTTCGCAAGGGATCATGTGGTCGGTGTTCTGCCGCAACTATGAGTCCCATACTCAACAGTCGGACTTGGACCGTTTGTTCTCCAGATACGGAAAAATTGGGCGTATTGAAATGAAATCAGGTAGTTATACGCAGTTTTTCCTTTGCACACAGCTCGATTTTTCGTAGTGTGAATTAATTTGATGTTTAGCTTGATCTTGATTGACTCCGTAATAGATTTGAAGTGATTAAGACCTAATTGTTTGATGTTTTCCCGTTTTCCACTTTATTGTGAGTGATTGGTGGTATATATATTCATGATTTATGTGAATTTGTCTCTTGATATACTATTTCTTTTCTGTGTGATGCAATTGGTTGGATAATTTGGTGGTACTATCTGGGCTATTGTGAGGTAAAAATCGAAGAACAAGAAAAGAAGAGTCGGTTTAAAATGGCACTGTGTTTAAGTGTTTGTTTTGACGCAGGACGTATGCCATGGAAAATGAGCCTCTATGTTGGCTTGTCATATGCAAGGGATATCCACGTGCCGGATCTCTCTCACACACGAATGGAAATGTTGCACATGTTTCTGATCATAATAAGGTCCATGAGTTTGTATCATTCACAAGTCTCCATTTACTGAACACCGCTGTGAGAAATTCGTGACTTAGACAATGATGCTCGACTTCACATAGCCGTAATTTTAGTCATCACTCACACTCTTCTTTAGGTTCATCATGCAAGTTCTCCACCTCCGAACTTCCAATCAAACATTCCCAATTTTGAAGTGTTTTTGTTCTTTATTTATTTCTTGGTTGCAAATGTTTTTATCTTTTATACCATCTGTTACTCATGCTAGTTAGTACCTGTAGAATATGCTTTTGTCTATTTCGAGGATGTTAATGATGCGACAAAGGCCATCCGAGAACTTCAAGGCAATCCATTTGGGTCTCAAAGACTCAGAATGCAAGTTAAATGGGCTGTGGTACGTAGCCACCACATTTTTATTTGTGTTATTAAGTCTTACAGAATATAAATGAGACTTATTTGAGAGTTATTTCATTCAAAATCAGTGGCATTATTATTTGTTTTTAGGGTAAGCGTCGTGGGCGTCATGGTGATTTAGAATCAAATCCAAGGCCAACTAGAACCCTTTTTGTGAAACGCTTTGACCCTGTTCGTACTAAAAATCGTGACATTGAAAAACACTTCGAGCCTTATGGGAGGGTTCTTAATGTACGTATGTCAAGGGATGTTGCTTTTGTGCATTTCGAAACTCAGGAGGATGCCACAAGTGCCCTGGAGCTCTCCCAGAGTAGGTAACGAATATGTTAATGTGTGCTTCGTTTCAACCTTTTCTTAACGTCGTCTTCCTAGTGGGCTGATAAATTAATTTGTGAATTTTCAGTATGTTATTTGATACAGTTCTTCGTGTTGAGTATGCTTTTAAGGAAGATAATGATAGGCACAGAAGAAAGAAGCGAAAGCGTAGAAATTATGCTTCCTCGAGGTTACCTAGTCCAGCATACCGCCACAGACGAGCAAGTCCTGTTTATGATAGGTACGCTGGTCCTTCAAATCCAAGGGCCAGGAGTCCTAAACGTGTGCTGCGAGCAAGTCCTGTTTATGATAGGTACGAGGGTCCTACAAATCCAAGGGCTAGGAGTCCTGATCGTGCGCGAGCAAAGTCCCGTGCGAAGGTTGAGACAGTGATGAGGAAGTAGTAAGTAGCACTAGAAACAAACGTATGAAATTTGTGTGAAGTTGTTTTGTAGATAGACAGATTCAATATGAAGTTTGTTGATTTGTAAAGTTTAGAAAGTTTGTTGTTCAAAACCTCAAAAGTTTGTAGATAGACAGATTCAATATGAAGTTTGTTGATTTGTAAGTTTAAAAATCATTCAATTTTTCTTTTTGTTTAATTGTTTGCACTAATTTGGGAATATCACTTCATTTTCCCCCATATAATGAAATTTTGGAAAATAGTTAACCCCAATCCTATTCATAGTTGTAATCGTCTTAGGCCTAAATATAAATGAGTGAATCGGCCTTCATCCATTGTATACTAATTTTATTACTACTATCATATTAGGCCTATTTTTTGGGAATTATGTAAAACAAAATAAAAAGTGGCTTTCATTTACATCAAAGTTCAAACATTCAAATATAACCGACTTAACTACCATCCTTTCCGAATTTTCTTTTCATTTTTTCTAAGGCGAAAATGACTATTATTTTTTAAAAATTTTAGAGCAACGTCGGGGCAAATGAAGGGGCAAACAGACATTTTTATAGTTATATAGAAATTAGTTCTTTTCCATTTATAATATTATCACAAATCACAATTATTCCTAATGTATACCAATTTATTTACTAATTTTATTACTCTCTTGTTAAGTCTATTTTATGAATTGTGTATAACAAAATAAAAAGTGGCTTTCCATTTATGTCAAATATAACCGACTTAACTAACTTCATCAACATCTCTCCACATTTTCCCTTCATTTTTTCTCCCAATCGAAATTAGGGCTTTTTTGTTTCTTGATCGAATTTGAAGATAACATCAAATCTTTCACAATATACTTCAATTTGCGTGATTTCTTCTCTGTTGCAGTTTTTGGAAGGCGGAATTTCGCAAGGGATGGTGTGGCCGCTCTTTTGCCGCAACTATGACTACCAGACTACTAAACAGTCGGACTTGCAAAATTTATTCTCCAGATACGGAAGAATTGAGCGAATTGTCGTGAAAAAAGGTATAGTTAATACGCACTTTTGCATTTGCACACAGCTCGATTTTTCGTGGTGTGCGAATTAGATTCTTGATTGACTCCGTAATCGATTTGAAGTGATTGAGACTGAAATAGAGATCTAATTGTTTGATGTTTTTCCGTTTTCCACACTTGAACTACTAGCATTGAGTGATTGTAGGTAAAATTTTTCATGATTTCTTTATATGTGTTTCTTTCTGCAATCAATGATATGTTCTTGCTCTGTGTGTTGCAATGTTGGGCTTGACATGATTAATTTATTATACATGACGGCTATTGTGAGGTAAAAATCGAAGAAAAGGATAAGAAGAAACGAGCTTAGTGTCGGTATAAAATGGCACGATGCCTCCAAATTTTTGTTGAGGACTTGAGGGAACCGTGTTTAAGTGTTTGTTTTGATGCAGGACATATGCCGTGGAAAATGATCTTCTATATCGGGTTGTCATCTACTCTGCAATAAGAATCTCTAATGCAAGAAGGGCTTGCTGGATCTCTCTCACACACAAATGGAAATGTTGCACATGTTTCTGATCACAATAGTGATAGGGGATCGATGTGTTTTATCCATGAGTTGTATCATTCACATTTCTCCATTTATAGAACATCTCTGTGAAATTGGTGAAAACTATGCTTATCAATGATTGCTTGACTTCCCATGGCTATAATTTTAGTTAGCCTTCATCATCACTCACACACTGCTTTAGTCCATCATGCAAGTTCACTACCTCCTAACTTTCAATCGAACAGTCCCATGTTCACTCCTGTGTTCTTTATTTATTTGTTGGTTGCAAACGTTTTTCTCTTAGTGATGCTATTGTGAGCTCGGGGGAGTGATAAACAGTCCTGTTGTGTATTTCTCTTAGTGTACTCACGCTAGTTAGTACATATAGGCTTTTCTTTTGTCCATTTCAAGTATAAAAATCATGCGGAAGCTGCCATCCGTGGTCTTCATGGCATACTGTTTGGGAATGAGAGACGGGAATTAATGGTTGAATGGGCTACGGTATGTTGCATCCATATTTTATTTGATTTGTTTCTGAAAGGAATGTATGAGGTTCCTAGGAGTGAACTCGCATTTTATTTTGTTTTTTAGGATGAGTGCTGTAGGCATCATGATGGTTCAGAATCAAAAACAAGACCAAATAAAACCCTTTTTGTGATACACTTTGACCTTACTCGTACTCGAGATCATGACATAAAAAGCCATTTTGAGCGCTATGGGAGGGTTCTTAATGTATCCATGCGTCAGAATTATGCTTTTGTGCAATTTGAAACTCAGGAAAATGCCACAGAAGCTCTGAAGCGCACCCATGGGAGGTAATGGATATGTTAACTTGCTTCATCTTAACCTCTTCCTAGTGGGCTGATAAATTAACGTGTGAATTTTCAGTAAGATATTCGATAGAATTATTTCTGTTGGTTATGCTTTCCGACGTGCTGATGAAAAGGGCAGTAGAGAGGGTAGCCCCCCTAGAGGGGAAAACGGAAGGCGTAGAAATGATGCTTCCTTAAGGTCATCCATTCCAGCATGCCGCCATGGTCGAACAGGTCCTGATTATGGGTTGGTTCAAGGCACAGATTATGATAGGTACTATAGTCTTGGTGCTTGTTTCCTTATCATTTCGTTGTATCCAATCTTGTCCACCTGAGAAAGGATGCCTATGTGTGTCTTTATGATCTACATGTGTATATTACTTATAGAATTCTCTGTTTGGGCACTACAATAGGAGGTGCGATGGTCCTTCAAAACCATCCCGTGCACAAGCAAGTCATGTTTATGATAGGTACAAAGGTCCTTCAAATCCAAGGGCCAGGATTCTTGACCGTGTGCGTGCAAGGCCTGTTTATGATAGGTACAATGGTCCTTCAAATCAAAGGGCCAGGCGTACTGACCGTGGGCGAGCAAGTCGTGTTTATGATAGGTACGGGGATCCTTCAAATCCAAGGGCTAAGAGTCCGGCGCGTGATATGAAGGTATATATAAGCACTGTCTTGGTGTTTTTTTTTCTTATCTTGTGTTTGTGTCCAATCTTTGATAAAAATAAAAAATTTACCATGTCCAAATTTCTAATAGAATTCTCTTTCAGTCCTCATCTATACCTGCTTATCCTTTCCCTTGTACAGTAGGTCACCCGTGCAAAACCTGCGACTATGATTAGAAAGTAGTAAGCAGCAATCGAAACGGGTGAAAGGTACATACTTCAGAGTGTCAAGTAAATGTCACGTGGACGAATGTGTATGAACTTGTTCTGTAGTTTCACTATGAAGTTTGCTGGTTTGTTACTTTTAATACTATCAAGTTTGCTGGTTTCAATATTGACAATCTTGATTTTTTTTTTCCAGAACAAATGTGTCTTCCTTTTATATCTGCGAATCTCTCTGCAATCGGGACTGTGCACGTGTGCAGCCCCGCTGTCATCTGCTGTGCGTGCGTGCGTGCAAGAATAGAAAGGCTCTTCCATTTTTCGACTGATCAAAACATTCCACCAAATCACATAGTGAAGTTTAGCTGATTTTGGCTTATGATCAGTTTAGAATTGTAGAAAAACTATGTTACTTCTTTACCTGAAATGCCTTTGAAACAATACCACTTTTAGGTCACTACTCCGAGTTGGCTCTCAAACATCCTCGTTGGTTAGACTGTCATTTCGAGTTATAGGGCCTCTCAACAAAACAACTGTGTTTCTTGCATTTAGTTTATTTCATTAGAGGACATGATATAACATATCTAAATTTAATTTACATGTGCATAATAAGTACATTAATTGCATTTTCTTGTGCCTTTCCACGTTATAGCGTGCTTCAAACCTTCACGCATAGTAGCCTGCACTAGTAAAATAAATGTTTAAGCACTAAAAAACCATCCAAGTTTCATAAGAAACAAATCTTAAAATGATCAAACAATCAATAGACAAAATGAAATCCAAATTGAACCTAAATTACAATCTCACTTTTTCTTGAACATTGACAAAACAAAGCATGAAAGCAACATATATTGAATTTTGACAAGTGTAATTATGGCATGTTTTCTAGAACAAGAAAGTTAGATATGATTATTAAATTTTCCCAATTGCCCTAATTATGAAGGTTTCATTTTAGCCACATGAACTGGCAAACTTGTACCTTTTTCATCAATAAAAAGGAAGACAGAAACATTTAAGGCAACAATGACGAGTTAGGGAGATGGGTCCATACGTTTGGACTTGAACTTTCTATGAGCAAATCATACTAAAAAAGGTGTGACAACAATTAATGGCGGACAAAAAATAAAAATAATCCCAGCATTATGGATTGGGCAGAGCTGCCGTATCGTGATTGATAGTAGCTTCAAAGGCCGAATTTAATGAATTGCATTTTTAATAAAATTAAAGCAATATTATTCCTTGATAAGACATCTTGCTTTTTAGCAACTTGAATTTTAAGAAATATGAATACATGCAAGTGATAAAGGTTCAGTGGAAAATAAGTTATACTTTTTATACATAATAAAGTGGAAATGAAACAAGATAAAGGAATACTAGGAGTATATTTTAATTAAATTGATATATGAAGGCAATAAGAGACCCTCCTAACCCAACCCCACTCAAATCAAAAGAAAATGTCATTTTGGAGTTCAACCAATTTCTTGTATAGTCTGGGATTCGGTAATTTTTGGAATCTCTATGCAAGAACTTACAAAAGAAGCTTTTCATTAAAGACGTGAACCGGGAAGGATTGATTGACAGAATATAAACTAAAAACTAAACCTATACTACATTTTGGTCATCCCGGTATATACTTTAATTGAACCTAAATTTAAAATGGGTACACTTTACGATATGAATTGTTAGAAAAATAATCTTAATTGAAATAAATACCACGACGTCCATCTTTTTCGATAAAATCATCACATAGTAAATCAAGCAAATAATATTGCAGCCAGATCAAAATAAGAAATGAAAACATGTAAATTGCTGGTAAAGGAAGTACTTAGATAGAGAAAATAATGAAAGAGAATTTTATATTTACCCATAAAGGAGTAGACGAAGAGGGCGAAAACCCCAAACTACCCTCGGCGCCACTCCTCCCAAACAAGCCGCCCTTCTTCCCGGCCGGCACATGATCCACGTAGCTCCGAGGAGAACTTGGGGCCGTCGAGAAGGGCATTTTGGTAATTCTGCAAGGCATTTGGCGGGTTCGGGTCGGACGATTATTCTGGGCCGACCCGGCTGGCACCGAAGCGGCGGCGTCACCGTCCCAGACCGGCGCTCCGGCCAGACCACGGCGAGTTTGTTATATGATGGGAGATGATGATAGGATTCCTCTTCGTACATTGTCTTTGGATTTTGGTGATACACCAATTTTTTTGGTTTAAGGCCATATATACTAATATCATACTAGTTTGTAGTACTAACTTAAATCTACGTGGTATACTATTCCTTAAAATTACGGTGAAATTTTGGTTTGTTCTGTAATTTTTTTAATTAGTCAAAAAAATCATGAAGTTTTAACTATAGATCTATGTGATATATATTGTGGATGTTTTTTATCGAAATGACGTTGGTATTTTATTAATTGGAAACATTGTTTATCTCGTTATTTCTTTCAGGTATGGTTTCGGGACTATTATATTAGATACAATTTCACTTATATATTTTACTTAAACAAATTGATATTTGTGGTTTTTTCAGTTGATTTTTGAGTTACGAGTAAAATATAATGAGACCAGCTTTATGTAAATTACGAGTAGAATTTATGGCAATTAGACTTTGATATAACAATGAAAAGAAGTTGTGGTTGGATCATGGAAATCCTAATTATTTAATTTTCTATAGTTTTATGGTTCAAGATACGTTACAGAACATAGGGTGCCTAAAATAATTTATTCATGAATTTTTTTTTGTTTTTTAACTAGTCATATAATTGCTAGAAAGTGATCTTTCAGGTGTGGCCACGTCCAAGGAAATTGACACATAGTTTATTTTAATTTAATTAGTTGTGTCATCATTCAAATTCGACACAAAAAATGATAGGGCAGTAAGATTACAAAAGGAATCAATGGTTCAAGTCCGTGCGTGCTGTAATTCAATTTTTTTAAAGCTATTGATGATATATTTCATCCAAGAAATTAGGATAAATTATCACAAAAATTATTAAATTTTAGGATAAATTGCCAAAAAATTATAAAATTTGGTCAAATTTTGTTAATCAATATTGGTGGTCTATTCCCTACACTAATATATAATTTGATGAAGTTTTGCTCAAATTGAAGTCAAATAAATTAGTGATATAAGATGTCAACTTTAATATTCATGAGTTTGATATGGATACTTTCATATTCATGTTAATCAATCCTGGTCAAATCCATATTAAAAAGGGCCGGCCCAGTCGAATTAGTGCTCATGATAGCCCAAATAGGCTTACCGGCCCAACTGGCCCAAAGTCTTCTCACCTATTAATGATGATCCAAAATACTCCATTCAATATTATATATAATTGTGATAGAGTCTACCACAACAAAAGAGATAGATAAACATATACCATGATGAACAAAAGTTTAAACTTTCTCCTCAATTATTTTGTTAATAGGGATGCATTCACTGTGGATCTTTATTATTTAACGGCCAAATATAATTTTTAGGAGTATATTCTAATTCTATTGATAAAAAGTATTCTCATTTGAACTTTATCATATATAAATAATGCATGTAAGTCTAAAAAATCTTATTTGAGATGTGCACCAACGATAAGGTCGGGTACCTCTCGGCTGATTTGGCTTCTTGTTTTATAGTACATGTATTGTCAATGTTGTTTGTCCGTATCTTGTCTGTTTTTTAAGTGTGTAAATACTCTGCACACTATTTTTACGGCATGCAATATTTTTCGCATATATAATCGATAAATCTCAACTATAATAGTAATACGATGGGAGAGACACATGTAGCCTATATGAGGGGTAAATGTCTCCCACATTTTTTGTTCTTCATTTCACTAAATTCATTAAAATTTACTCATATTTGACCTTTTTCACCTTTTCAAAATTTTCTTAGATGTATATTATTACCCTTCCTAAGATAAATATCTGATTTCGCCCCTATAATAGTTCGTACTTCATTCATAGTATATTAATTACCCATCTTAGACATGTCTGTATACATATCTAATTCAATTTATATGACGATGAAATTTAAATTGAAATATTTGAAATTAAGAATATACACATGTATTGTTATTATTTATGCCCTATGGCCCCTATGGCTAAGTAGGCAATCATAATATAAAACATTGATTGTATTTCTTCTTATAATTTATATTCCATGTGCACCTTTTGATGATACTATGTGTCACATACCCCAATTATTTTCCTTTGTGGATCAATTAATGTGTGACTAGTAATAGTTAATAGTACTTCTAGAAAAAGATGTTACTTTCGCGGCAGTACTACTTTTGTCTTCAAATAGATACATTTCATAAATTTTGGTGTGTGACAACGATATATCATAAAACTTTTTACACATGAAAAAAAAAAGTTGATTTATACTCCATATAATTATTCATTTATACATCAAAATATAACTCTTACTTCTAGCAAATTTCTGTCTTAATTAGTTAAAGGATTATCAATTAGTCAAAGGATCGCTCATGATTATCAATCTATTAGAACTTAGAATATGGTATTTACCAATCTCATTTGCAGTTGAGATAATTAACAATATCATTTGCACACAATTATCTAACTTCGTATATATAGGTAGAATCAATTATATTTATAAATAATTGCAAGGGAAAAATCATAAAATTTGATTGAATCTTATCTGTCCTGCAATTTCAATATTGTTGGTAAAACCATAAAGTTTAACATTGTTCGCAATTGTCCACGTGATTTTCATTTCGAAGATTTCGTATAGACGTGACGGTTAAAATTTGGATTTGTTGCTCCATCTTTAATGGTTTGACAACGCATTTAACATCTACTTAGACGCATAATCAATTAAAGATATGCATACTTTACATCGACAATATAAGGGATAGTAATAAAAAATGTTATAATAATTATTTTTTTTACTGATTTTTAAAGTTACGAGATGGATTGACCAAATTTCATGTTTTTTTTATTTCAATTAGCACTAAAACCATCACTAAACTAACTAATGCCTACATCACAATTGGGTATGAATAATATAAATACAATCAACCACATAAATATGAATATAATGTGTATGTGTATACAACAAATCAAACTACATATGTTTCACTTATTTATTCAAATATACAACAAATCAAACTACATATGTTCACTTATTTATTCAAATATACAACAAATCATACACAACCATAAAGAATATAATTAAATAAACTTAGCATCAGCATTGAACTCTCCATAGGTAGAACTCCAACACCAATTCTCCGGCGACGAATATTCATGATGATCACTTATCAACTCCGGCAGCTCAATCTCCGCCCAAAAATCCTCCCCGCCCCCTTCAGCCGCGGAACAGACTACGCCAGTCTGCTCCGCGGCTATGTTGGCCGCCAGCGCTGCCGCGGCCTGTATGTCCCTGGCAGCGCTGGTGGAGGGGCGGGGCAAGAGGTGGATGTCGTCGGGGAAATTGAGCTGCGCTTTATCGCCCTTCAAGCAGTAGGCGGCCACGTCGTACGCCCTGGCCGCCATCTCGGGAGCCGGGAAAGACCCTAGCCAGATTCGGGTCTTTTTCTTGGGCTCCCGGATTTCGGACACCCATTTCCCCCAGCGCCGCTTCCGCACGCCGCGGTAGACGGAGGGGGAGGGATGGGTGGGAGGTTGCATTAGGAGAGGTGGAAATGGAGCATCCTCTAATTTCTCTCTCCTCTCCATATTTATGATGTGAAGATGCTACTACCATTTGCATGTGTGGTTCTTGATACCATGTTTTCATAAGAGAAATATCAAATAGATTCAAGGGGAGCATTCTATCTTTAATTTATTGGGAAAATGATTGTTCGGGACATGTGATTTCTGGTCGTGAATCGTAATATTAAAAGGTGCTTCGTAGTAGTTCGTTCGATTAAAATTATAAGAGAATACAGCGTTGATTTACAAATCGGTTATTGGTTAAAATTAAAGTCGATTATTACTTTTTTCGTTCAATAATAATAGACACATTTCTTTCTGGCACGGATATTTAAGAAATTGTATTAAGTGAGTCAAGTAAGGAAAGAATAAATTAGAAAATAAAAAAGGTAGAGGCATGAAGAGAGAATCAAATAAGAGAAAATAAAGTAAGTGAGAATTAAGTAAGTGAGAAAAAATGCGTTAACTTTTAGTACTGAAAAGGGAAATGACTTCACTACTATAGAGCGCACCAAAATGGCAAAATAACTCTACTAGTATCACACTGTTAATTATTTATACTACCTCCGTTCATAAAAATAATCTGATGGACTATGTGAGTTTGAATGCAAACTCGGCAAGTATACGAAAAATGTAGATAGAGATCAAAGTGGTACTAATAATGTTAGTTAGAAAATAGATCTACCAAAATAGAGAGAAATAACTTACTAAAATTGAATAAAGACTAAATTTGATGGACTATCCAAAATAAGAATAAAATAAAATTATTTTTCGTGAACGAAAGTAGTACCATACTAGTTAATATGGACTTAGGTAGCCTCTTAAGTGTTAAGACCTAGGTTACCAGTGAGTTTAAGTTTAGAATTTAATTTAAGATTTGGATTAGTTATTTTAAGTTATCGAATAACCGATTAATAGTGACATGACATGAGTGTAACAAATAAACATTGCCAATAAAAGTGTCATAAGACTCATAACTATTCAAAGATGGACCTATCATTTAATGTGGTTGTAAATTTGTAGCAAGGGTAGCACAGCTGTCATAGTTGCCTTGGTGTATTTTACATATTTTCATTCATTTATTTATTTATTACTGATAGTACATAAAGTTGGCCATAAGATTTGTTATAATTTTTCATTTACTTAAAAGTATAATATGATTATTATTATTATATCCCTACATGGAAGTCAAAATATCTCTTTAGAGTATACTCCGTATACAAGTAAAGAGTACTACCAAGGTACTTCAATTTTAAATAAAATCATTACTTCATTATTTGTCTTTTTATTAAAATATTATTTTATGGCCAGCTACATATAGATTTAGTCTTTTTTATATATGTCCACTTATTCCCCAGTAAAACTTAGTCAAAAACTTAATTGACTTTTGACAAAAAAAAATGATACTCATAATTAACTTTTGAGCACACGTTAATAAAAAATTATTATTAGTCGCAGAATAATTAATATCCGATGATTCGAATTCTAAATCTATTAATTGATGGCAGCTATTTATCGATTGAAATACGATTCATAATAATCGTATAAATAATCGTATACAGTACGTGTGAATAATAAAATGGTAATGAAAGATCTTTATTGAAGATTTGTACTTGAATTTGCTCCTATTATTGATTGACAAACGCATGGTAGTGAGAAGTAATCAATTCATACACAATATTTACTACTCCCTCCGTCCCGGAGTATTAGACTCACTTCTTTTGGGCACATGATTTAAGGAATTGATATTTAAATAGTTAAAGTGGAGAGAGGGAAAAAGTAGGGGAGAGAAGAAAAAAGTAGGTGGAGAATAAAATAAGATAGATATTTTTTGCTAAAAAAAGAAATGAGTCTAATATGTTGGGACATCCCAAAAAGGAAAGTTGGTCTAATACCTTGTGACGGAGGGAGTATTACACAACAAGTATTTTCCATTGTGGTCAAACTTGATTACTTGTGCTGATTCTTTCTTCTCATATTTTTGTTTTGTTTTCAGCATCTTTAATTCTTGTATTGTTTTTGGATCTTTGGGAGTGATTTAACACAAAAACTTGTGATTCTAGAAGAAGTGATAGCTAGTAGCTTAGCCATGATGTACTCCAATATTGTCATCTGTCCAATTTTATAAATATGATGAACACAAGTTTGGGGATAGTTATAGGAGTGAAAATGGTTTGCGGTATAAAGTGAACGAATTGAAGAGAGAAATGTTATTCCATTTATAATGAAAAATAAAATTATAATTGCAAAAACGTAAGTTTAAAGGAAATATTTTAAAATGAAGTCAACTATAGTATTTTCGATCGATCCTAAAGAAAAATTAAGCTCTGTATCTGCCCGAGGCACCCCTAATCCACAGCAGTTATACACAAACTCTATTAGAAATAATGTGCACGTGTTGCAAAAATCAATATAAATGGACAAAGATGATAAGGTAAGATCAGATCAAATCTATCAACACTCCACTTGTATGATATAGTAAATGTATTCAATATAAGTGACCACAAATTATAGTGATTAAATCACAATGAATACAATGGAAGAAATTTTTTTACACAGAAGTTGGGTGGGCCAAAAAGTTTATTGGCATTATGCATGATTAATTGAAGTGACCACTAGGAAAAAAACAAGAATTAAAAAAATTAAATGAATGAGTTAAACTATTGAAACCGACCTTAGGGCTTGAGGCATAAATGCTTCAAAAGAGTTTGGTCCCGTTAAGAGCTTCACATGTGCAAAAGCCACCACGAGATCTATGTGCCTTTGCTTTCTTTCTCTAGTCTCTTCGTGCGGGCCCGATCGCCTGGACCGAAATCGCACCTAACTCGAATCCACTCTAAAATGATCTTTTGGTTCTAAAAAAATAACATTTGCAATGAAAGTGGTGACTGTTGTGTAAGTAATTATTGTAATGAATAAAAGTGATTGTTATTATAAATAAAAATAACTATCTATTTTTAATTAGAGTGAACTTCAAAAATGGTCCCTGGACTATGGGTTTATCTCGAAAATGGTCCCTGGACTTTAAAAATATCACCAGTAGTCCCTGGACTAAGGGTTAATATCAAAAACGATATTTTGAGACGAAAATGCCCTTTTGAGGGGTTTTGGGGGTTTGGGCAATTTAGTCTTTTTACACTTTTAACATTTTAAATCTGATATTATTTTAGTTATGCGTACTAAATCGATATTATTTCAAAATTATCATTCTTCTTCCCTTTTGTCATCCTTCACTTTGTTTCTTTATTTCAATATTAGATTTAATTTTACAAAATTAAATTATAAATTTCAGTTTTTAAATATCAATAAATTTTTTTAATTATAAAAATTATTAAATAACAAAAATTATTAGTCATAATCAATATTTGATAGTGTCCTAATATTTAATCAATAAGATATAACGTCTTAGTTTTAATCAATATTTGATAGCTTTAATCATAAATAGACAATATAACATGATTTATTCTGAAATAAATATGCGTCTAATGTAAAACTAATATAATTTTCGTTTATTAATTTGAAAACAATCAATCAAAATGACTAGAAAATTTCAACAAAAATACTCATATACAAAATTTTTAGTCGACTTCATAATATTCAATCACAAGCAATTATAACAACCGAACGAAGGCTAAATAGAATAGCTCTTATTTTTCCATCACGATTAATATTATTTTTCTGTACTTCTTCAATTCAGCTTAATATTATATTAAATAACAAAAATTAATAGTTTCAATCAATATTTATAGTGTCCATGAATTAATAGTTTTAATTAAAAAAAATTATTGCTATTTAAAAATTGAAATTTAAAATTTAATTTTGTAAAATTAAATCTAATATTGAAATAAAGAAACAAAGTGAAGGATGACAAAAGGGATGAAGAATGATAATTTTGAAATAATATCAGATTTAGTACATAACTAAAATAATATCAGATTTAAAATGTTAAAAGTGTAAAAAGACCAAATTGCCCAAATCCTTCAAAACCCCTCAAAAGGGCATTTTCGTCTCAAAATACTGTTTTTGATATTATCCCTTAATTCAGAGACTACTGGTGATATTTTTAAAGTCCAGAGACCATTTTCGAAATAAACCCATAATTCAGGGACCATTTTTTAAGTTCACTCTTTTAATTATAAGAAAAACATGTGATTAAAAGTGAAGTTTTTATTAGTAAAAGTGATTGTGTCAATGAATCAAAGTATTCTTATCTAATTGAAAATAATGGGTTAGTCTGTATTTGACACGGTCCAATCCGAGTTTGGCATGGCAGAGTCCGCATGTAGAGTATTCTCTGTGACCTATTAGAATATGCTTCACGCATTGAGCATATGTATTAGAAAATAATATTTTATATTTTTTTCATTCTATAGTATTGAAGGTATTTCTTTACACGGATATTAAGAAAAAAAGTTTGTAAATAAAAAGATAATAAAGTATGAGAAGAAAAAGTAAAGATCATAAAGTAAAAGAGAGGGAAAAGTAAGATCGAGAATATGTATTACTTTTTACTTAAAAAATAATAATTTACTACTATAGAATGCTCAAAATAGAAAAATGGCTCTACTTTTATGGAATGGAGGGAGTGATAAAGTATAAGATAATAACTTTTTATTGAGACCATAATTTTCCAGTTACAACTTAAACGGTATTAATGAAAATAGATGCTGATTTTTCTTGGCATGTTCGATTTTACTGGTTGAATGGATATATTCAATACGTGTTCTGGGAAGTAATCAATTGCTAACTAATTAGCAATCTTTAACTAAGACTAAATCTTAGTCATTAGATTAGAAGATCTAGTGGTTGAAATAAGGTCACATGGATTATATTTTTAATTAAGAAAATTAATAAATAAAATTAGAGGGTATATGTTAATTCCCTCTCATTAAAATCATATTAAAACTTTAAATTTACATAACTCTCTCCATTTAAATTATTTTTTCGCAAAAAATATATCAAATTAAAGATAATTTTATAAGGATTCCAACGAGATCTCAATTGCATATGTTCCGACGACGTTCGGATGATAAATTTGATCTTTTTTATTTTAGTTTTCATAAATGTTGAAAACCAGATTTTTATCAACAAATACATCAAAAAATCTCAATAAAACCATGTAAAAATCTCAAAAAATATGTGTTGATATTTTCTTGTACTAGTGTTGATATTCTTATGTCATATTGTAGATATTTGTAATACACTATGTTGATATAAAAAAACATTCACGAAAATTATCATATGATAACATAATGATGATATTACCTTTTTGTTGATATTTTGTCTACTATTTATTGAGATTCGTAAGATTTAATCTCATTCACTTATTTTAAAACTAAGAATGAAGATTTGTTCTTAATTTTAAATTAGGGTGCCGTAAGTATTAGAATATGACATATGTATTCTCTGCCTTTTTGTTAAATGATTTTCAATTACTTTTGTTAGTGCGGTGACTGAAAATTTGACCAATTATTGAAAGAGGAGCTTATTATTAACTAAGTTACGCTTAATCAAAGTCGCTGCACTCGAAATTTTGTTGAGTTCAATTTAAGAAAAGATTATATGCTAATTTTAACACTACAAAAGAAAAAAAGGATTATGTGGGCTCAATTTGACATGGGCTTACTTTATCAAATTTGAAACACTTTGTTTGTACTAGTACTTTTAATTTCTGTATAGGTCCTAAATTTGATATGGGCTCAATTATTTTTATAAAACCATTTATTATATAATGTCTCCACGTCATAATATTTATTTACGATCCATTTTAGATTCCAATATTTAGATTAACACCAAAAAACTTAGCTCCACATTCATGCAAGAAAAACAGAAAATTTCTAAACTTAAAAATTGAATAGGTTTTTCAACAAGATAGAAGTGTTGAATTTAAAGCGAAAATTTTCTCATCAACATTACTAACAACAAATTTAATGGACTAAACATAATATTACTTGTTGTGTTTGGCTAAACATATGAAAATATGTTCAAACCACTGAATTTTATTTGACTTTGACTTCAGTTTAGGAAGATTATAATTGAACCTAACTTTGTTTTAGACATATAGGTAAACCTAATTAAAAGTATGTACTATAAAACTATAGATGCATAGCATAGTACCCCTTGCCAAATAAATCTACTCGTGCTTATCCTTTGTAGGAGTACTAGATTAGATCGAATTAAATTTCATTAATTATTAACTGAAAAATGGTAGTACTATCAAACTTTATTTTCTCCCACACAAATCTCTCTTTATTTTTGGTTTTGTGACGGTGGTTCCTAGCTAAAATAAATTGAGTATTTATATTTTTTCAAAATAATTTATTTAATAAACATTAAATTTAATCAATTATTATATTTTTCTAGAATATTCTCTACATAAAATAGATATAATTGCTGCTCAAGATATCTCACTTTCCTTTTCATTATTTTTTTCCGATGGTTTCACCACCACTAAACTATATTTTTTCTCTTTATAAATTATAAAGCCATTCGATACTTTTTTCTTTCTAATATGCCAACATAGTCATGGACGAAATGAATAGCTATTAAATAAGCAAGACAAATAATGTTTTACTAGTAATTGAATATTGTAGCCACGTTCAAATTAATAACTCAATAAGATGGGGACCACGGGCACGTGAACCTTGTGATTTGCATTGACTAGTTGTGATTTTGTTTTGTTTTGCTTTAAATTTAAATTGTTTTATCTTCATCTTCTCCGATTTAGGAGTATTAAATTTTTCGCAATTATGAATAAGGGTCACGGGAACACTAAACGTATGCTTATATATTGATATTCTCTCCATCACCTTCAAAGTGAATTTCGATAGGAGATTTAATATGAAAGTATATTTTAATATAAAATAAAATAGTGGTTATTAGATTCCAATTACTACTTTCTCTTTGTATATAATAGTATAGTTTTTATATAATAATGTACCTTTATCTATGATAGTACAATCGTATTCATTTTTAATCGTCCGACGGTATATAATTGAGCAGTTTCCTTTTTTAATAATAAAATTATTCTCTAATTCTATATTTTGATTAATTCCCTTTGTTCTCTCTACACTTATTCTCTAAATACTTATTTCTTAATACTATATCGAAAAGAAATGCTCTAAATAAGATAGGATAGCAAGAGTATAAAATTATTATTGTTCATAATTATAACTCCTATTTTTCTATTTTAATTTTACCCTACTTTTGATCAATTTCTAAATCTAATGGAGCATCTCTCATTTTCTACTAATAATGCTGTAA
The DNA here is from genome assembly GCF_023119035.1 of Salvia hispanica. Taxonomy (NCBI): domain Eukaryota; kingdom Viridiplantae; phylum Streptophyta; class Magnoliopsida; order Lamiales; family Lamiaceae; genus Salvia; species Salvia hispanica. Next base: position 28,271,637 of record NC_062967.1, on the reverse strand, counting down.
TAAATTTTTTATAGCTATGTTATTTTGTCAATTTTGAACTAAATCCGTATATCAAATGCGAAAACAATGAGACTCCGACTAGGATAATTATTTCGATGTTAATTATAGGTGTGACTTTCCTTCTTTTGATGCTTTCTTGATGTCGAGGTGTTATGAATTTTTATTGTCTAAATGAAATTTATTACTTTTAAAATTTACATTAGCGTTTATTTTATATTTTATTGTTTGTATTTATTATTAAAGTATGCAATTCTTTTGGTCCGAGCATTTTACTTTACCAAATAAAGAAAAACCTCCTTCCACACACAACCTACACGTTAAAGCAACTAAACAAGATTAAAAGCATGGAAAAACGTAACTAAATGCGGCTCACGTGCTTCTTACACTCGAAACTCCCATCGTGTCACGTGCCTTTCACGTTCGTTGACATGAGAGCCTTTCTGGCCTAACGTGAAACGTGTGAGAATCATGATTCCCACTTTCCACACGTGTCCCACTCTCCCCGCCACGTGTCCCGCTTCCCACCCTCCGATTCTCTAATCACATCACTAAATTTTGAAATCACTCCAAAAATCAACAAATAATCGAATTTATCACCAAATTAATATTACCAATATATCTAACTTGAACAAAAAGTAATACACATGCAGAGGTAGGCCAAAAAAGGTCACGAGCAAAAACAATTTAAATAATTAAATAAAATAACCAAAATTTCATTTCCGAATAACCTTCTTTCTTCTCCCTTTCTCACTTAATTTATTCAAACTATTCTTTTCCCATCTCTCTCAATTTACTAAACCGCAAAACCCCCCAAAATCGGTAAGTAAATTCCTCCAATCCCTTCCATTATTCATCGATTCTTTAGTTTTGCATGTTAATTTTTGAGATCTGAGCAAAAGATTTAATCTTGCTGAATTATTTTAGATAGAAATTTGGTGTTTTCCTTTGATTTGGTGTGTTTGATGAGGAGAGAATCTAGTATGGCCGGTGTTAGGTGGACCGACGAAGATAGGGCTATGGCTTCTGCCGTTTTAGGTAGCAAAGCATTCGATTACTTGATTTCAAACAAGGTTTCTGCGGAATGCTCTTTAATGTCGATTAGCAATGATGAGAATTTGCAGAATAAGCTCTCAGATCTTGTAGAACATCCCAATTTGTCCAATTTCAGTTGGAATTACGCAATTTTCTGGCAAATTTCTAGGTCAAAAATTGGGGATTTAGTGTTGGGGTGGGGGGACGGGTGCTGTCGGGAGCCCCGGGACGAGGAGGAGGATTCCGATGTTACTCGGTTCCTCAGGCTCCGGCAGGAGGACGAGTGCCAGCAGCGGATGCGGAAGCGGGTGCTGCAGAAGCTGCATATCTCGTTCGGGGGGAGCGAGGACGAGAGCTACGCGTTTGGGTTGGATAGGGTGACGGATGCCGAGATGTTCTTCTTGGCGTCGATGTATTTTTCGTTTAGTCGAGGGGAAGGGGGGCCGGGGAGGTGTTTTAGCTCGGGGGAGCATTTGTGGTTGAGCGATGCGTTTAAGTCGCCCGTGGATTATTGCGTTCGCTCATTTTTGGCGAGGAATGCGGGGGTGCAGACCGTTGTGTTGGTTCCGACGGATATTGGTGTGGTGGAGTTGGGCTCAGTTAGGTGTGTTCCGGAGAATGTGGAGGTGTTGAGGGCCGTTAGGTCGTCTTTCTCTTCGTTGTCGGGGATTTTTAAGTCCAAGAAAGTTGCGGTGAATGAGAGGTCCAAGGGTTTTGTAGTCGAGCAAGTGGTTCCTAAGGTTTTCGGGCAAGATTTATGCTCTGGTCGTGTGGAATTGAAGGGGAATGGCGATGTTAGGAAGGTTGAATATGGGACGATTAATGGGAACGGGAACGGTTTGGTGTGGAGACAGTACGCGAACGCTAAGCCTGCAACCCCGGTGGAGGTTTATAATCCTCCAAGGCAAGTAAAACATCCGTTGAACGGGTTGAACGGGCAGAACCGGAAACCAGCGCAAATGCAGATTGATTTTGGCGCGAATTCGCGACCACAGAGCACAGAGGCAGAGCACTCTGACATTGAAGTTCCGTGTATCGAAGAGAGCATGCTGGTATCAGAAGACAACAGGCCAAGGAAGCGTGGCCGGAAGCCCGCCAACGGGAGGGAGGAGCCCCTCAATCACGTGGAGGCGGAGAGGCAGCGACGCGAGAAGCTGAACCAGCGTTTCTACGCGCTGAGAGCGGTGGTTCCGAATATTTCCAAGATGGACAAAGCTTCCCTCTTGGGAGATGCGATTGCTTACATAACCGAGCTTCAGAACAAGCTCAAGGGCTTGGAATCTTCCAACGGGAGGGTGTCGGGAGAGGCGGAAACTCAGCCAAATACGGAAAGGCCACCCCCTAGCATCGACATCCAAGCTGGCGTAGGCGAAGTAACGCTGAAGGTGAGCTGTCAGCTCGATGCTCACCCCGTGTCGAGTTTCGTTCGAGCAATCAAGGATGCTCGGGCGACCATAGTAGACGCAAAATTTGCCTCCGGGAGCGAGAAAGTGTTCCATACCTTTGTCGTCAAATCAGATGCACCAGAGCGGCTAACCAAGGAAAAGCTGCTCGGAGCGATGTCGCGCGATCAGCAGCAGCCGTAGTCGGTCGGGTAAATACCGGTATTTAATGTTTTTTACAAAATAATTAGGCAGTGAGAACCAATATGGAAATCTTTTGCAGATATTATTGTTAGGAAAACAAAGTCTTTATCTGTTTATAGTATAGATTTGTTGTAAGAACATAGCTTTCAAGATTTATTGATTTGTTAAGTTCAATTCAATTATGACCTATATTTTCTCAATTTCAAACATCGTTTCCTTTGTCAGCTTGTTACTTGCTTGAATGAGTAATGTGTAATACTACATAATCTATGTTGTCTGAAATTACTATAAATAGTTGATTTATTGAACATTTTTTCAAGCTTAATTTGACTTTTAGATGAATTGAAGGTTGTAAGATTCTATGATACCATATTGACAACTACCTAGATACAGTAGATCTCTTATTCTACAAACTTCTGTTTTTTGCTATAAATGGAGGTTTCAGATTTGTTAAAGAATAAATTTGTTACTACATTAACTATTTAAGGTTGAAGATGAGTGATGAATGATTAGTTTAACAGCTTTTTCCTTTTCCTTTTCCTTTTCCTTTTCCTTTTCCTTTTCCTTCTTTATCAGTACGATCCTGTGTAAACCGTAATAAAACTGACAGATATGCGTTAAAAAGTCATGTGGTTCTCTTGTATCCAGTTCCGGTTCAAGAACTGCCAATTTCTGTTCAGGTTCAAAAACAAATTGATACCTTAACCAGCCCGGCATAAGCAATGGCGTGTTTTCCCGAATTCCCCAATTTTTAGTGAAATTTTTTCAAATATCAATGGTTTTTCTGGCTTTGGGCCAAAACAACAATTCTAAAAGTTGTGCAATCTGATTGGTGGAAAGGAACTCTAGGTTTGGTTTAGCTCTTGGGAGACGGTTTTGGTTCGAAAATTGTAACTTGCGATCCTATTTCGGTTTAACCACGAGTTATTAATACGTTGGCAATTGTTGAAACCAATGAAGAAACAACTTTAATGTTCAAACGCTATTGGAAAAAATATTGAAAATGTTTAAACCATGTGTCAATTTATTTTATTAATGCTAATCTCATAAAAAGAATATTTTGATATTACAAATGCTTTTGTAAACATATATTGTAGTAGTAAAATTTATGCTACTATAGATTTAATTATCAATTTGTTTTTATAAAACAAATAATCTTTCAGCCCAATTGACCATCAACCTGCTCAGGTAATAAGCCCAACTGCCCAAGTAGTCTGGATATAATATTGGATATTTGGATTATAAAAGCAAATCTATATAGGATAAATAAATCATTTAGTTTCGGACTAAATTGACATCCATATACGGATATCTTTATGTTTTATATGAATCTACATGTGATTTATATAATGGAAACTTGATGAATGGAGTAAGTGTAGATAAAAATGTCCAAATTAGAGGCTTGAATATGAGATTTTATATTTTATTAATTTACATTTGATGCTAAAGTAGAAAAAAAGAAAAGAAAAAGGGGAGTAAGTGATAAAAGAATAGTTAAAAATGCAAAAGTTGTAATATTATTACTCATTTTGATGCTTTTTTCAAACTATATAGATTCGAACTTTTATTATTCCATTGAGTATTAAAATAAAAAATATAAAAATGGGTGTTGAGAGTGGGATTTGAACCCACGCCCTTTCGGACCAGAACCTTAATCTGGCGCCTTAGACCAACTCGGCCATCTCAACATTTTTGTGATGTTATTCTAACAATTTATATTTAAAATATTTAAAACTATTCTCTGTTTCTTTAATTGTACATTTGTGACATCTTAGCTTACATGTAGTACACTATAGTAACTCTCTCTTCGACAAATAACGTTAAATATAGTACTCCGTATAAGTTTATATATAACCTTTGTAGGAGTAATTGAGTAATCTCTGTCTCAATAATTCTTGATTGTCACTTTTACAATGCTAATTTGTTGGAACAGGTTGGTTGTTGTTGTAGTAATTAGTATATGCTTGAATGTTGTTGTATGTGACTTAGTTGAGGTTTCGTTTTGTTGTTGTGGTTGGTGCTGGTTTTAGGTTGTCACTTGTTAGTGGTCTTCATGTTTTTGTTGTGTCGAACCTTAGTTCGCCAGGTGGTTGACTTGGAGCTTTTTTTTATGTAAAAAGTGAATATTTATAAATTATTTTATATTTACAAAATATTTTGGACTTTTCCCACTAATACTTTGAGGTCTTCTTGGTCCTAGAAATGAGAAATAATAAAAGAAACTGTGATAAATGATTTTCCCTAACAAAAGAAGCGAAATAAACTGAAATTCCAAGAAGGTAAAATTGATTTTTGGCAAATAATTTTGGGTCAAATTTCTATAAAGCAAGATGGTAATGGCCCAAATTTCAGCCCAAACCTGCATACACTTTTTGTGTATAGTCAATTTAATGAGCCCAAAATAATAAAAAGTATATGTGGTCCATAATTTTTTATAGTAATGTATAACAGCAATTGGGGGAGACACATATTCGTCTACTCACTTCCTAGTTCCTACCAAACAAATGGCACAATCATGATGGATAATGCTACAAAATAATTAATGTTCGGTGATAGACATATTTATGTATTGTTATATGCATTTTTCACTTGCAAATATGCAAGTTTATGCTTTATATATGTATTTTTTTTCTTTTGTAAATTAAATAAGGATATATGTGAGAATAAATTATAAAGAAGGGTGGACATTTTATCAAAAATAAAAAAAACAGAGTTGGGAGTACGATTTACAATACTTATTTAGAATTTTGTAATACTATACTATGATTTAAATATATTCAAACTATGTGATGAACTTAGTACTATAGTTTAGATGCATTATTCAGAAGAACGTTTATAAAAGATAAAGCTGCATGCCTTCTGCCACATACAGTACCCACAGTGTGTGTGAGAATTTATGCTTAATTATGCTATGATACTATACTACAATTATGTTATTTTGTTTGTGGAAAATTTTCCCTAACTAGCAAGATCTGGCTTGGATTTCCGAGCCTAACAAATGGAGTATCAAATCTCTGTTAATAGTAATAATTAATTAGTAGCTTTCGCATAATTAAATACTTTGTTTACGTAAATTAATGTGCGTGACACAATCTTGGATCAAGACATAATTGAATAAATTAATGATTCTAATAAAAATCGATTCATTCATTGATGATTTAATAAAATATTTAATCACTTAATACCAGTACTTTTTATTATGATATTATACTTTTCATAAAAGAATTTTGACTGAAAAATTATGAAATTTGTCGAATTCTGGCATGTCTTGTAAATTTTAATGGAAAAATTATGAAGTTTGGATTTATTAGCAACAATCGCACAACGAAAAAATTCGATCACCTATGTGTAATAAATATATTGCTGATATTTTTTATTAAACGATGATGTTGTTATTTTGTACTATGAATAAATGACACGTTCAACTCACTGCCACGCATGTATGCTTTCTTCTCTGTCATTCCAGATGCAAGTTCATAAAAAATTTCACTAGATAATTACAAATATTTCAAACTTCATGATTTTTCCAATTTATAAAACTGTGGAGAGACTATAATTTGATCAAGACTTCATGGATTTTCAATAATTTATCCAATATTAAATCAATAATTATCACTTACTTATTTATTAAAATTAATAAAAAATAAAGTGTTTTATGGCCGGACATATAACAGCAGCCTAGCTTTAATCTAATCAATGTTAGTCATTCAATAATTATGACAGCTAACCGACAAATAATCAAATCTGCATGATTATCTCTGAATATATGCATGTGTGTCTGTATGTATATGCTGTGAGAGAGATAGAGAGCTTTATTTTGAGAATAGTGACTTTATTCGTTGTTGGTAGGCAGCTTTGATTCTTACAAAAAGTGAAATTCCAAAGATTCCTTGTCTCTATGGTAAAGAAATTTTATCTTAATTGTGTTAGATTGATGCATGATTTTGGATTTCATCATGAATTTGCTCTTTTAGATTTCATTATAGTATATATAATTTCTTAGTGTCTCGTGTCATGAATAGCATGTGTAATAATCTAGAAACAATAATATGATCATACAATAATTTCAAAAAGTAAAAACACTATTCAAAATAATTGTATGCTATCATTTTGCATTCAACAAATATTATCATTTGTGTGCAGTGGTGAACATAGAAACAAGAGATACAACTATATTCCGAAAACAAAACATAATAATATAAGAATAACAATATGATCAGTATGTATTCGAAACTCCAGGTTATCATGATTATTTATCGCGCCTAAATTTAAAATTCTGGATATGCCTATACACATCTCTTTCGCGGATGAAGTTGATGGTGAACGTTAGGATGTGTGTTGCCCTTTACGTCAATTTTTTTCTATTTTCTTTTGTTCGATTGATATTTTTTTTTGTGTAGTAATTTCGGATATAATTTTTTATATATATTTTACAGTGGTTTTGTCATCTTTTATTGTTGTTCGCAGATATTTTGTTCTTAGCAATTATTTTGTATCAAAAGATAAAGTTGATTTGAAAAGACTCAAACAAAAAATTTTCAAGTCACAAGTCAACCATGAATATATGCTTATAAAATGATAACTATATTTTCTAATAACAGAATATACATTGGAATAACGTAATTCTTCAGAAAAAGACTTTTCGAATGGAATTCACATTAAGCAAGTTCCTGTTTTCTCACTACTGTGGTTATAATTAAATAATATTGGGAGGAATAAATGCTTAGTCATATTTTCATACGACTTTTATTGTTAGAATATTGTATACTTACTACAATATTCCGATGAATTAGTTTGAATATTCAATAGTAGTAAGAAGAATTTTTTTCCCTTATTACTATGATGCTTAATTAAATTGCATAAAGTTTAATTAATTCAAAAGTTGCATCTTCCCACTATTCTGTCATTACAAAAATATACCCATCATATAGATAAGGGATAGTTTCAAGCAAGATATGCCACACACACTCAAGGAGTAAAAGCAAAAAAAACATTATCTACTAATGCTTCATCTCTTTTGGTAAATTTCACTTATCTAATTTGACATTTGGCGAACTTTTTCGTAAATAAAAAAGTTAAAATAAGATTAGGTAACAAAAGAAGCATATGATAGAACATATTTCTATTGTCAGAAGCATGACTCTATTATTCACAAAGGAAACTGACAGTGCCTTGCATTTTCAGTACCTAAGACCAAAACACACACTCACACATGATAGATACAGAGAGTGTTTCACGCGTACCAAAAAGTGTTTATGTGAAAATGAAAATAAATAAAGGGTAATCAAATTGTCGAAAAAACATAAGTTTGGTCAAATTCTAATCTATCCCACAACTTAGAAAATCAACCACCCAAATTTTCTATGTTAAAAATGAAAATAAACATAGGTTAAATTGCCGGAAAGGTCATGAATTTTGGTCAAATTCTGGTCTATCCCACAACTTTGAAAATCAACTAGAACTATATGTGAAGTTCGAATTTGTTATTAGTTATCCAATGGTAAAACTTTTTGGTGAAATCATATCGAAGAATTAAACAATGCCGTCTACAAAACAATGTTAACACTATATATATTACACATAGATGGTCATAATTTTTCAACATGTGATCATTGAAAACAAATCCGAACTTCCTAATTTTTCTGGCTGGTTTTCAAAGTAGCAGAGAATTTGACCAAACATTAAGGATTTCTTTTGTGAATTTTCCCATAAATAAGAAAAAATTTAACAAGAAATTCCTTCGACTTGTTGTCTTCATGATCTCTCACTCGACCATTCAACTCTTTATGTGACTCTCTCTCTCTTAAAGCTTTAGAAGCTTTTATGGGGTTTTGGGACATTGAATGCTTTTTTGGGGTTTTGGAAATGGAAGGAGAGAATGATATATGTGTGGAATTGAGTGCGCATGGTCTTTTAAGAATCTTGTCCGATTTTGTAGAAAAATACAAAACATCAAACACATTCTTGGCAAAATATTATTGGGAAATCATTGTAAAAATTTGATCACGTTATGCATAAATGTATGTATATGTAAGTATTGATTGTTAAAGCCAAAAGGGTCATAGTAATTATTTAAACAAAACATTATTTCGACATTATCTGAGTGAGAAGTTTCCTAGGGAGAGTGAGCACAACTAAATTCTAGGTAGATTTTCTGATGAGAAATTTCAGAAATTTGGTCAAAAGTGAATAGTTTGGATTTTTCTAGGTTTTTTAGGGTACGATGTAATCCTTAGGTAATAATTGGGTTTCAAGGCATTGAAGTTTGAGCTTTTGTTTTCAAGAAATATTATTAGATGTTGTTTAATGCTTTGTTGACTATGAAGTCTCAAAGGAAACTAAATATTAATCTTCGACTATGGTGAATTTATGGGCTGATGTTCAATTATATTTAATTTAATAAAAATATTATCTGAGCTAGAACTAGAGTTCATTATTTTTGCCTATATATATTTGTTTTACCTATCTTAGGTCCGAAAATTATATAGTGAAAATCTGTAGATTGTCATCGCCACCGGATTTATACACATTGTACCGAATTGAGTGAACAAGTCCTTATGTTTCGCCTTTTATATTCGTGATATATTTGCGTTTATTCTAATAATACACTAGTTCAAATTTGTTTAAAGATTAAATGAGGTAATTAAGTTACAATGTTTACTAACTAAATTATGGCAATAGTTAGATTCTACATAAATGTATACATACATTTTAATCTTCCTATACTAATCTTTAAAAAATCATTGGTTAATAGTGAGCACCAAAAAATCATAGTAATATATTTTTATTCTATTAAAACATGTTTGCTTCTCAAACAATGCCTTTTAGTTTTGTGACTTTCAAACCAATTAATCGTAGTATTCTTTTTTTAAGTTCTTTAGACTATAGTTTTGATAGAACAATGAACAATATTGCCACACAATATTGATGAATGAATTTGTTAACAATCCACATATGGAAGATATATTCAAAATACATATAAATAATACATTCTCCCCATAATCTCTACAAGCACTTAATCAATGAGCTCACTTAGAAAAAATAGCTTGATTGTCTTAATAAGTAATTAATTACATTATCATCCATCAAATATTTTTACATTTTTACACACATTTGTACTAATAGCTTGCCAATCTGGAAAGTGTGCACTCCATTAATGAAAAAAGGAACTCTATATCTGAAAATACTTCCTAAATTGTAATTTTACCCTACATTTCAATCAAATGTGATTTATAAAATCTAAATTAAAATAAAATCCTTTGTTGTACGCTATAAAGTTTGGAAACAAGAAGATAAGGGGGAAAAATTACTACCCCTAAAGTCACATCTTATAAAAATAGTAAAAACGTCTTTCAGTGACATCACTTATTCGATTATTCAGTAACCGAGTAAAGATGTTACAAAATTACATTTTGCTTGATCGATGAATGAGTGCGCGCGCGCGTGTTTTACTTCAGTCACCCATTAATTCAATGGAAAACCATCTCCATTTCTAAGAAAGAAAAAACTACAAGAAATCACACATTCATCTAAACATTAATCTCAGCAAGTACATATCAAGTAGAAATATTAAGCTAATTAATGCTCCAAAAAAACCCAAAAATAAAATAAAACCTACCAATTTCTAGGGCTTTTTTCCATGTTCGAGATCATTGATTACAATGGAGTGCTCGTTGAAGAAGAACTGAAATTGGAAAGCTCTGTCCAATTCGTGTTGGAATTCCATTGCTCATTTCCCCCAATTCCTCCCATCAATTGCCTCGACAGATTAGGGTTTTCCTCCATTTTCACCGACGCCAGCTGAGTCAGAAGCGAGCTCGAAAACTTCGGCCGGCTCGCTTCGTGACTCAGAAACCCGGCCTCGCTGCCGGGGAATTGGTAGTTCCCCGGCTGCGAGGCCTCCAAACCCCCGAAAAAGGGAAACTGCTGGACTTGCTGCATCCGCCACGGCTCGACGCTCGACAGCAGCGAAGCCATCACCCCGCCGCCGTGGAACCCCATCTCGTGGGTCCCGGGCGGCGGGTAAGTCAAGCCCATGTCGCCGCTGAAGTTGTCGGTGAGTTGACTCAGCGGCGACATGAACCGGAGAGGCTGGAACTGCGGCAGCATCCCGGCCGCGGCGCCGCCGGTCGAGACGGTGCTCGCGGAGGTCGACGTGGCGGCGGCCTGGCGGTCGCCGCTGGCGGCCGGGGAGGACTTGGACTTGGTCCGCTTGTTGCGGCGGCAGCCGCCCCCGACGGGGACGTTCCGCAGCGCGCCGCCGCGGGTCCAGTAGCGGCGGCACGTCTTGCAGAAGTGCCGCGGCTGCGAGAGGCTGTAGTTGTTGAAGTAGCAGAACTTGGTGTTGGTCGACTCGCAGCGCGGGCACTTCAGGGACGAATCCGGCATCGGCACATTCGCGATGCGCGCCCGCTCCGACATCGTGCCGGGCCGGATCGGCCCCTGCCCGGCAGCAGGAGGCTGCTGCGCACCAGCCTCCTGCCCTGGGAGCAGATGGTGGCTTCCACCGCTGCTCCCAATTATATGATGATTTTGTGGCTGCAAAAAAGAAAGGGAAAGATAATGAAAAACAAAATTAAAGATGTAACAAACAAGTTACGAAAAATTAAATTGAAAAAAATCAAGAAAAGGGGATGGGAATATTTATCTTTTGAAATTCCTGCTTTATTGCCTTATGATCTCATGGAAAATAATGAAATTAATAGTAACAAAGAAAGAAACCCTAACCTGATGCCAATTGTTAGGATCAAGATAAGGAGGAACTGAAGAAAAAACCATGGCTTCTTCTCTTTTGTAAGTGGAGAATCACATCAACTAGAAGCTTGCTTGAGAAAGAAAAGAGAGGAGAGAGAAATGAAGAATGAGAATATAGGAGCTAAAAATAAAGCAGGGAGCTTTATGCTTGTATATATATAGATAGATATAGAATAGATACAGTGATTTTCATGGAAATAAAGCTATGTTACTAAATTGTTTTCACTGTCGAGTTTGGTATTGTTGATTGCTTTTTAGGGTTTCGAGAGGTTGGTGTTTTATTTATTACTTAGTCTTTAAGCTTCTTTTTGTGGTTGCTGCATGGAGAAATCTGGTCTTATTTGCCACGTCATCCATGTTAGAAATTCCCACATTATTATATAGTAAAGAAAATTGGAGCATATGTAATGTTCCATTACTATGTTAATGTGTTTCAAATGGTTTGAGAACTTTTGGAACAGTGAATATGCACTTTTGATAGAAGAATTGTTTGAATAAGTAGCTAAAGTTGTAAATCAAGAGAGTGGATAATTTAGTCCTTAATTTACTCTTAGTTATTGCATTAAGTAATTTTTTTGCTTGAGGCAAGGACAAAACGGTAATTCGGGGTATTTTATTATGAAACAGTGAAATTGGATATTTATTTTGGGACAATATTCATTTTTTGACTATGGACACCTGAAACAAACAAATGTTATACATCAATGTAAAGTGATAATTGAAATTGCTACGTGACTCTCTTGGTTATCACCTTTAAGTGTTAACTGAAATTGCTAAATGAATCTCTTGGTTATTACCTTTGAGTTTTAAGATGAAAACCTACGAACTTCTATCATAGTATAAGAGTTGGTTTTCATTTTAAACTGAAACTTGACTAACACATCATCATATTCGAAAACAACAAAAATGACTAACACATTAGTATACTTAGGCTTCAAATTTGATCCAGTTTGATGAAAGACTAGTCCAACTGATCTAAAAAAAATAAAAAAATTACATTTTCGAGAATTGTAATGGAATTATGAACTAGATTTGTATGTGAATCTATTTGAATGTATATATTCTTTAGCTTATTCTTCTTTCTTAATATCATTCCTTGTTGTTCTCGATCCCTTGTCTGCTTTGTGTGCGGCTTTTATGATCCCATCGTTTATTTTCTTTATATACTTGTTATTAGACTCTGTTTGTTTTTTGTCGATGCTGATTCGCAACTGATGTAGCTGAGATTGGACTAATCACATATTGATAGTTTTTAGCATTTTTGTTCTCTTAGTAAAAAACTTCTTTGTTATGGATATTGGCAAGTCCATGTCATGTGGCTTAACACAAAAAGATACAAAACGTTTCATTTTGTCTTTAATATTACATATTTTATTTTTTAAAGAGGTGCTCTTATCTTTTACTTGAAATATGGTTCCATGCAATTATGTACAAAGGAACAAACACTGGTGTTGCTTTTCTCATGCAATAAATAAGTATATTTTCATAAACTAGTAGTAATAGTTTGTATAGAAAATTGAAATAGCACATAAAAAGGGGGGAAAAGGCCAATCTTGAGGAGAGTTGCTTTGGAGGAAATAAACAGTGTGTCCCAACCTTATGAAACTTTAATTTCTTCTGTCTACATTTTTATTGGCTACCCCACCTCCACTTTCATAAAATTGTCAATTATATTCTTTTTTTATAAGTATATTATTTCGTAATTTATTACATCATATAAAAGTATATGAGAAAGATCTAATTAATTTACTAGAACTATATAAGAAACTCATGAAAGTAATGTGTTTCATGATTTCAGTGTAACGTTAAAAGTAAAAGGGGTCCTATATATGAGAAAAATAGTTACTACAACTTTATGTTACTTTAATCAATTCAGTTATGAATAGAATCGAGATCATAGGATTATTTTTAATCATATAAAATTTTTGATTGTAGCATATAAATTGTGAAAATTTAACACTTCTTTTTATTTTCGGCATCCAATGGTTCTTCCTTTTTATGTAACTAAAAATCTAGAACTAAATTTCTTTGAAACTTTTCATTGGGCCCTAGCCCACCAAAATTTATTTGGCCCAATATAAGATCCATGTTAAATGTAGTAGTATTTGAGTTTTTATTATTTGGAATTTGCCTTTTCGTTTAAGGCTAAATTTTTATTTTGGTAAATTAAGATGTGCAGAAGGATGGAAAGAAAAAATATGATGCATCATGTTTTCAGAGAGAGATGTTAAAATTAGATCGAAACTCGAAACATGATAGTATTGTATTGAGTTCTTGCAATGAAGACTGAATTGTATCATCATCGACCTTGATTTTTCTCAATTTCTTACTCCATCTATTTCATAGTAATAGAGTCATTTTGTTATTTTTGTACGTTCCATAGTAATAAAGTCATTTCCCTTTTTAGTAAAAGTCAACACATTTTTTCACACCTACTTCACTTTCTCTTACTTTTTTTCTTTCTTCATCTCTCTACATTTTTCATTTTCCACTTTATTCTCCCTTTACTTAACTCACCAAACACAATTTTTCTTAATCTCCGTGCCGAAAAGAAACGCATCCATTACTATGGAACGGAGGGAGTACATTTGTTCCAATTCCCCAACTCATTTGGGTTAAGTTGATGCAATTGTTATCGATACTTGTCACAAAAAAATTAAAAACTTTCAGAGTTCACTGATTTGGTCGTTATTTGCTGATAGACCTTCAGATCAAACAAAGCATGTCAAAATCTATCTTCATTTGATAAGTTATATATTTGCCTCGACGTGTTTAGTACAATTATGTTAAAACGACTTAATTTGTTCCTCCTCGATCCACATATCTCTCTACTTCCAAAATTCAATGATGCCTCATATATAATTCCTTATTCAACTCGTCGTATAAGAAAGCGTTCATGATATCGAATTGGTGAATGGCTCATTCTTTATGTATTGGAACAGATATTAACTCCAGAACAATCACCTTTGCTACATGAGTAAAGTTTTCTAAAATAATCCTACCTCGCATATCCTTTTTACACCAATCGTAAATCTCTTATTTGATTCATCGAGCCTTCGTTTGACAGTAAATATCCGTCAACAGGAAATGACACTTTTACCCTTCATGGAAGTTTGACATTTTTCTCAACATTTTCATTTATGCTCTCATCGCATCCCTCCAATATTTCAACTTTAGAGCCTCTTCTATTGTCCGTGGAATTATTATTATTACAAAACATTATGATAAAATAGTACAAAAATCCACCAATCGCTTTCACAATGGTTCTTGCTCCACAAATAGGCTGTCGCCGCGTATGGGAGTCCCACCAAAATAAATAATTGGGCTTATCAACAATACATTATTTAAACAAGTGGACTCCAAAATTGCTTTTGTCACAATCACTATGGAACATGCACATTTTTATGTGGTCTCCAAATTTGTACGAATTATTCACCTATGTTGGCTAAAAGGGATAAAGAAAAAAGATAATTTTTTTTTCCAAATTGTCTTGTGTCTTGGTATATAAACGTATAAAAAATAAACATAATTTGGCTTTTTATAATTGTGTAATATGGCCCCGATGGCGACTTGTCACAAATTTGATACTTTTCACCCACAAAGATAAATTTTGTGTGGAAATATATTAAATATTTTATTTTTAGAAACAATTATCTGAAAATAATGGACTAAATTAATACAAATTGCAAAGATTAGCATATAGTTGAAAAATCTGTGATAGAATCAATACAACCACTAAATATTGAATATATAAATTGATAGTTTTTAAATTTTGAATTGAAATTGAAATTGATAAGCTAAATCATAAGATGACATGATAGATTCGAACAGCATTCCTGAAAATAATACTACAGTATTATTTTGAAATTTTGAGGGTAAAATATTGATTTTTGAGCCCATATAGTGATATCCCTTTATGGGCCGGCCGAAGGTGGGCCGAAACTAACACGCTCTTAACCGTTCTCATTTAGAATTTTTTTTTGTCCTCATACACAATTCTCATTTAATGTAATAAACATATCCTATTTCAAAATAAATAATGACTCGATTGACTTTTTAGCTTCATCAATTCATTGAAATTATTATATTCGGATAACACCAAAAACAAAATAATTGTAAAGACGACTATTATTAGTCCATCTATACCAAGGGTATATTTGTAAAGCGTCTGGCTGAATCCGAGCCACCGGGCCCCGAGAAGTTGATTCGGCTCAATGGATCAGGATGAAAATCCATACTTAGGCCGGCCCCGAGAAGTCGATTCGGCTCAATGGATCAGGATGAAAATCCATACTTAGGCCGGTAGCATGTGTACGTCGTCGACACCACGTTCAAGAGCTATACATTATTTATCGTGTGAAAAACTTATGTCAGATTATCTCATCATCTGACGGGTCAAATTTCAATCCAAACTCATACTCCCTCTGTCCCATTAGAAATGAAACATTTTCCTTTTTAGTTTGTCCCATTAAAAATGAAACGTTTTCTAAAATAAAAACATCTCTATCTCTACTTTTTCATCTCTTTTTCATTTCTCTCTCTTCATTAACTTACAAAATAACACTACATAAAAACCCATGCCGATTTCCAAATGTTGCATATTTAATGGGACGGAGGGAGTATTTCTCTTGTCCATATTGTTAACTTCATTAGTAAATAAAGTATATAGCACTTGGATTTGGATCTAGATCTTGATCAATCTCGTAACGAAACAATCTCAAACATGACTCCCCGTTCAATATAGTTATATCGACTAGTTGACCTAAATGAAAGTCATAGGAAAGTAGGAAACATGTTATGTGGAGAAAACACCTGAATCTGAAGAAGAGGTGATATCTGATTATCCTAAATTTTGGGAATCTAGTTGCAATTAGTTTAATCAACTTGATTAATAATTAATCATTAAAAATTAACAATAATTCCAGTGCGATCTTACAGCTTCAGATCATGTCTTTTCCACAAACTAAGCATGTGGAGAAATTAATTAATTAATGTATTATTAATGGGGCTGTCGCCAAATGACACGATTACAATCAAAGACTAACTATAGATAACTACTAAATGTAATTATCACCTCAAAATGACAAAAGGAATGAGTAATTAGCAACTAATTAAGTGTTAATCCTAATAAGACTGCACTTTTCAAACGTCCCATTGTGCTTTTCTGCTTTTTTTAATGAGAAATATAGTAATTTCACGTGAAATTAATGGCTATTTAATGGAAATTAATATGGTGCTTTTTGGTTTCATTGGTTAATGAATATTGGACTTTCGTAAGCAAGTACATCTTAATTACTATAATATAATACCAATAGATAATGGATATTTTATGTGTATTAAGTTGTCAGTGTGTGATTGTCAGCACATTTGTAAATTGTAATTATTGATCCATTTTATGTTACAAGTGTAACAATCTCAAATTAGTTGACGTCACATAAATCTTTTATCAGATATTTGTCACTATAGGGTAAATCTATTTATAGTGAAGAGTTGGGCACTTGGCTCCTTGGTGGAGTTAGATTAGTTTGCCCTTGCCCCTTCGTCTAAATTTTTTATTTTTGGCATATAAGATTTTATACTACATTATTTTATTATGTTAGGTGGATAATAAAGAGAATGGTATGTTTTTGTTTTTAAAAATGTATCATTTTGATTCGCGTGTTTATTCTAAAAATAAAAATATGTCACTTTGTATAAAAGAGTCTATATTACTTATTAATTAACACATTCAGTTTTAACCTTATAATGACTCTTTAATCGAGATATCCAAGGCAATAACGGATAAAAAAATGAAACCCTTGTGTTGGAACCTGAAACAGTAACAAAAGTCATTGTTAGGACCGGAATGTAGGGCAGTGTGGCAGTCATTGTTAACAATGGATGATGGACAAAGATTAAAAATGAACCTAACTCTTAATTAAAGATTGAGGCAGAATTGTCGCATTGTGGATCGGTGATATAGGTTCTCTAGATCAATCAATCCTTTCAGCCCCACCTAGATCGGCCAATGATCCACGTACATAGGTATTATATTATATTGCTCGACACACATATAAAAGTTCAGAAATTAAATAAATAGTATTATTACAATTTTTTTTAAGCTCAATGCTATGTCACACTTCTAAAACATTATATATGGATCGTGGTTTATTATTAAAGCCTAAGGTGTTACTGTACCAAGTTCTTTTAGCTGACAATTTAAATCTCTAACACTTGTAAAGCACTTGGACTATAGTATAGGAGGAATATCATTTTCTATGCTTGAAAGAAGAGAAATAAGCACAATATTGATAGATGAGATCAACTCCAAACATATATTCAATATACCTATAATCATAAAATTAATAATACTTCAATTTACCTTTTATTTTTAACTCTCTTCTATTTTATTAAATTTGCATTAAGACTTATGTTTTCTTTAAAATTTCTATTTTAATGGATGAATAGAATACGATAATATATATCTTGATAAAAGGGGATCCAAAAAAGGTAGACATTATTTTCCTTGTTATCTTACTTGTATATTATTAGTATCACCAATCAATAAGAGCCAAGCATTATAGAAAAGCCAATCCACTTTTCAAAAAGAGAGAAAAATCAAAAAGAGTCTTATCTACGGCAATGAGTATTAGAAACCATCAAATGTTGCCCATCAAGGTTCATTCATAGAGACGTGTACTGCTTGAATAACACTACTCACCTTAATTATTGCAACCTAATATATATTTATAATTTGTCTATTTAATAATGGGTTGGGTATCACGCACACGATTTTTTTGTCCAACTAATAATTTGATTTGTATATTTTATTCGTTTCATGTGACTTGTTTATAATTGGTTTGTATACTTTTTACTTTTTTATGTGTATTAGTGCAGTTTGCCGTCTGGTATATTTTATTATCTATTTCCCTACCTTTGGTTAAATAATTAAAGATTATGCTATTGAGAACGAGTGGCATAATCAAGTCCCTCAAATATTCTATTTATTATAGAGAGATGGCTTATATATGTAAAAGAAAATATTTAAACTATAAAAAAGTGGTGACCATGAATTTAGAAAGTACGTAGGCAAATATATGGTACAATAACATAAAAAAAAAAAAA
The DNA here is from genome assembly GCF_023119035.1 of Salvia hispanica. Taxonomy (NCBI): domain Eukaryota; kingdom Viridiplantae; phylum Streptophyta; class Magnoliopsida; order Lamiales; family Lamiaceae; genus Salvia; species Salvia hispanica. The sequence goes on along the minus strand of NC_062967.1, from coordinate 28,253,161 downwards.
ATTTGTACTCCATTAATTGAGAACCAACAACAAAAGGGAAAAAAGAATGGCGTATAAGTCCTAAGCAAGTCGAAGATACTCCAATTCCGATTAAGAAAATACTTTTCGTCAGCAAACCAATTCAAAGGTAAGACCCTTACATTCATTCCTAAGCCAAAGGAAATAATAGTCAAGAAAAATTATGTTTTTTAAGGTGAACTCAAGTGAATCAATTTTATTTGAATTAGAATCATGGTCGAGTCACATTATGGTTGGATATCGTTACTCTTTTTCTACATTATATCAATATAATTGTATCGTATTCATGTGGTACGGTAAAAGTATCCACAATTCTTCAGCACATGTTGGTTTACCTTTTATTGTTTGGTCGGAATGTTGTGTTTTTTCATTTTTGATTTAGCGGGTTGGGTTTTTACCACTTGTCTTTAACCTTGCTCACCGCACGCCGGTTCGATCTTTTTTTTCTATTAATATAAAAACAACTCTGATGGATACTAGGTGCATTCATATCTCGACACGAAATATATATGTAATGATAAATTATGTGAAATGGCCAATTAGTATATGGACCATCATATGCGCCAAATAGGAAAAACAGTATGATGGGGATTGACATGTGAATTTTCAAACAATTAAACAGATGCATGAACGTTTACAATATTACATTTTCGGTTTTTTATTTTGGGAAAAACAAAATTAGTTGGTGTCGGTTTGACAACTAATTGTATTTATGGAGTATGGAATAAAATAAGATTACAATCCATAACATGTGATTAAGATGACTATTTATGGTTGTATTTGATTTATCAGATAAGAAAATAGAATGATGTTGTATTGAACAAATTAAGATGGGGTTTTAAAAAAAAATTAAATTACTATTGAATTTAATGTTATTGTTTGAAAAACTATTTGTCTAAGAATGAGAGACAAATAAAATATTTAATTAACATATATAAACATTAATTTTCATTCACTGAAGATATTTTCAGCCAAAATCAATCGACCTGAAAAGATAGCGGCCAAAATCAATCGACCTTAAGAGATAGATAAGAAATCATCAAGTTGAGGTGTAATGGATGATTAGCCAAAAACAAAGTAATCTTGGCACTGCAAATAAAGACAAACACATGCTGAATTTAAGTATCACATATCAATACTTCAGCAAGAAAAATAAACCAAACAATAAGCAAGTATAAACACGATCTCTAGTTAGACCATACATTAGAATCCATGAAAGCTACCAAACATGCTCGAAATATAATCTAAATACGAATGTAAACATCGTTTTAAGTTTCTTGATTCATATGACAATCTGATCTCATATAGTATTTCGTTCCATAAAAATACTAATTTCTTTTTTTCACTCTACAAATTTGGTCTACTTCGATTTTTAATTTTTTTTTTTAAAAACTTATAAAGTGTGACCATTATCTATTAGAGGGAACATCTTTTTTAGTCTATGAACTTTGCCAAAGTATCATTTTAAATCCGTGAACTTTGAAAATATCATTTCAGGTCCATCAACTATGGGTTATTATCATTTGAAGTACTTTTTTACTACTTCCAAGTTTTATAGGACGAAAATACCCTCGATAACTTAAAAGGTATATATTTTTAATAAACTTATCATATACTCATATTTTTTATAAATATCTTTACAATATATTTTTGATGAATTTTCTAAATATAATTTGACCTTCAATATTACTACTATCATTTAATTATGTGACATGCAAGTAAAATTGCTTTTCTTCAATTTTTTATAGGCAAAACACATTCTTAGGTCCTTATACTTTAGTCAAAATGTTAATTAGGTCCTTGTACAATTTTTTCGTTTTACTGGGTCCTTATACTTTTCACAATATTTTTATCAGGTCCTCGTACGATTTTTCGTTTTAGTAGGTCCTTATACTTTTATCATAAATTTCATTAGGTCCTTGTACAATCTTTTATTTTAGGGACTTTTTTACATTTATCTTGGATAATAATATATATTTAATTAAACTTAATGAACTTTTTAATATTCCATTATTTAACTTAGCATAGTCTATAAAGATAATATCATCTTGTTATCCAATAATCTCAATAAGTTGTAGAGAATAATAAAAAGATTAACCGTGATGATTGAAGATTAAAATCGAAGTGTTTTTTTAGTATAACTATCCGAATTTTCAATTGATTATTTATTTTATATTGAAAAATACGTTTCCCTGAATATTCATAATCATAAGATAAGTTAAATAATAAAATTAAAAGGTTCATTAAATTTAATTAATTAAATATAAATTATTATCTAAGATAAAAGTAAAAAATATCTTAAAATAAAAAATTGTATAAGGACCTAATAAAATTTATAATCAAAGTATAAGGACCTATTAAATCGAAAAAATTGTACGAGGACCTAATGAACAATTTGATTAAAGTATAAGGACCTAAGAATGTGTTTTGCCATTTTTTATATTAAAGAATTTTAAAATAGAATAAAGAACTTTTCTTCAATAATAAAAAAAATTGAATAAGGATCTTTTCTTGCATATCACAAAATTAAGTGATAATATTGAAGGTCAAATTATATTTAGAAAATTCATCAAAAATATATAGTAAAGATATTTATAAAAAAATATGAGTATAGGATAAGTTTATTAAAAATATATACTCTTTAAGGTATCAAGGGTATTTTTGTCTAAAAATACTTGGAAATAGTAAAAAAGTACTTCAAATGATATTAACTCGTAGTTGATGGACCTGAAATGGTATTTTCAAAGTTCACAGACCTAAAATAATACTTTGGCAAAGTTCGTGGACCAAAAAAGATGTTCCCTCTCTCTATTAATTCTTCAACCATTTTTTCTTTCAATTTCACTATCAAACATCTTAATTTATGAAAAATTAAATGGAAATAAAGGAATAATAAAGTATACAAATGAGAATAGAAAATAACAAAATAGATAAGGAAAAGGCAAAAGTCATCTACCTTAACAACGTCCAAACGGCGCCGTCGCGATTCAGCCCGGCGATATTCGGTGCCGGCTTTTACCTCACTCTTCCTTCTATAAATACCACTCTCATTTCACCTTTTACATTTTCTCCCTCTCCAAAATCACCTCTTTTTACGCCCCCCCTTTTCCCCATGTTCCACTATTTCACTGTTTCTGCACCAAACTTGCTCAAGCTACATCGCTAATTCTCGTGAAAATTGCTCCAATTAGCTCCTCGTTGAAGGGTGATAGGTTGAATTATTGGTAGGAGAGAAAAAAAGATGAGGATTTTGAGTACAATTGATTCCTCCTCGTGCCCTAATTGTTGTGGATTTTTGGTTGTGGAAGCTTATCCCAAGAGGTATTCTTCCAAGATCCCTTCCGATTTGGTCCTTTTCCTGGGCCTGGGCTTCATAGATTGGTAATATACATCTCAATTTTTATAGATATAGTTTCAATTTAGAGATTTCCCCCTTTCTCTCTCTCTCTCTCTTCGTATATTTGATATTTACAAGGTAGAATATGGATTTGATGGGCTTGATTCAGTGTCTCCGGCCTGTGTTTGGAGGGTTTGAGGAGATTGGTTGGATTTCATTTGATTTCTCTTGATATAAATTAGGGGTTTTTAGTAGTTTCTGATTTCTTGTTATTTTCTGGGAGCTTGTTCTTGATTTTTCTAGCTCTGTGCAATCCAAAATTGGGACGAGTCGCCTTTTTGCTTGAGTTTTAGATATGAACAAGTTTAGGGTTTTAATGGAGGTGGGAGTTTGCAGCTGGGATTGACATCATATAAGGATTGAATTTTGTTAAGATTCTTATTTGGGGGTGAAATTAGTCGATCCAGCGCCTTGAATCTCTCGAAAAAAGGCTTCTTTTTGTGTTTTTATGTGATGGGAGATGCACTTCTAACTGGTTTGTCAATGGAGAATCATCACCCTTCAACCATCCTGTCCATGGATTCGAGCGCCTCGTCTTCCCACGAGGAAATCGACCTTGAGATGAATCGGCAAGTCTTGTTGACCGGGGCCCCTGACATCAACTTGCCCCTTTCGGCCGAGCCTCCACAGCCTTGGAACCCTGAGGCGTGCGACATTCTTGATGTCGGCCTAGGTACTCAAATGTACGAGACAGAGAGCTTCCTTGTTGCCCCCAAGGTCGGGAGGAAATGTGCGAAGAGGGTCGATAGCATCTGGGGTGCTTGGTTCTTCTTCAGCTTCTACTTTAAGCCTGTTTTGAATGAGAAATCGAAGGCGAAGATAGTGAGGGACAGTAATGGGGTTTCGGGTTTTGATAAGTCTGATCTGCAGCTTGATACTTTCATGGTTCAGCATGATATGGAAAACATGTATATGTGGGTGTTCAAGGAGAGGCCCGAGAACGCGCTTGGCAAGATGCAGCTGCGCAGTTATATGAACGGACATTCTCGTCAAGGAGAGCGTCCCTTCCCGTTTAGCGTCGATAAGGGCTTTGTTCGGTCTCACAGGATGCAGCGTAAGCATTATAGGGGTCTTTCGAACCCTCAGTGCGTTCACGGCATTGAGGTTGTTCACTCCCCGAATCTCATGGCTCTGGACGAAGAGGATCGGAAGAGATGGAACGAGCTCACCGGGAGGGAACCCAACCTCACCATTCCACCCGAAGCTAGCGACTATGGCTCGTGGAGAAATCTGCCTAACACTGAGTTCGAGCTTGAGAGATCCGCTCCCGTAAAGGCGAATCCGCATTCCCACGCGAAGAAGCTCCTCAACGGATCCGTGCTGAATCTGTCGACTCAGCCAATCAACAACCATAGCAACGGGGATGTCCTCGACCTCTCGCCCGTCAACAACAAGAGGAAGAAAGACTTTTTCCCACAGGGGAACGACGAAGACTGCTTCCTTGCCGTGAATCCTCCCGACCGCGCCCCGGATCCCGAAGCTCACCCGAACGGGCCTCACTGGCTGCACGAGTTCAGCGGGGTGCTGAGGAGCGCCTGTGGCCCGGTCACAGCCGCCAAGACCGTCTACGAGGACGCGGAGGGCTATCTCATCGTCATCAGCCTGCCCTTCGTGGATCTCCCGAGCGTGAAGGTCTCCTGGAGGAACACCCTGACCCACGGGATCATCAAGGTCTCGTGCACGAGCACCTCCCGCGCGCCATTCGTCAAGAGGCACAACCGGACGTTCAAGCTGACGGATCCGTCGTCAGAGCACTGCCCGCCCGGGGAGTTTGTTCGAGAAATCCCGCTCTTGACTCGGATCCCCGAAGACGCCAACATAGAAGCGTACTACGATGGCCCGGGGACAGTGCTCGAGATATTGGTGCCTAAGCTGCGCGAGGGGCACGAGGAGCACGAGGTGCGCGTCTGTCTTCGTCCTCACCACAGAGGAGGTAGTGATCTCAAACTGACCTGAAATCGAATGGAATATGCTTTATATTATGATTTGTTATATATTCGGTTTTTGAAGCTCTTGAAATCTAGTTTGATTTAAGTTGTAATTTGTTTTTGTTATGGAAAATTATATTTGAATTTATCAGCTCTCATTTCTCTGTGATTTTTGTGTCTACACTTATGTATACATTCTTTAACTAGACTAGTTTGATGAGTATACTCCATATATTTTAGTAGAATATTTGTGATGAGAAAAGATAGAGAGATGGTGTTGACACTTGGGAGAATGCTAGTGGTGGAAGTTCCATCCTAGATATTGAGAGATAATATCAAAAAAAATTAAATTCAAATGTTGAGAAAAACATGTGTATGACATGATAAGGGAGTCTTGTTATTTGTGAGTTCCACCTGTCGTATTGGATGTGTGTGGGGCCCTGAAATTATAAATCATATTCCACTTTCTTCAATAATTCAAAGTTGGTTGGTTGGAGAAACTGCAAGGAAAAGAATAATTAAAGGGGAGAGCAAAAGATGCATTTCTCTTTCTCACTTTGTATGAGAAGGCCAATTATGGAGGCTGAGTCAATGCATTTATTGAAATATCTTCTTTCTGAATAATATACATGGTTCATACTTTGTGGTCTTTTTCATAGAACAAACAGTTTTTTTTAGTGTTTTCTCATTATACAAAATTATCATAATAAATATGAATCTTGATTTATTCAGCAATATTTAAAAATTATTAATAAAATTATAAATATTACTATTAACCTTACCGATGATATTTAATTACAGAAAAAAATGCAAAATTTAACAAAAATAGTACATAATTTTCAAATATTGACATTTTCCTTTATACGTGTATCAAAGTTGGAATTGTTTCATTAAGCTAAGTACAAAGCTAATATTCCAATAAACAGATTCATGGTAACGCTAATTTATATTTAGTTTCGAAGTGTACTCAACAGAGGCTTATAATTACTATAAGCAGAAAATAAGATAAACCAATTGGAAAAGCATATTTCAAGCAGCATATAAAAATCTAAACAATAAGTTACGAGGCAAGATATGGAAAACTAAAAGTCAACAGCATAGAATCCAAAATATGATACTCATTAAAAGAGCATTAACATGATTCTTACAAAAAAAGCAGCATAAAAATATAATATTGTCCAGCAAAAATTTTAAAAGGATAGGGGATATTCAAACACATGGCTCAGCCACCACCACTTAGTCGACCTCCTCGATCTTGGGTCCGGCACTGCTGCCGCCGCTGGGGGCCGGCACATCATCATCGTCCATCGGCGCCTCACCTCCGGCTCCCTGGTACATCTTGGCGATGATGGGGTTGCAGACGCTCTCGAGCTCCTTCATCTTGTCCTCAAACTCATCAGCCTCACCCAGCTGGTTCCCATCGAGCCACTGGATGCAAGACTCAATGGCATCCTCGATCTTCTTCTTGTCATCAGCAGGCAGCTTGGAGGCAATCTTCTCGTCCTTCACGGTGTTCCTCATGTTGTAGGCGTAGTTCTCCAACGCATTCTTAGCCTCGACCTTCTTCTTGTGCTCCTCGTCCTCAGACTTGTACTTCTCCGCCTCCTGGACCATCTTCTCGATGTCGTCCTTGGAGAGCCTGCCCTTGTCGTTGGTGATTGTGATCTTGTTCTTCTGGCCGGTGGTCTTGTCCTCAGCCGAGACATTGAGGATACCGTTGGCATCAATGTCAAAGCAGACAGTGATCTGGGGGACTCCACGGGGAGCAGGTGGGATGCCAGAGAGCTCAAACTTACCAAGGAGATTGTTGTCACGTGTCCTCGTTCTCTCACCTTCATAGACCTGGATCAACACACCAGGCTGGTTGTCGGAGTAGGTCGAGAAGACCTGTTCCTTCTTTGTGGGAATGGTGGTGTTTCTTGGGATCAAGACAGTCATGACACCTCCAGCGGTTTCCAATCCAAGGGAAAGGGGTGTGACGTCAAGAAGCAAGAGATCCTGGACCTTCTCGTTACCCTCACCGCTCAAGATAGCAGCCTGGACTGCAGCACCATAGGCAACAGCCTCATCGGGGTTAATGCTCTTGCAGAGCTCCTTGCCGTTGAAGAAATCCTGCAACAACTGCTGAACTTTGGGAATCCTAGTGGATCCTCCAACAAGGACAACATCATGCACAGTGCTCTTGTCCATCTTGGCATCCCTTAGGCACTTCTCGACTGGCTCCATACACTTCCTGAACAAGTCCATGTTGAGCTCCTCGAACCTAGCACGGGTGATGGGGGCGTAGAAATCAATACCCTCGTACAGAGAGTCGATCTCAATGGTGGTCTGAGCAGTGGACGAAAGAGTCCTCTTCGCCCTCTCACAAGCTGTCCTCAACCTCCTCAGAGCCCTTGGGTTACCGCTGATATCCTTCTTGTTCTTCCTCTTAAACTCCTGAACAAAGTGGTTCACCATTCTGTTGTCGAAGTCCTCACCACCCAAGTGAGTGTCACCAGCAGTAGCCTTCACCTCGAAGATACCCTCCTCGATGGTCAGAAGAGAGACATCAAAAGTGCCACCTCCAAGATCAAAGATCAACACGTTCTTCTCGCCAACGCTGGTCGCCTTCTTGTCAAGACCATAGGCAATGGCAGCGGCAGTGGGCTCGTTGATGATACGCATCACATTGAGGCCAGCAATAACTCCAGCATCCTTGGTGGCTTGACGCTGGGAGTCGTTGAAGTAAGCTGGGACAGTGACGACAGCGTTCTTCACTGCTGAACCTAGGTATGCCTCAGCAATCTCCCTCATTTTCATCAAAACCATGGAGGAGATCTCCTCGGCAGCAAAGTGTTTCTCCTCGCCCTTGTATTGTACACTGATCATGGGCTTCTCAGCAGGTCCGGCAAACACCTTGAATGGCCACAATTTAATGTCGCTCTGAACAGAGGCATCGGTAAAACGCCTTCCAATCAACCTCTTAGCATCTGAAAAACAACGAAAATGGAACAATCAACATCCTATACATAAGCAAGGAAACTTCTGCTACATAAAACACTGAAAAATTGAAACCCTTCTCATACAATACAATCCAACATAGATCGTACGTTCATTCAAGCATTCATTAACAATCGTGCATACTAACAGAATGAATACAAACTAACTATAACTGACAGTAGCAATAATCTTAGATATCCGATTAATCCAAGGTCACAAGCTATAAACAAAGCACTATATTAAGCCTATGTAAAATATCTAGTTTTGATGTTATGGTTGTGAACAGATGGTTTATGTTGGATTTACATTAATTTACACCCTCACAAAACATAGTTGCAGCTGAAAATCGCGGCATAGTCACTACTAAAAACTACAATAGCATATGCGTCAGATGAAAATCGACATCCTACTGAATCAGATCTAAGGCGATTTAATAAAAACAAAGATTCATGCTCAGCATTATACCCATTAAGATAAATTCTACTTGCAGCTATTAAATCCTTGGCATACTAAACAAACAAAGCAGATCGACGCAGATACGCATGTTACCGATCCAAAACCACTCCAAATCATAGTAAACAAGATAAATCAACTAAATCACAATCCAAAACAGATCTAACAGACAAAATCATGCTCAGCATCATGCTTACTAAGATAATTCTACTAATCGACGAACATATATATGTAGACAATAGAAAACTACTAGAAATTCAAGGAAACGCGATAAATCAACTAAATCACAATCCAAATAAGATCTAGCGGACAAATCAATAAAAAAAATAAAAAATCCGTACCAAAAACAGTGTTGATAGGGTTCATGGCGACTTGATTCTTAGCAGCGTCACCGATGAGGCGCTCGGAGTCTGTGAAGCCGACATAGGACGGCGTGGTTCTGTTTCCCTGGTCATTGGCGATGATCTCAACACGGTCGTGCTGCCACACACCGACGCAGGAGTAGGTGGTGCCGAGATCTATCCCGATGGCCGGACCCTCTCCCTTTCCAGACATAGTAGCAGTTTACAGATCTAATTGGGAGAGAGATGTGAAGGAAGACTAGATTTGAATTGAGAGGCTGGGCTACAGAAAAGAGCTGGTATTTGTATGTGAGGGAGGGAGCTGGGTTTGACATTCTAGAATGTTCTGAAACAAACCCTAATTGCTGAGAGCCGTCGGATTGGAAATCGAACGGTGGGAGATGGGCTGCGGTTTTGCGCGTAGAGAGTGCTAGGTTTGAACGGTTTGAACATAGCCGCGCTTCATTTTTTGTTTTCTTCTTTTTTCTTATTTTAGAAACTTTTTTATTTTATATTTTCCTTTAAATAATTACTCCCTCCGTCTCGGATAATTCGGGTCACTTTGATCGGGCAAGAGTTTTAAGAATTGTAATGAAAAATGGGTTGAAAAAGTTAGTGGAATGTGGGTCCTACCTTTATATATTAGTTTTATAATAAAATGTGAAGTAGGAATGAGTTAGTGGAATATGAGATCCACTACCAAAAATGGTAAAAGTGAAGTGGGACAAATTATGTGGGACGGACCGAAATGGAAAACTGGGACGAATTATCTGGGACGGAGGGAGTAGTATTTACTCCATTCATAAAAAGTAGTACTACATAAACTACTCTTATACCTACATTAATCAATCTCCACTAACACTACTTATATTACATTATATTTCTCACTTATTTACCAAATATACATAAGAACTCGTGTCTAACCAAATATTTATACTTTCAGAAACAAAGGGAGTATTAACAGAGATCTTATTCGAAAAACAATACTTCTTCATCGCACTTATTTTTTTTTGGATGTTCATTTCAGAGTGATGTTTCTAAAATTAGAAACATTTCTTTGTTATACAACTTACTCGATGGCCAAAATTACAATGAATGATATCATAAGTCTGGCATTGAAGCTTAACCTCTGACAATACTACTTTGGTTTGATTTAAATCATAATAAAAAATTAGTTTGAATTTTCTATACTAATTGATTTTTTTTCAAAATTTCGAATGTTCAGATCACATATTGAGTGGTTTAAATTCCTGTAATCTGAAATATATTTATCTATATATTAGTATAAAATTTATTACTATATGCCCAATCGTGTTTGGTATATTAGATTTTCATATTTTGGTATAAGTTTTCAAAAAAGTTTAACTTTTTGTTTTGGATTTTCGTAATTTTACACTCTTGGTTTTTATGCAATTTCAGATTTTTCGGATCGGATTTGAATATTTATATAATTCAGATCAGATCATACTCATTTTTCATAAAATATTGAATTTCGGGATCGGATCGAATCTATCTGAAATCTAATTGTTCACCCCTAATTAGTGGAGAAACCATGTAGTAGCTAGTAGGCATGTCATGATCGGAGAAACTTGACATATTTGATGAGTGTTACTTGTATCATGGACTATAATCCATAATTGATAAAATAGAAGGGACATAAATAAAATATAATTAAAGTATAGTTATTGAAAAATTCATCTCATTAGAGATATAAGGTTACTAAATAAAAAAAATTATTTTTATGATACAAAAAAGGATCGTTTCGCTGGAATGCTTGCTTCCAAGCCTTGCCTTATATAATAGTTGTGGCCATGGCCCTTTGGCAAAATGTTCAATTTCCTCACGCCTCCCGTCTATTTGTTATTCATGTCATGCTTTAGCAGCAGTCTCGGGAACTCATGCCTTGAGCAGCTATGCCTTTGAAGCCTTTAGCTACAGGAACAAAACAAACTTTATCGGATTAAAAAGACAAGGAAAGCTACTGTTGTTCAAGAAAGGAAAGAAACCAAGTGCGGACATATTGGTTTTAGGAAATACTGTAGTTCAGGGTCGGGTCGGCTTGTTCTCCTATGAAGAGGAGTTTAGCCGCAGCCACTACTTTGACTTCTTTTATGCAATTATGAACTCCACGGAACTTTATCAATTCCAAGGCAACAACTCCTTTTGGAGCTGACGTAACAAACTATGCCAGCCTCCCAACGAAGCCAACATAAATCCGATCCGAATAAAAAAAATAAAAGGCAGTTTCATTATGGTGGTATACCAGCTATTTCAAGCATTTCACTTAACATCTATCATCGGTACATACAATAAAAATATTTAAAATTATTTTACTCACACTATTCAATTTTTATGTATAAAATCAATTCTACACATTACCAAGTATTTATTCTCCTCCAATATGGACGCAAAGAATGCATATTGCATACACTCACACTTATTCTCCTGCAACTCATGAACACAAAATACGATTACGAAATGTAAGGAGAGGTGTTCGTTTTGCAAGATTGTATATCAGAATTAAATATGTAGTATGTAAGTGTGTTTGGTTCATGAGATTCAATCTCACAACTTAATTATGGATGGATAATCATGAGATAATTAGTCTAAGCTAATCCTCTCTAATTAAAATAATCTCACAATTCAACCTATATTATATATTTTGGTATTATTTTATCTAGAAAATCGAATAACACCGTAGAGTGTACAGAGTAGTGTATAGAGTGTACAGAGTAGTTGCATTGCTGATGTTCTGACAAGATATGCCGCACGATCAACGCGAAGCTGCCACATAGACTTATGTAATAAATGTAGGTGCACGAATTTTATTTTGAATGAGAGGATATGATCATTTTGATGTACTCATAGCCAAGTAACTCATCCCAACTTACATATACTGTCCAATCAAACTATTCATTTAAATTCTCTCTAGTTGAAGAATTTGTGGAAATCATTGTTTCCTTGTGACAGAGGCAATCCACATTTCCAAATCATGCATTAAATCAAGATCCTCTTCCCTTTAGAGAAATTAGTTCAATTAATATTTGAAATTATTATCCATGTAAGATACATGGATATCAATAGTAGCGGATTTAGGGGTGCGGGGGGGGGGGGGGTGTTTGGTGGACTAACTTGTGGTGGTGTGATTTCTTTCGATCTTTGCTGACTGTGTAGTTGCTCGTTTCTTTTACTCCATGCTTTATGTGTTGATGGTAGGTATATATGTCATATCCTTTGCCTTTGTTCCTTTTTCACTCTTAGTTATTGTGTTTATTCGTGTAATTTGTTAAGCTGTTGTTGTTCTTGAACATTGCACTTGATGTTGCTAATCAATTTCAATTGATATGTTTTAAATCTTTTACATAAATGATATGAGATTGTATATTATTAGTAGATTATTATATTGAAGCACAACTATGCTTGGATCAAGTGAACGCACCCACAACCACATCTTTTTATATTCTGACAACTTAATTTCGACTTCACTTCAATAAATATTATTGTGAGAGTTGTTTATTTTTAGTGGACCTTAATTAATGATTTAATAGCAAGACCGAGACACTCATATGAATTATATCCGTACATAAGTTCATATATACTTTTTTATTTTGAATAAATCATAAGTATGGATTGCCTCTGTCGCACTGAATAAAATAATATACGTATTACGGTTCATAGAAAATACATTTAATTAGATGTTATACGAATTAAATATTTGTTTAGCTTGCTTCTATGTGTGTATTCCAATGCATACTAAATAATCACACTGAATATTCTTAGACGAAATTGTATTTCAGTATGGAGCCTGAAAACAAGTTTATAAATTTGCATATTTAGGCATTACTCAATTTCCAATGTACATCATCTTTCACTACAAATTGCATCCCAAAATTATATAGTGATATATATGGCTTAACATCGTCCTTTGGCGTAATTACACTATATTAAATTGCATAAACAATTCTTTGTTTATTTCGTTTATATTCGCTATTATTTGTGTTTATTTTGCCAGAAGAAAGTATCGATATATTTGAAAAATCAAGTGAAAGGTAGCATCGGCTTTGAGTTTCGTGGATCATATATTATGAAAATCGTTTAGGGGGAATCGTAACATTTTTCATGTGTTTTGAATCTTTTGATACCTTCAATTGTAAAATCCTAACTTGAAGTTGAATAAGAAAATACTTTAATTTCTTCACACATGATTTATGACGTGAATGTTAGCTAAATATCAGCATTCCAAACTTTTCATGCAAATAATAAATATTTTATCCATTTATCATAAAAGAAATATCTAGTACAATGATGATCATGGTAATTATCATTGGCATACTAATATCCAAACAGTTGTACGATTCAATACAATTTTAGAATAACGTACCGACAAGGCAATCTTCATACTATATAATACTAGTACTATTGATATTAACTATTACTACTATTATTTGATTGATCGAGAAATTTCGAGATCATCCCATTGTGCTCTAGATCCAAGTAACACTTTCTTTTAGCTAGCTACATCCTTAATTTTTGGTTTAATACAACAAAATTAAGTTCATATATGTATTTAAATCAAGCTTAATGTATCTACAAATTACAATTCAAGCATAATGTATCTACAACTCAAGCTTAATGCACTACAATGTGAGCATTTGTGTCGCACTTCGTTAGCTCGGTATGAGTCAAGAATGGCGAGTTCAAGAAACACTTGTGGGGTGAGATACATTGAAGAAGGTTGCCGTCGATATCTGATGGGAGAATACGTGCGGCGGTTTCGATAACAATGGTTGACTAACGAGAACAAAATAAATAATTATAATGGAACTAGAAGTAACTCCATCAAAGGTGGAGGGAGTATCATTGAGTTTTCCTGCTCTCATGGGCTGACGATACTCTTTCAAATATTCAAGGTCGAGATAGAAACTTTTAATTATACTTAATTTTACCAAACAACGGGATGTAGATATTTATAATATAATTTTTGAAATGTTACGTAACACTTAAAACATAAAAGACATCCGAATTGAACATATAATTAATGCATATGACAAACCGTGTTTTATTAGTTATATAAGCTCTTCCAATCACATAAACTAAGCTCAATCATTTAACTTATTTTGAAATACTATAAGTTCGTAGTAATATTTTATTAAAAGGTTAAAAAATATATTGTCAACTGCTTAGCATAAACTAAGCCCCAGACTTCTTTTGAGTTGTAATTTTATTGCCAAATGTGTGCACTGTGACCAACGGTCTTTATTATGCTACATATTTATATACAGTATTTATTTATTTATTTATTTTTGTGTTTGTGGGTGTGCGATGTAGAGTAAAAATAATTGAAAAATCAAATAAAACTTTGAGGAATGAATATTTAGGATTTTTTCAGAATAAAAAAAATGAACCAAATAGTTGAGGAATATTCCTTCTTAGTTGAAAATATATACTGATTTTCACCCAATTAAAATGATGGAATATAGAATAATAGCTATGAAGAATTGGGGTTGGTGGAGAATGATGATACGACCATTCCTAAAAGAATTATAAGTAAAAGTAAAGAAATCTTAAATATTAGAAAAAACAAAACTATATTGCAAAACAAGAGCATCTTGTCCCATTTCATTGGAATATTGCTGTTTAGATTCAATATATCCTCAAACCAACTCTTGTCGATCTAGTAAATTAATTACCAATCTGATTCTGAAGCATATTAAATATTGAATATGTCGAAATCACACGAGTAAAAATGATGCAACTTTTTTCCAATAATGTGACCGTTTTTTAATTGTTATACATGTAAAATCATCTCTCAAAAATATCTTGTACTAGGCCTGTCAAATCGGGTATCCATGGATACCCGATCTGAAAATTTCGGGTACCCGATCCCGAATTTCCCTAAAATTAATACCCGATACCCGATCCGAATTTTATTTCGGGTATCCAGTACCGAAAAATCGAGTATCCAGTCCCAATTTTGATTTTAATTTTAATTTTAATTTTTTTAAGAATTTTATCTACAAACTTATAGAAATACAAACATACAAACTTGAAGTAGTATTTAAGAGAAAATAACTTTAAACTTTTAAAAATAAAATTAAAATAAATTTAAATAAAACTATCTATTTACGCAAAATTGAACGGAATTTATATAACGCCACTATTTTTAAACTTAGTAGCTACATATATTAACTGAGCAATGCGCCATTGCCACTTTGATATAATGAGCCTTACCACCATTAACTAAAATAAAATCACAGATTCACATCTTATAATAATAAAAATTATGAACAATTTAATTTTCAACACTTTGATCATAAAAATTTATAATGAATTTATCACTTTGTTAAGTAAACATAGTGTTGTTGAATAATGTTCAACACTTTGATCATAAAAAGACAATAAAGAAAGTATATTTAATTGCTTATATTTTTAAAAATCCAAATAAATACATAATTTATTAAATTTTTAAAAAAATCGGATAATTCGGGTATACCCGATCGGGTATCGGGCCCTAAACCCTAAACCCTTACCCGATACCCGATAATCCAAAAATCTCACTACCCGATCCCGATCCGATACCCGAAAAATCGGGTTTCGGATATCCAATTACCCGACTTTTTCGGGTTTGGATATCGGGTATCCAATACCCAATATCCATTTTGACAGGCCTATCTTGTACTATCAATAATATCCACATAATACACATAATTTCATAGGATAGTGATAAAATGCAAACTTATATATTATACAAACTCAAAACTTCTCAACACAAGTTCAACACAGTTTCAATACAATATCAACACAAGTGTAAAATTTCAAGATTTTAATGTCAACACACAAGATCAACACAAGCATCAATCATTGACTACAGTTGAAATTCTGTTGACATTTTCATATTGATGTTTTTTTGTGATCTGCTAATATTTTTTAATAATCCAAATCAGAGTTTTAAGTTTTGTACAATATTTAGAGTTTTCATTTTCACATGTGTATCATAATATAATTGGGTGGCAAAACTGTTAATTATTTTGGCTCGGTAGCAGCCAAATGGCACTCATGTACATACTTATATTCTTTTTGAAACTAAAATGAAGATGATTTTTTCATAAAAAAAAATATTCTGATTATTGAAATGGGGTTTAGGGCGATGATTTGAACTAATCAATTGTTATTACATCGTTGCGGGTTATTGAGGAGAGCATACCACGCGACTCTACCCCGTCACCCAATCAGCACCGCATGTGGGGTAAACCCGGATGGGTGGTGCGACTAGATATCAAAATATCTAATTATGACTGATTAGGTTAATTGCGAAAAATTCATGAATTTTGGTCAATAATTTTCCAGCAATTTACACTAAATAAAATTTCACCCAAATTAAACCACGTAGAAAAATCAAGAAAAACGTCAGTTTTTATAGTTAATTCTCAATGTTGCAAGACTCACTAACATTTGACCAAAATTCATAGTTTTCCGACAATTCACCTATGATTATTTGAATATTATTAATAGTTTAGGTGGCGAAAATGGTAGAAAGTATTTTTAATATTCTCCTTTAATTTATACATAAATATTTACACTATTACTGCCAGCAAACAATTTTGTCAGACTTGTCCAACCGCATCGCAGCAACCACGTTTATAAATAATAAGTCCATCCATGTTTTTCTTGGTAGAATCACTCCATCCTTTTCCCTTCCAAAAAACACTACGTTACTTCTTAACAAAACCCAAAAAGTAAAGAGGAAAAGAAAAAAGATCATAACCCAAATGGGAAGCACCACCTGCACAGTGTCGGAGCGCCGCCGTGCCGCGTGGCGCATGCGGCTGCGCTCCGCGTCACGCACCGCCGCAGCCTGCGCCGCGGTGGGCGTGACCACGCTCTACGGCCCGGAGTTCCTCCGGGCCCGCCACATAAAGTTCGCGGCATTCTCCTACCTGACGGCCGTGACGATCATCTCGGACGCCACGGCCGGGGAGGCGCTGCGCGGGTGCTGGCACGCGCTCTGCGCCACGGCGCAGGTCGTGCCGCTGGCCGTGCTGTGGCGCTGGCTGCTGGGACCTGCGGCCCAGATGCCGCCCCTGGCCGCGGGGGCGGTCGTGGCCGCGGCCGCCTTCGCGGTGGCGCTGCCGGAACGCACGCACCTGACCGCGAAGAAGATCGCGTTCGGGCAGATCGTGCTGGTCAGCTGCGCGGCCGTGCTCGGCGATGGGTCCACGGGGGGGTACATGCACCCGGTGTACCTCGGCGCGAGCACGGCGCTGGGAGCAGTGGCGGCGCTCTTCGCTTTGCTCCTGCCGTACCCGAGCCGAGCCTCTAGTAAGGTATGGTGGTTTTTGGTATGTTTGTGTGTTATGAATAAAAGATATCCAAGTCACAATTCGTCACTATAAAATATTGTAGGAGTATTTATTATTTTGATTGAATATAGTAGGAGTTGTTCTTACTTAAAATTGTTGTTGAATTTACTAACGGAAAGTGAACTAATTGAATAAAATGATCCATATTTTTTTCATTGGATATTGATAAAATACAAACTTATATATTGTACAAACTCAAAACTCTTCAACACAATTTCAATACAACATCAACACAGCATAAAATTTCAAGATTTTAATGTCAACCCAATATCAACACAATTTCAACACAACATCTCAATCATTGACTACCGTTGAAATTCTGTTGACATTTTCCTATTGATGCTTTTTTGTAATCTGTTGACATTTTTTAATGATTCATATCATAATTTTGAATTAGTACAATATTTAGAGTTTTCATTTGATCACATTCTTTTTTTCATTAATTCGTAGTTCTTCGATTTACCTTAATAATGGAATCTTAAATTTTGGATTTTACACTATGGTTAACAAGACGTGAAAACACAATATATGAGTATATCATTTATGTGGTATGTATGCAAGTAGGTACATACAATATATATACCTTTTCTCCTCTCATAAAAAATAGTACTCCCATAAATTAGTTTTTTAATATTCTCTTGTTCGAAGATAAATATTACATTTTCTTTATAATTTATCTCAAAAAAAATTCAAATTTCATTTTTTTTAAGTTCTCCTAATATATACTTAGAAAATATATTCTCTATATTTAATATATAAAAAGTTATTTTTTAAAGGAGTGAGTACAAATTATAGAAAATTACTCTCAATTTATTATTAACTTTTTATATATCCGTCTCATTATTTTTTTGCCACTTTCTCTTTCTCTCTTCTACTTTGTCCACTTTATCTATTTTTTTATCCAATTTTTTTTTATCTATTTCTGTCTTATATTTTTACCAATTTTTCAATAAAACTCGTGTTGTCCACTAATGAGACTAAAGTTGGTAGACGGGGGAAATATTATTTTTCTTCTAATCTTGACATCATTTTAAGATAAGATTAATATATTTAAGAATTGAAATATATAATAATTTAATATACAAAATCAAACCAAATTAAATAGTAATTCGTTTAATTTATTTGTCGTTCTTAAAAAGTCAGTTATTCTATTCGGCCATGTTGTCCACTTTGACGT
Source organism: Salvia hispanica (assembly GCF_023119035.1). NCBI lineage: Eukaryota > Viridiplantae > Streptophyta > Magnoliopsida > Lamiales > Lamiaceae > Salvia > Salvia hispanica. The sequence continues at coordinate 28,234,508 of NC_062967.1, read as the reverse complement.
GTTAGAGCATGATTCCAAAATACTACGTATGATTTTATTTAGAATCTAAATTTGCTTTCCTAAGGTCTTTATCTAATGATAAAATTTCAGTTACGCATGTGTCATTAGTAACTAAATTAATTTTCGAAATTATGAAGTACCTTATTTTAGTAATCAATGAATCTTACTATTATAATTCAATTTCTTCAACATATATATACATAAATAATTTATTTAATTTTTATATTTTCATTAATTAAAATAGAATAATTTTTTTACAATCCTAGTCAAATTGTACATATCCCAAGGTAGCTAAAGAAAAAAAATTTCTTGCTACTTACTAGTTACAAAACTTGTTTATTATTGAGTCAAAATAGCAAATTACATTTAACTCGTTAGACAATCTTAAGCGAACAATATTTTTTTCTTTGACTACAGGTGCAAGAGTTGTGCCGATTGTACGCCGAGAATGCTTCACAGAGAATGAACCTATACCTACGCGCTCTAACCGCAACGGACAAGCTAACCAAGATCGAACTCATCTCACAATCCAAGCCCTTGTCCGAAACCGGATCCAAGCTTTTCCAAAGTATCAAAATCTCCGAGGTAACTAACTAACTAACTAAATAACTACCTCTCCCAAAATTACTCCTTCATATTCAAGAATCATCAACTCAACCATTCTCTCTTTAGGATGGATTATGGTGGGAAAGGCCATGGAGGAAACCAACCAAGCTAGGAGAGAGACTCCAAAACATGGAGCTTGAGATGAGAGGAATAGAATACTCCTTGATTTCTTCAGCTACAGCCACTCCATTTCAAGGAGCAGAGCAGCAACAAATCTCCGAATTCACGCAAGCTATATCCACACGCATCGAGGAGAGAATCGAGCAGCTTCGTTGCTACTCTCCTTTCAATTCCAAAGTCGAAACAGAACTCGTGCCAAACTCATCATCCTTGCCCGATCCAAAGCTCCCATCCCCGAACCACGGATGGCTCTCGTTCCACCTCTCGTGCATACACATGTTCCTCAACGAGGCTGCGTGCTGCAATGCTGAGCCTCCAACGAAGACAGAAACAGGATTCAAGCGATGTATTCCCAGCCACGAGAGGCTGATGTTCGCGACAAAATGCTCGCTCAGCCTCAGCCTTGCAGTGCTGCTGGGGCTGCTATTCGACAAGGAGAACGGATGCTGGGCGGGCCTCACGATCGCCATCAGCTTCGTTGAAGGAAGGCAGGCGATATTCACGGTGGCTAACTCAAGACTGCAGGGGACGGCTCTGGGATCGGTGTATGGAGTGATATGCTGTTTTCTCTTCCATTACGAAGTGCTGAGGCTTCTGGCGCTTGTTCCGTGGATCATCGTCACAACCTCTCTGCGACACAGCAGGATGTTCGGGCAAACAGGCGGAGTGTCAGCAGCCATAGGAGCGTTGGTGATACTCGGGAGGAAGAACTACGGTGTTCCCACTGAATTTGCTATCGCTCGCCTCACAGAGGTTTTTATAGGCATAACGGCCTTCATTGTCGTGGACCTCTTCCTGCAGCCGACCACAGCAGCCACGCTAGCCAGGAACCACGCGTATTTAACAGCTTCCGCCCTGCAAGACTGCGTAAAAGGAACAAGAATGCAGAAAAACCAAACAAGTGATGAGTTTCTTGATATGAAAGAGAGGGAAAAGCATCTGAATCAACTAGTCTCTCAGCTGAAAGGGTTAGTAGCAGATGCAGAGACGGAGCCCAGTTTCTGGTTCCTCCCCTTCCGGGCTTCTTGCTACAAGAAGCTCGTTCGAACCTTCACCAACGCCGTGGATATGCTGTGCTTCATTACCCACAATCTTGAGCTGCTTTCCAAGCTAGCTGAGACTGAATCAGGAAGCAAATTTCAGGAGCAGATAAATAACGAGGTGCAACTATTCGAGGAGACTTTAAGCTCTGCGTATACACATCTCGAGCAAGGGATCGTCACTAAGCCGGAAGCAGTCTTAGAAGACATGGAGGCCGGGAAGCTATGCAGTCGAGAAAAACCAGGTGTTCCGTTGACAGAACATACAGAGGCCTCCCTTGCTCGAGAGGACGAAGGAGAAGACGATAAAAATCAAAGGGAAATGGTGATTCGGTATCTGAATGCAACAAGATTTTGCATCTCTTCATTGATGAAAGAGATGGAGGATATCACGTTTTGCTTGAGAGATATAGGATCATTGGTAGATTAACTCAACATATTTATCTAGATAAAATTCAATAATTTAGTATATATGTGTGCAACACTTGGTGCAGTTATGATGCCAAGATTCAAATATTTTATATGAAACAAACATTCATACATTTTCCATTTGCATATAAATATCAAACAATTTCACATCTCCACAGCTTAAAATGATACTGATGCAAATCATTAGCACATTCAAATCCTTTATCAAAACAACAAAATTGAACGTCTCAACATTCTACACAGCTCCAGATCTGAGCCGAATAAATCGAATTGAATCAACGAAAATCAAACATTGACTGGAAATGTGATTCGATAACAAAAAAATGCATAGAATTATAGCAATGAGGAGGCACAAGGTCATTGAAAACGTTGAAATTTCATTAGCTTTTGCGGAATCAAAGCGGCACAAACATAAACCCCTAATTCGGAAAACACAAACCCTAACCTTCCGATTGGATTCATCTATACATCAATTAAGCCTAAAACCTAACCGCCGAATCCGTAGAGAGTGCGTCCCTGCCTCTTGAGAGCGTAGACGACATCCATCGCCGTGACAGTTTTCCGGCGAGCGTGCTCGGTGTAGGTGACGGCGTCGCGGATGACGTTCTCGAGGAAGATCTTGAGCACGCCGCGAGTCTCCTCGTAGATGAGGCCGCTGATGCGCTTGACGCCGCCCCTGCGAGCCAGGCGGCGGATCGCCGGCTTCGTGATCCCCTGGATGTTGTCGCGGAGCACCTTGCGGTGCCGTTTCGCGCCTCCCTTGCCCAATCCCTTGCCTCCTTTGCCGCGGCCCGACATTTTTTTCGATTTGTGTTTGAGAAAAAGAGGGAATGAATTAGTTTTGAAATTTTGATGGAATATTGATTTTATAGGGAGATGGAGTGTGGGGGTAAGGGATTGGGACCGTGGATCTTGAGGTTTTAATCGTCGATCTGTGTGATGATTAGTTATCTATTGTTGACCGTGGATAAGACTAGATCTGACGTTCCCACTAGATGACTCGGATTCGGTTTTTTAAACTATAATTTTTAACTGATTTTGTCACTATTGCCATGGTTAAACAATAAATTATTACTACTCCATAATTTCTAAATTGGTTTTTTTTTAATTTAAGTTTTGTCAAATTCAATTGCGACTTTATTGGGTACTTGAATCCACAACAATTGTTCCATTTATTATTTCTACATGCTGGTGATTTTCGCCTGTTTCGTCTACCAAGTTAATTAGTTTGAGATTGTATGAATTGATTTTCTTTTTTTTTTCAAAAATTCATAAATAATTTAAAATAATACCAAAAAATAAAATTAAAATATTTTGGATTCCAAAAAAATAGAGTCATTTACGGACCTTTTTTTTTGGATTTTTATGATTTATTTTAATCCCAAAATCATCTATAAATACACACATTCATCATCCACTTACTTTTTCATACTAAATCATCTACATCTTCCTCTCACCCAAGCTCTCTCTAAAAAATTCAAAAATGGATTTCGCCAATCTCATTGCGGAAGCGGAGCGCGAAGAACAAGAATATTATGAACAATATCGTGCCGCCTATGAAGCCTATGTCGCCGCCAATACCCCCGCCCCTCCTCCTCGACTAACTAGAGCAAAACGTCGCTACATCCCTCGTGATCGAGAGGGAGCCCATGAAAGGCTCGTTGCCGACTATTTTTCCGACCAGCCGCGGTATCCAGAAGATTACTTTCGGCACCGTTTTCGCATGTCAAAACGGTTGTTTATGCGTATTGTCAACACATTGTCCACCCGCGTTGAATACTTTCAAGAAGGTGCAGATGCAACCGGTCGGCAAAGTCTCACGGCGTTGCAAAAGTGTACTAGTGCCATCCGACAACCAACTGGAATCCTATGCCTCAAGAATTTTTGTGACGGCGTTCGTTCTTCTTTCGGCGAGGAATTCCTTTGGGCACCCACCACCGACGATTGTCAACGGTTGCTTCGTCTTCACGAAACAGTCCACGGTTTTCCCGGTATGCTAGGCAGCATTGACTGCATGCATTGGAAGTGGAAGAATTGCCCGACTGCTTGGAGGGGGAAACACTTAAGCGACCACAAAGGTGGCGGCCCAACGCTTATCCTTGAAGCGGTCGCCGACCACCGCCTATGGATTTGGCATGCATATTTCGGTGTTGCCGGATCCAACAACGACTTGAACGTGTTATATTCTTCAGCACTCTTCGATGATGTTTTGAATGGTGTAGCACCGACGATCGACTTCACCGTCAACGGAAATGCATACCACATGGGTTACTATCTCGCCGATGGTATCTACCCAAGGTGGTCGACTTTTGTGAAGTCGTTCAGCAATCCACAAGAGCAAAGACGGATTCTTTTAGCGCAGCGTCAAGAGTCTGCTCGGAAAGACGTCGAAAGAGCTTGTGGTGTCCTTCAAGGCCGATTCAACATTGTGAAGTCCCCTTCTCGGCTTTGGTATGTTAAGAATATCGCTGACATCATGTACACGTATATTATCTTGCACAACATGATTATAGCTGACGAAAGACCGATGGCGACAAACTTTTACGATGAGGATGAAGCCGGAAGCTCAACCGCGAGGTCTCCCCCACGTCGAGGTGTGCATACGACGGTGAACGAGAGGATCGAAAGAAGACACACAATGCGCGATACAAGAGCCCACACTGAGCTACAAAAAGATCTAATCAATCACATTTGGGCGAAATTCGGCAACGAGTAGTGCGTCTTTTTAATTTTATTGATTTTTATTGTGTAATTTTTAATTTTTAGGATTTTAATTATGTAATTTTTAATTATTTTGTAATTTGTAATAGTATTTCGGGTATTTTTAATGCATTTTAATATTGTGGAAATATTTTTATTTAAATTGAATAATATAATGGTGGGACCCTTGAGCTTGTCCTTACCTAAGAGCACGGATGTGGGTGTTGTGCTCTTAGCTAAGGACAAAGAGTAAAAGTGGGTTTGGGCCCACCTCCGTGCTCTTAGCTAAGAGCACGGATGGGGATGCTCTAATGGCTCAACAGTAATATCAAGTTGTTTGGTGGATGGGTTAAATATTCACGCATGCTCATTACTCAAGTAAGAGCATCTCCAATGGTACTTCGGCCAGAAATCGGCCGGCAGTTTCTCCCCCTGCCACGTCAGCATCACTAACAATCCACTGCCACATCAGATTTAGGCCAGCCATAGGCCGAGCCCAATAAAAATAATTCAAAAAATACTACATTTACGGAATTAAAATTACGATTAAATTACGGAATTAAATTTACGAGACATATACGGGAAAATTCATTAATTGCATTTAAAAAAGGTACATAGATAAAAAAAAAATTACATTTAAAAAGGTACATAATAAAGAAAAAAAAACTATCGCCGTGCAATCCTCCGTGCCCACAACCCTTCAATTATATCCTTTTGGAGTTGAATATGAGCATCCACTTGGCGCATGTTGGCAAATTCCTTGAGGCGGCCGGCTTCATCGAGAGGTACCCACGTCGTACACTAGGGGTGGCCGTTCCGTGGCTTGGACCGGCTTCATCATCATTGGCCCAACTAGTCGGTTGTACGCCTTCGTCTTCGACGATCATGTTGTGCGAGGATAATGCGGGCGTACATTATCTCAGGAAACACATCCGACATCCCACAAACGCGTTGGACTCTTAATTGCCGCCCATCGAGACCGGAGCACACCAAATGCGCGCTCCACGTCCTTGCGCGCCGACTCCTGTCGTTCCGCAAAGTAGGCCTTCTTTTCATCACTTGTTTGCCTGATCATCTTCACAAAGACCGGCCCACCGGGTATATCCCATCCGCCAAGTAGTATCCCATATCATGCCGGTTGCCGTTGGCCACAAATGAGATGGCTGGACCGAGCGCCCCGGCACTTCTCGTTGAAGAGGGGAGACAAGTTCAGGACGTTGAGGTCGTTGTTCGACTCGGCTACCCCAAAATACGCATGCCGGATCCACGGCCGTGTAATCAGCTACGACCTCGAGGATTATCGTGGGATTCTTTGAATAGCCGGTCGTGTAGGCCCCTTCCCCGACGGTCGGACGGTTCTTCCAGCTCCCAATGCATACAATCTATCTTTATCTAACATCCAGGGAACCCATGCTTCTCCCCGTGCATCGCATCAAATTTGACAATCTTCGGGAGTAGGGCTTGAAGGTGCTGCTCACCAGCACGCTTATCACGCCCCCACATAAATCCTTCAGACATTCCAGGGCCGTCGACTTACCGATGTGGAGGTACTCATCCCACATGTCTGCCGCGCCTCCGTAGGCCAACTGCCTGATTGCCGCCGTGCACTTTTGAATAGGGGTGTGGCCGGGTCTGCCAGCCGCATCGTGCACACAAAGCGGAAACACGGATATCGACGCTCTAATGCGCCAACGTGCGCATAAACAACTCCATGCGCATTCTACGCCGCCGGAACAAGTTGGCGGGAAACCGCGGGTTCTCACGAAAAGTAGTCGTCGTACGGCCGGCTGATGTGCGGCGGTGTGATCCCGATCAATCAACTGCTCGGCGGTGGATAACCCGTGGAGGGCGAGGTATCGCCTATTTGTTCCACCATACGCATGTACCGCTCCATCTCGCGGTTCATGTAGGCATTCATAGCCTCGTTCATCCTCCGTTCGTACTCCTCGGCATCCCCACCACTACCACCCGCGTTACTCATCGCTCGATGATGCTCTTGTACGGAAAGTTAGAGAGAGAGAAAACTCTTTAAAACAAGTGGTGCAAATGAAAATGAAATGAAAATCGCGTTTATATAGGTTTTAAAAAAAAAAAACAAAAAACAAAAATCGGCCAGCGCCGAGCGATCGGCCAGCCCACGCCGGTTCGCTCGCCGATTTCGCGCTGGCCGCCTCCAATGGTTCGGCTAGCCGATCGGCCAGCGCGAAAAATCGGCTAGTCGGTCGCTAGCCGACCATTGGAGATGCTCTAAGACTCGCACTTCATTCCATCTTCGGGCATTGTTCTCTGCAGGCTTATTGATCTACACCTCCATGTGCGATTCATTGTATCTCATTTCTATAATAGAGGTAGGTGGCAATAAAGTGGAGTGGGTGGTAGGAGGTGGACAGAAGGACAGAGGAAAGGGAGTTGTGGTAGTGGTAGGGGGTTTCTATTTGTTCGCTTTTCCTCGTGTGCACTCCATTGTTGTCATTTTCGTAATGACAAATTATTACTCTCGATGGTCATCACTTTCTTACGTGTCGACATTGCTGCCACGACCCATGTCGAAGGCGGACTATGCATCGCCGACAACAATGGTCCTCTACTAGATGTCCCCAACAATAGTATTCACCCATGTTATGCCTATGCACTCCATGGCCTTTTATTGGACGTCATCAGGTTGGATTGTTGATGATTGATGTTGATTTTTGACTCTTCTTTGACGTAGTCTGACTGGTGTTGATGATTGTTGTCGTTTGTTGACCCTTTAATTATTCATCATTTTTGGAATGATAAAACGATCCATTATTGTTCACCGTCTAACCCAGATTATTAATAATTGTTGTTGGTTTTTGGACAGTAATTTTTTTTTTCTTATGATTATCTGCCATTGTTGCATTGATAAAGTGGATCACTATAGGACGTTGCCCATTCAGATTGCTCATGATGGTCTTATACTCTTCCATTGATATTTGTGTTGATTTCGATTTTTTATATGCAAAGTTTAAGAAAAAACAAATACAGTACTTCATTACTTTTATATATTAAACAATATACACATGAATACATCACATTCTATTTTCTCTATTAATATAAGTAATTAAACACAAAAGAATCTATTATACTATTATCTTAGCTGTTTATCTCAATTTTTTAATCTTAGGATTCTCAAAAATGTACAAATGAGCCCAACTTGTGAATACTCCAGTTGGAGACATATGCTTTCTTGTTGGGCCTTCGTATGTAGCTGAAGATATATGGGCCAATCTATTTCGACTTTACCCATTTATATCCAAATTCAAATTGAGAGTTTTATTTCTGGGTTGTTTATTAAACAATTTCATCATCTATTTTAATAACAAAAAAATCATGATATGTTCACTCAATAAGAAAATATGAGGAGGCTGATGTATCTTTTCAACATTAAATGTCATTAAAGAATTTTGTCATTTTTTTTTCTATCTAAGGAATTTGCCTCTTAAATGTGATTATTTAATTGAATATATGCCTAATTTGAATTTATTATAAAACCGACAAAAAATGAGTTTCTTTAGTGTGACATATATCTCTAGCACTACCAATAGTAAATTTTCTAGTTTATACTATTAAGTTATTTTTATTTTACTTTTGTAATATTTTGTTCATTTGTTAAACATATTGTTATAGTATACCACTAGAGTTAGAATTATTATTTGTCTCTCTAGAGCAAAACTTGTAAAATAGTCATATGATATTTGTTCAAACTAAAAATTCTCATTTAATTTTGTAAAAAGTGTAAAACGACTTGATTGTTCTACCCAATGAAATGGCTTCTTTAGCAATTCAACGACATAAAAAAAAAGGCTAGACCAAGTGGATGGAATAGTGAAATTAATTATTAGTAGTATTAATAATTAATATACTAATAATAAGCAATCAGCGGATGAATTGGCACTTTTTCCGGTGCTTTAATCGTGGTGAATATATTAAATAATTAGTAAGCAAATTATTTAATATTTTAATTATCTCTCCCACCCACACACATATATGGATATAATATATTTATATAAATGGGTTTAAATTGCTTTCCAAGCGTGGATGTTTTTGTTGGAGAATCCACAAACAAAATGGCTCCATGGATTAATGCCCCACCCCCCAACTTTAGTATTTTTCTTCTCTTGCCAAACAACTAATTTTCCCATTTACTTCCAATGAATCCAATCCACTACTCAAACACACCCAACCCCACTCCACGCGTGCATGTTTATATACATTTATTATTTATATTATATGTAAAAGATATTTCATGAGTATATAGTGGTGTTAGTGGAATTTATATTTGCATAACCATTGTTTCAATATGAAGTTAATTTTTTTTATATAGACCAAGAGAACATATATGTATATGTATGAGTCCTACCCTTTGATTGGATTTTTGATCGATTATGCGTTTGTTATTTTTCCTAAGTTTATGTTGTATATTTTGTTTTGTTTCGTTTCATACTTAGTGTATTTGGCACTATCAGGGGTGCTCCTCGATCTGCGTAGAACTTTGTAGGGATTTATTTTGATGTAGCATATCCTTGTTGATTGTCTTGTTGAACTCTTGCTTACTCTCTTTGATAGTTTGAGTTGTTTATTTACATATAATTAAAGAAGGAGATTTATTGATATTAGTTGAATATATTGAACATTATAACGGAATATAGTTGAATAGGTAGAAACACTATGGTAATTGAATCCCTGAACAACTTTGTGTGAAATTTGTTTTTGTCTTCCAAACATAACTCATACCATTTGGATTATTTTGTAGAGAAAATATAACATATGTTGGAAAAAATCAAACATATACATAATCCTCACATATATGTTTTTTTTAAAAAATTGCAAATTGAAAAGGGATATTTTCAATAGTGTTGTTATTATGATAACTTTTTTTGGTTGTACATGCCAACTAATTTAGATTTTTACATTATGTTTTGGGTTCATCACCTAAGTCTTGATTGAATAACAACTGCATATAGCAAAAAGTAATAGTACTAGAATAATTAGTTCGTGCAGTAATTAACAAAATTTGAGATGATTAGAATGATAATTTGATATAATTGTGCTCATTTTGATTTGAAATATGACCAATTGTGCTAATTTTGATTTGAAATATGACTTTTTTTCTTAAAAAGGGAAAAAAGAAATAAATTCAAGTCAATAATAATGGCTTGAGAGGGGCCATGTTCCTGTGTTCTTGGTGGCTAAGCTAAGCATATGTTGTGACTCTTTACCATATTCCAACTAACTTTTTTTTATCATTTTATTTTAAAAAAATATGATCAAATCTATATATTGAATTAATTAATTGAACAAGGAATATATGGTGGTTTAGACTGATGTATTGACGTTAATCTCAACACAAAACCAATAAGAAAAAAAGTATTATATGCAAAAAATGAACAACAAAGAACACGAGCTCATCGTCTAGTCTAAGTGTCTAACATTAATAGAAGTGAGTCCAGTCATCTTAAACTTAGTCCATTTCCAAAGGTCACTCAAATTATTGATCATTGATCCCAATGAAAAGGGAAATATATGTCGGAAGTATTCGATTCTGTTTGGCAAAATACATAGGAGTATTTATCATTCCTAATTTCATCGTCGACAAGTCCATAGAAACTTTGTGTTGAGCCTTTCTTGAAAGATAAATCAGACTTGAAGTTGTGCATGATAAACCTCGTGGTCCTGTAACTCTTGTTGAGTTTTTCCTCAAGTCAAGTCTTCCATCTATACTAAATGGGTTCTCAATGTATATAAATTACTTAACTTGCAAAATAAGTTAGACACTAAGAAATATTTAACTCATCAATGAAAACAATCTCACAAAGGTGTTACACAAAACTGAAAATTGGTATATTTTGTTAATAGCACTTTGTCATGTAAACTACGAGTGTTTTACGCTACTTTCATTATTAGATGATTAAATAATGTTGCAAAAAAGTTAAAGATGATAAAGTGCAAAAATTGGTGGAGTTAATATGACAAATTCTTTTTGGCCCTTTTATATTGCATGAAAACTGTATAGATGTTCAGATAGAATATACTTATATATTGTGCTTTTTTAATTTACGTACATCAAACACTAAAAATGCTAGTGAATTTGAAAGTGACTTCAACGGTTGTGGGAAACGAGAAATAAAATCCAACTATTGCACAAATTAATAAAAATATGCAATTTGTGGGGAAAAAAAAACTCTTTGGAGACTAATTGAAGAGCTTCTATCAACAAATATACCAATCAACGCAAATAATTTCGATATCAAAATTGAAGAATCAATTCTCTTCTTGTTGGTTGATGCAAAGGTGTTATTTTGATACAATCTTTCTTGTTCTAGCAAGTTGTTGACCTCTGGCAAATTGTGGTGAGGCATCTGATGATGCGACGTTTTGTTTTAAGTTCAATATTTTGTGTATATGGTGTCCGTCTTGAACTTGTTAGATTAGTTGCATCACATTTAGTTTTGTATGATTTTGCTCGCTTTTATTGTATCATTGTTCATGTGTGTCTGATTTGCTTGTATTGGACTTTATTTTTCTTTGCTCGTCGTTCTTGAAGTGATTCGAGCTTTTCTTTTTATCTAAAAAAAGTACTTAATGTTTATCGATGCGATTGGCTAGTTGGTATTAATATAAATAATAAATAATTATCTCTTAATAAGACTCAAATATATAAGACATGGTCCTAGACTCTAGAGGAATCCCTTTTGCCCTTTTCCTTTTATATATTAGTACCATAGTTTATATGTATGTATATAACAATTAACAAAAAAACATCTCGCGAATCTATAAATGTGGAGCACTTTATCAACACTATGAACTTGATTGTATTGTTCCCTCCACTCCAAACAACAAGGCCTGAATTTCTCGATATTAAATACACATTTTTATATTTTTATATTTATTTTCCAATATTATATTTTCCACCCAACACTTTACCCCAATAGGCCTCCACAAATATAATAATTATTATTTCTGCCCCAAGATCTTCTACTCTGTACAAAAGATTTTCCTTTCAGGTGATGAATCATGGTCGTCTTAATTATTTAATTTCTTGGACAATTGTCCTTTGCATTAATTTAAACCTTGATCTATATTTATATTAATGATCTTTTTTTTCCAAACTTTAGTTAATGGATGGCCCATTTGGTTCACTAACCCTATTAAATATTTTATTTGTTATTGTTTGGGAATTATTTAAAACCCTATTTCCACTAGTGTGTCGCACCATACCATCACCTAATTGCTGGATTTATTTTTATTTTCCTAAAAAATGTTTGTGTATGTGTCACTTGGTATTTGGTGACCTTATTTGGGTATTATTTAGGGAGTAGTCAAAAATCACATTTGACTATCATTGTCGATTAAACCTACCACATTATGATAATTATGTCATTATTGTAAAATTCATGGAATCTTGTATTTCAATTGGATTTGATTTCTATATTTTATTTATTTTTCGTACGTATACTATGAGATCATTAGTATGTACTTAACATATATGAATAAACAAATATTAATTGAGAGTAAAATAGTAATTTTTTAATGGTCAAAGCCAATTGAAAGAGAATCTGCTCTTTTCCCAAATTGTTATTAAAAAAAATTGGGATTAGTCAAGTGAACACATCAAATTAGGTTCTAGAATTTAGCTAACCGCAGCCTACTATAAACCAATTATTATTACATTTTCTTGTTTTATATGACCGTGATAATTAATATTTGATGTCACTTTATCCAATGTCGACATTTTAATTGACATACTTAAACAAAAATTAACGAGCAATAATATGATCCCTATTGTTTGAAGTTGGTTTTGATCAAATTGGAAACCTCCATCGAGTTTTTTATAAAGAAAAAGTAGGAGAAAAAAAAATCCATATTTACTTTCAAAGAAATAAAAAAAAAATCTACATTTGATCTTCACTTCACAATTTGAAACAATTTGAAACATGCAATCAACATTATCCAATGTCAAGATTCTTTTTTTGTCACTACTCACTAGGCGTAGCAAAAAACGAATAAGAATAAGATCTGGATTTATAACAGGTAATATGCTGAGTAGATAAACACAACAACACAAAAACTTACATTTTACGTAAATCGTTTTCTAAACTTGATCGAATCCTATAGATGAACCTAATTCTTTCTGTATTTCCGTATATGTCAAAATGTTCCAAAAATAATTTCCAATACAACAACACTTCTTACAAAGAAAGATAGGAATTCAAGAGTGTGTCTTTTGTTTAACAAAGTAATTTTGTTTCGAACTTATTGTGTTTGAAATTAATGGTTCAATCTTAATTAACTAAATTTAATATATCATAATTCAATCCATATATCTTTGGATGTAATACGAATATAATATATATCTCTCATACTAATAAATTTCAATTTAATAGTAAAATATAATGGGATGCTAAAAGATCGACCATGATACACATTTGAATAAAGTGTTGCTAATTTGGGACACGAAATTGATGACTAACTCGATGGTTCAAACAAGGCCATAAATCACATCAATGGAAAGTAGTATTAATTCATTGGCCAATTTGGATTTTCCCTTTCCAAATATTGATGTAGTCTACAAAGTAAGATGTAATTGATGACGAATTTCAATAAAATAGCTTTAACAATACCCTTAAAACTGGACCAGAATATTATATCCCACAAAAATAAAATGAAAAAGAAAATAAAGTTACACTTTATTTTTCTTTTCTTCTTTATTTTTTTAAAATTTATGATTAATGGTTTGAATGGTCAAGAATAGATGATTTGGTCTTCATAGGATGCCTTATCCTCATTCCCTTTTCTGGGCTTTGTATTATTGCCTAGATTGTTCGATCTCATTGCTTATGCTAAAATATAGTACTACTATAACATAGTAGTAGTATTTAATTTGTTGTTTTTCTTTTTTGAGAGATAGGGTTATTTGAGAGTAGAGCTAGACAATTGAATGTCGGTTTTTTATTGCAATATAATAGTCTTTTGTTTAATTAATATTCCGTTTGAGATGATTCAATTTGATTAAGTAGATGGGGTTTGGATTGTGTAGTACTATGAAAAAATTGTTCAATTTATCAATTGTGTCAGCAACTAATTGTCAAAAGATTACATTAAACCAATTTTTTTTCTAAATTATTCATTTTCTTGTTATGTTTAAGATATTTCATTAAAAACATTTTGTTTATTATTTGATATTTGAAATGATTTGTAATTAAGATTAAACAAATTGCACTCTAACATTTTCTTCTTGTTACTGTATTTCATAAAACTATAGTAATATTTTTATAATATATATTTAATATCTACTACTGTATAATATCTGGTCTAATCAATAGACCTATTCGATCAGTTAATGCATGAATTGATAGTTTCACTAATTTAATTATCGGTCTGATTTTTCAAGTAATAAAAAAACTATGTAAATTATGTGATTGTACATATATAGGCTATCCAAAACTTACATTGGAATTGCATTAAAAAAAGCAACAAGAAATTATCAAATTCTCAATGATGATGACGATGATATATAGTGGAATATCAAACACATTTGGGTTTGATTAAGACAATTGTAGACAATTCAGATAATATCAACAATTCGTGTTCCCTTTTTCTCAATCATCGAAGCTTATAATAATTTACTTTATTATCTAAATGAATGTGTAGAAACAGATAATCCATTAGGAAATATGTGGATAATTTACAAGAGGTTGTTGCAACCCTTTTTATCACACACATAAGAAAAATAAACTTTGATTTTACATTATTTTTTTGAGTCGGAAGATAAAAAATTGAGATTTGTGTTACGGTTAAACTAAAAGAATTTTAAGCCCAACTATAACTACCATACACCAAAGAAAAATTAGTAAAATTTAATGCTCTTAATAAGGTAAACTATAACTTTGAAAGTTACAAAAATAAATAAAACATAATATATACATTATCTAACACAACCTGTCAAACAGCTATACTTTTTTGCAACATAAAAATTATTCATGGCCATTTTATTTTTGTCATGATATTTTTATGGAAAATACAGACATTAAAGTTTATTTATCACACGATAGTGGGCTAAGAGAGACGAAGAAACAAAGAGTCCGAAAGTTCAGACCAGATATCTAGTTTTACAGGCGTTTTTGATTGCTTCTTCCCTCTTTTATGTTTCGTCGTTTGCTCACTGTCTTTATTTATTGGCCGATGTTGAGTTTATGTGATTGTGGTTTTATTGCTACTTTGTTTGTTGTGATGTTGTGCACTTGTGCTGGATTTATGCGAATGTTCATTATACATCAAAAAATCTATCACGTGATAGTGTTACATGCACTGCCACGTAACCATAGTTTATCACGGACAACCATTTCGTTTGTAGATAATAAAGTAGTACTACTTCGATGAATAATATGACTATTATTACAATATAATCGACATTAAGACTTACATATACATGTAGAATAGAGGAGTTGATCCTTGCCACCGGCCTTCAGAGTTGCAACCGATTCCAACGCAACAACAAATTGAGATTCACATTCGGTCTTAAGCCACGGTCATTTTGCACTTGTCAACTACAACCATCCTTTATCTTTCGATGCACACAATAATGTTTTTCACTGTGTCCGACTTCACAAATTAGTATCAGCTAGTACTATAACTTCCTTCCAACCCAAAAACATGCACACCAAAAAAAAGGAAAAGCAAGAACAAGAATCACACGCCATGAGAAAAGATAAATTGATTGCTCTTAATTGCCCAAAGAAAACGCCCAAAGCATAGTGATTAATTATTGTTAATTATCACATCAAACAATTGGCGGAATCATGCTTTGCTCTTCTCTCTCTACAACCACCCGCGGGCCCCACCACAAGACCCCTCACGCACGCACACAAAGCCAAACAAGTCCATGATTGTTCACACGTTTGGCACATTAATTCATAAAATTCAATTATTATAGTACTAAAATTAATTTTAAAAAAGTAAAAACCCACAACCAAATTTACCAATTGCAGTTTTCCCTGTTAAACTGTGTGTCTATATAGTCTCAATTCTCCTCTATTCACTGACTTAAACACACACACACTCTTGCTTTCCTCTCTCTCTAAAAAAGAAATTCAGCTGTTTTCTGGATTTGGGATTTTTCTTGGTAGATTGTCTCTTTGGAAGGATAAGTCTTTTTTGGGTGCTGTCTTCTTTTGTGGGCTGTGAGTTTTCTTCTCACTATTTCTTCATTGTTTAAGGTTTTTGTGAACTGTTATTTTGTGATGTGCCTGTGGTTTGAATCTTGCTTGGCTTAATTTTTAGATCTGGTTTATTGGGGTTTTCCTTTGGAGCAATAAAGAAAAAATTAATGGGAAGTGGGAATGGATAATAAGGTTGGGTTTTGTGATTCTTTTGTAAGAATTTGTCTACTTTTAGATCCATTTGTTTATGCAGTCTTAATGCTTAGTTTCAGCGTGTGAAGAAGTTTAGTGATGAAGGTGTTTTTGCATACAGCTAGGGTGATTGGAGAAGATTTTTGTAGCCAATTGTGTATAAAAATCTCTTCTTTTTTTGTTAATTAAGAGGTAAAGATGAGATTTTTGGTGTTTATATCATGTTTTTGTAAGGTTAGTATTAAGAAATTTAATGGATGTGGCTAATTATCCTTGTTTTGTATTCTTGAATTAAAAAGAACCTATCTTGATTAGAACTGTTTTCCTATTTCATGGGTCAAAGAATTGAAAAGAATAGAATGTTGTTACACTGCAATCTCTATTTTTCATAATGGGATCTGTTTATATTTCATCATTGATCTATAAAAACCAAATTAGAGAAGATTTTTGTAGCCAATTGTTTATAAGATCTGTTCTTTTTGTTAATTAAGTGGTAAAGATGAGATTTTTGGTGTTTGTATCATGTTTTTGTAAGGTAGTAGTATTCAAGAAATTTAATGGGTGTGGCTAATTATCCTTGTTTTGTATTGTTGAACTCATTGGTTGCAAATTCGTATAAAAACTTAGCCGCATCATACGTTTATTTATGTGTAGAGAACGTTGAATAGCTTTTCTTGAATGTCCCGACTTGGTTTTGAACTTGTGTTTCGAAATTTCAGCAGGTGTTGGTAAAAAAAAGTGGCAATCAATCAAACTGAAGAAACAGCATGCGGTGGTATAGTCTTTCGATTGATGTTTTCCAGAAAGTCATCTCTTTGAACTTGTATTGCCGTGTGATTCTATAAAGCCTTCGTTTCGTTTCACCAAATACTTTTTTTTATCTCTCTTTCTTTCCCACATTCATCCTAGCATAGAGTCTTATTGCCATGGGATCCACTTGCTTCGTCGTTATCCCTTGCTACGTACGTTGGATTAGCTGATCTTTCTTCTCTCGTCCCACCTCTATACCGTTATAAAGCTCTCTTGCCATCTGAACTGTTTCTTTCGACTAAGTTTAGTGATTTTAGTCATTTCCCTTTGTCATTTCCTTGTGTGGTGCAAGTTCTCGAGATAAGGAATTCGAATCGTTGGATTGGTAGTCACTCTCTTCCGCGACAGTTTTCTGCGAATTTGAGTTAAAAAGTTTTGGGGAAGTAGTTATGGTAAGCCAAGCAGCTAGTCAGACAAGATTTCGAGCATTGAAACACGAGAGTGGAATTGACGGGAGTGCAACCATTATAGTTAGAGTAATAGCATGCTTTCAACCTCTTCAAGATTGTCAGGTTAGTAACGCAAAATTTCGCGACCATAACTCTCTGCGTGCTTCTCCAAAAACGCTAACTAGCTTTCTCATGTGCATTTCAGGCCGAATATTTCAGACATCTACTTAAACCTGTCACGTAGATTCGTTTCTTTTCACGCGTTCAAGTTAAGCTGGATTTTGTTTTATATATTTCTATTTTAGCTCGAAGATTCAACAAGAAATCAGTTAATTCTTAGGTATGTTTTATCTACCCTCTCTTCATAACTCGGATTTCTTCGTTTTCAGTGGTCTCATCGCTCACTTCTGCTCGTTTCTATCAGGTTATTGGTGTGCTTAAATGGAAAGGCATTTCGGGTCCGGGTATGATCAGCACCTACTGTCATCTACACTGAATCTGTCGGGATTTCCCTTCACGAACGGCTATCTGAATACTGAGCCAGTTCATAGGTACCCTTACCCCGTCGAAGATTCCACATTGAGAAATCTTCCTCCCGTACCTGGCTCAGGTTTCCTACAGTCGAAGGCAAGTGAACCAAATCGGTTGCAGAATTGGTTATACCATAAGCAACAATTCCACCAAGCCTTCATTCCTGCGCCAGACTCTGCATCCGGACAGAAGTTCCCTTTGGGCCTTTCTGATGTCGAACGCCTCAGAACCCCTACCATACCCGGTCAAAAGAGGTTTCTCGTATTCGATCAATCCGGTGATAAAACCACTCTCTTATACAGCTCTGGGGTCCACGCTCCTGTTCAGTTTGGAGCTTGTCAGCCGCCGAATCTCCCATCCGCCTACAATTTGGGTGTCGAGATGAGGGATTTGAAAGACGAGAGTTTCGAAGAAAACTCTAAAGATGTCACGGAAGGCGAAATGCGTGAAGACACAGAAGAACTGGATGCCCTCCTCTGCTCTGACTACGACAGCGATTTCTCCGAGGATGAGGAGACGAGCACCGGCCATTCCCCTAGCACCATGACTGACAACGGTGCGCCAAAACTGGCAGAGGAAACCGGTGAAGAAGTCGATAGCTTTTCCGTACCATTGAAAAGGCGAAAGCTTTTGGATGGAAACGGCGACATCCCATCAAGCATGTACGACGCAAGCTCTGTGAAAACCTTTGCCTACTCCGAACAAGTAGAGAGTGATGCTGAGTCGAGCTGTGGTAGTCGTAAGGAGGCATCAACCTGCAAAAGGTCGAGGAAAGACGAAATACTCGACACTGTGAGCATTCTGCAGAGCATAATCCCTGATTCGAACGGGAAAGATGCAATCTTTGTGATTGATCAAGCAATCCATTACTTGAGATCGTTGAAGGCGAAAGCCAAGGCCTTGGGGCTCGAGTCCCTCGACGCCCTATAAACTTCGCCTACTGTCCGTTCCTCGAAAATAACAGGTCGTCGTAGTAACTTCCGTTGTCTATAAACTAGTCGTTGTTTCTAGCAAAGGTAGCCTTAGAGCTTGTGTGAAAAATCGAATCTTGAAAGGCACATCGTGTGAAAAATCGAGTCTTGAAAGGGGTAGCGTGTGAAAAATCGCGTCTTGAAAGACGATCATATTTGAAGTCTTCTCCGATATGATTGATTTGGAAAAAGCAGCAGCAGCCATGTTTTCTTGATGTCTCCGAGCCTCCGTTTTCTCCTCTTCGGCTCTTCACGGCCTTGGGGTGGAGTCGAGTCGAGCTGAGCTTCTGCATCGCGTGTTCGGGGTCTTCGTTCGTGGCCGAAAATGAAGCTCCATCTCTCTGTCTGTGTGTGTCTATTATTGTTCCGTTGTGTGAGAATATTTTTGTTGCATTTGTTGGGATGTAAATGTGAAGTTTGTGTTGTTTTTATTCGGGTGTTGTAATGCAGCGTGCTTGTGTTTGTATTTGTCTGAAACAATGAGAAGTCTATTTTGTAATTTTAAAATCATTTGTATTTTTGCTTCTTGTTTCGATTGTTTGTCTGGTTGTGCAAAGTCAAAGATGAAGGATGTGTGATTGCTAGTGTTCATCCTCCATTTATAACATTCCACTCACATTTTGGTTTGGATCATATTCTTTTTCTTCGAAATTTGAACTTTTGGTTTGGTAATGATTGAAACTGAAAAAATTCAAATTATAGTTAATAAATATTTTATTTCTATATTTCTAAGTTAATTTATTAACTTATAGCAATAAAATCATATCATTACAGATGTCTTGGATTTTCCGACTCAAATTTTAATTATAAATATTTTGTATTTTCGAATTAGGGTTAGGATTTTCGGATCGATTCAAATTCATATTTTCTCAAAATTGAATTTAGCAGATATCTTTATCTGAAATCGGAATACTCCCCCAAAATTGTGAGAGGGATAGAAAAAGAGACTAATAATGAGTTTTTTAAACAAAAGTAATAACATGTGGACAACACATTTTCTTGTGCTATTCTGTATTTCTTGTGGTGGCTTGCGTTTCATGATATAAATCCAAGTCAACAACTATGCCATGGTGATTGAAATTTAGGACGAACTCCATTAAATCATTAAATGGGTTATATAGATTATATGCACACTTATTATTGTATCCTTGTTTGTCAATTGCTCCATTGGTTTCTAGCAACGGTAGCTTCATCGCCTCTGCCTTTCCATCGACAGTAACTACCTTATTCACCATATCTGACTCAACGAGTTCCGTTTTCTAAATCCGTCATTTACGTGACTTGTGTTGAGACTCTAAAACCCCAACTAACATATTCCACCCCTCATGGACGACAATATCCATACTAATGGCCATATACCGGCCGGACCACCACATCTCATCGCACGTGTCACCCACCCAACAAAACCTAACCAGAATTTAGAACTGGTGTCAGAGGGCCTGGGGAGTTTTTACCCTCTCTCACAGCCCTCATCAACATATCGCTTCTCGGCCAAACCATCCACCACCACCACCATGTTATGATGCGTCTCCCTGAAACCGTCCAACGCACTCGCAGAAACGGCCTCCCCTGGAGAAGGTGAAGTTCCGGCCACCCACGTGCTGCCCATAACGGACAGAGATATCTGCCATATTGCAGAAAAGGAAGGAGCTGAGGAAAAGGGAGGATGTGGAGATTAGTTTAGGGCAGGGATTGGAGAATGAAAGGGTGGTGGCTAATGCACCCAACTCAGTTACCCTACTTGTCAACTGCAGATTCGGGTCGGGCTGCAGTGGGGATGAGCAGGTAACGAGGGTGTGCATTGCTTTTCTAGGTGGGCCGGATAGCTGGGAGGAGAAGAAGAAATTCTAGAAGTACCAAAAGTGGGAAGCAATTCTAAATCTTGATAACATTCCACTTCCCACCAAAATCCCCACTCTATTCTTCACAGAGAAATTCATTTTCCCCTTGAAAAAACTGCAACTTCTCCAAATACATTCAGTAACCATTATACTAAAGAATGCGCTTGTCTCTATATTTTCAAATTTCAACAGATCCAGACCACAGATAAAATTGCCAGAACAATATGTGCAATTAACAATGAATCATACCTAAATTAGAGCAACAGATAGAAATAAGAACTGAACATTTTCTAACAGAGGGATCTCAGAGCTCTAACCATATTTCAGCTTTGATAAAAACCAGTTACACAATTAAACTCTATACGTACACCTAATTTAAGAAGACACCATGAGCTCATCGGTGTCTGCAATTTCAAGCAAATTACAAATCCAAAAGCCATAGAGTTAGATGTGAAAGCAGTAACGAAGAGAGGCAGCCAATTGATAAAAGTGTACCAACTTACCTAGCAATTCAACCTATGGATCATCTAATGTACTTATCAGAGAACAATCTACTGGAACACCAAAAACATCAGCTATATAATTCCAGATCCAACAGAAAGGAAAAGCTCCTTACCACTAGTCATTCAAACAAATAAAAATTTCGCAAAAAGAAAGCCCATCAATACATCAAAAGGGCAAATGGTAGGCCAATAACCTAAACTTATAACAAGCAGCTCATTATTGAGAAATAAAGCAAGATATATAGAATTCAATGTAGCTAGCATAAATCATTATAAGTACAGACCCAACTATCATAAATGCAGTCTAAAATAAATCTTAGAATTGGAAAATTTTTGTCCTTGTAACACAAATAAGTGATCCGTACAGTATCTTGGGCACTGCAGGTACACTACAGGAAGTTTTACAATTATAGACCATTTTCATCCACAAACCCACCACAGATGGTTTATAGTGAATAATATGAAAAACCAAACAAACGGGGGGGAGAGGAATGAGATATTCTTACCTCATATAAACCCACCCTCGGACCAGTTGCTGTCCGACTTCCCATTATAACCCCCTGTCTTCTTATCGGGCGCAGGCGCACTCTGATAAAAATCATCAAATCCATCATCTTTTCCGTCGTCCCCCCAGCCGGCCCAGCTATCTCCATTCTGGAAGGTCGTCCCCTTTGGTGACTCCTCTTTCTTGCTGTCTTTGGCATCCCAATCATCCCATGAACCAGAGCTAACTTTGTTAAACTGCTGACTCGATGATGATTGCACTCCAACTGAAGAATTGTATCCCTTAGCCCCCTGTCCAAAATCCTGATGATAACCATTGTTTTCGGTATCATTCCGTGGCCAGCCAGAACCAGAACCAGAGCCAAATCCCGAGCCCGAGCCTTCTTTTGTATACTCCTCAACCTTCTGGGAGGCCAGAGCCATCACCCCTTTAAACATCCCCCATGTTTTCTGCCCTATCTCCGATGTCTTTGCGGTAACAACATTGACAGTTTCATTCACCTTGTGATCATAACCCCCATCTCTTACCTGTTAAACAGATATCAATAATTTAATATACAACTCACTCACCTTTAACCTTGTCTTTACATAATCACCTTTGGCACAAGGTAAATATACCCCAAACATCCAATTTCTGGTGCATTATTTTTCAATTATAGTACTCCCTATTCAAATGAAACTATAACTGTAATTAAGCTTCTCTACAAATGGACACAATCAAAAGCTACATATTCCTCTAGCTCAAATGCACACCTAGTGAGTCATATACACAAGTAAAAGCTACATATTCAATCAAAATACATACTACTCCATAAAACAAAAATGGTCCATTGCATGTAAAATCACAAAGAATACACAGTTAGTACGTCATTATTCATCAACATCACCAAAAGTTTCACGTCATTTTCTTAGGTTCTTAGGCTCAAAACAACGTCGGTTCACATCCGCACATGAAGACACAGTTACATCATTATTCATCAACATCACCAAAAGTTTACAGGTATGCACCAATTTATCATCGCATTTGCACCAATAAATACACAATTGAGAATTTTTAAATCTTCTTAGTTTGTCATTCCTCTAGCTCAAACGCACATCGAATTAGTCAAACAAACAAATAAAAGCTTACATATTCAATCAAAATCAGTACTATAAAGCAAAAAAAGAGCTACCTTGGAAGAGATCTCCTTAGTTCCAGCTTGCACAACATTCACGGCCGACTGCGCTGCCGATGCAGCCACCATTGACAACATGCCAAATCCCTGCATATGCAAAAACAAATCAATCATCACAATCACATCCACACCACAATTAAAACACAACACATAATCAGCAAAACTCCCCATAACCAAACCTGAGTAACAACCGAAAGCACATCCCCATCGCCGCCGTTGTTCCTCACAGGCGCCGGCGACGGAGTGGATCCAAACCCCACATACTTCCCACCTTGCGAGGGCGGGAGCCCCTCCGGCCTCGACTGATTCTCCGAAATCTTCCTCGCAAAGAAATCCCCCTTATTCGCCGCAGACGCCTCCAGCTCCGCCCGCGAATACATATTCTCCGACGACTTCGACCGCGACGGCGTGCTGCCGCCGCTCCCCCCGCTCCTGAAATCCCCAACCGTGTTATTCCTCCTGATATTATTACCATTCCCTCCGTCGTCGAAGCTATCCCAATCATCCCACCCGGAATTGCCATTGCCGTTGCCTCCGCTCAAAGGGGGCTTACTACTACTGTGCCCGTTCCGATTGGAATCGAGCGATTCCTTCACAATTGGGGGATCGCGCCACGGCTTGCCCTCGGCTAGGGCTTGGATCCGATCGCGGTAGACGGCGGCGGCCTTGGTGTTGTACTTGGCGACGATGTCGGTCTCCTTGGGGATCCCGTACTGCGAGGCGAAGCTGTTGAATTTGTCGTTGCCGCCGAGCTCCATCTTCTTCAGCTGGATCTCGGACCAGGAGTCCATGGTGACGGATCGGACGAAGGAGATGTGGACGCCGAGGCCGCGGTGCTTGCCGGAGCACTCGAGGCACATGAAGATGCCGTAGGAGACCGACGCCCATTGCGGGTTCTTCTGGGAGCAATCGACGCAGATCTTGTTGCCGGATTGCGATTGGAGCTCCCGGAGCCGCCGTGACGCCGCCATACAATGATTGGAGGTGTCGGTGCGGATTGATTCACGGAAAATTGACGGTGCGGATTGATTTAGGGAAAATTGAATCGGTGATTGTTGATGCCACCGCACGCAATCGAAAACGTGATTGACAGGTTGAGAGAGAGGGAAAAAAAATCGGATCTAAGCAATTTTGTCTAAGCAATTGAAGGGAAAATGGCGGATGCAAATGGGGGAGAGAGAGCTGACAGGAAATTAAATAAAGAATATAAATATGGGAATTATTTATTTCTGTTATTTACTCCATTTAACAAATAGTGATATTACTATTTGTAATTGATTTAATAGGAGATATGGAAATCCATGGATTTTGAATGTAAGTCAAATAACTATGATTTCATGGTGGATATCTGTATATGGGTACAATTTTGGCATAAGGTACTAGTGTCACATTATTTCTACAGATTTTCACCCCTTTTTTTGGGGTTGGTATATAATGAAAAATAAGGCACATTTTGCTTCGTGCGCGTGCCTAGACGTACTTCACTTGACTTATTTCTATCTTTTTAAAATTATAACTTTCATTTATTAGCATATTCTAAAAATGAGTATTTTTTTTCCATAACAATATAATGGCATTGTAATGACTAATTTCATTTATAACAAGTGCTATTTTAATAAAATAGGGCATGCATTAAGATTGAGTCAAATTTGGATTGGGTTAGGACAAGTTGAGTTAGGGGTAATGTGGTTTTGGTAGAGCCAAGGGTTCGTTTCAGACTGAGTTTGAACCGAGAGTTAGTTTCGAGTTTGAGTATTGGATTCATGCTCAATCATTTTTCATTGATTTTATGTGCTCTTAATAACGTTTGATACTTCGATTTATTTCCATCATTTAAGTCATTCTATGAAATAAATATTTGATTGAAAACCTAATAACAATTGATGGAATTTTAGAATTGGACTTTGTCTTTTTGAGCTCATTCAATTTTTTATTATTATATACGATGATCCACTGAAAACCCATTTATAATTGTAAGCCGAAGTGTAGGGTTTGATCTAATGAAACTTTGGGCTAAATGGAGCTCAATCCCAATTAAATTGTGGGCTAATTTGGTTAGGTATCTTAAATGGAGCCCAGGCCCAATTAATTTGTTTTTCATTCTTGTGTAATGGGCCAAAACTAAATACTGCATGTGAGCATTTCATTCATAAGAACAAAAAAACAATTACTACTATTTCTATTCTAATAGTAATAATGATAATAAAAAAATTGAAGGTGGTATCAATAATTATAGTAATAAGTAATTGTTTATATTTTAATAAGATAATATAAATAATAATATCAAATATGCAAGTAAGTAAGAATCAAGAATACAATTATACTACAAATATGTAAGTCAAGCTATGGAGAAGTAATACTTCTTTCCATTTCAGGATTCTTATTAATTTTTTTCTAAATAAAAAATCGATCAAACAAAAAATTTAGCATCACATCTTCAAATTATTAATTGGACATTGATTACCTTCAGTACCTGCTGATAATATCCAACAATTTATTGATGCTTTTTAAATTTTTTTACTATCAAATTTCAAATTTTAAAGCACAGGAGTAAATTCAAAATAAAATGTCGAAATCTTAAAAAATCAATCATCATAACTAATCTTTTTAAAAAATTTCCATTCATTATGGTGCATTTTATTTTCATTATTTATTTTGGAATTAATCACATTTTAGTAAAATATTGGGCGCTACCGACGACGTACGGTACATTACTACTGTACAACGACATAAATCTTAAATCATGATTAACATTCCATTTTTCGGAATATTTTTTTATTTTACTATTTGATTATGTATAATAATAGCTACATCAATAAATACATTGTTAAATTCATATGCATGTGTTAATTGTGTTGTTTATGTATTGGATTATTTATGGCCCCCTCACCCTCTCACATTTATGTAATATCAACCTTTTTCTTTTATTAAAGTTACAACTCATATACACTGAATTAGTCATGAAGTATAATAAATACACCTCTAAATATGGTGGTAGCAAGAAAATATCTTATGAATTGAGTTATGGACTCTTATCGTATCTAGTAGTAGCAAATTAGCAGTGAGTCTTCAAATAAGCTGACTACCGTTGGCCAATTAAGGCTGGAAACTCCATCGAATTCGGGCTTTGGTAGCTTTGCACCAAACCTCCGAAATGGTTGCCGCATCGTTGATGACTTGATGTCTTCTGACAAGGCGATATACCTTTTTCTCTACAGAAGTTATGTATTCTAATACACTGTTATTTCGGTTTCACCAATTAAAAAAAAAAACAGAAATGTGAGACATACTACTATATGTTAAAAATGAATTAGCATTATGAGGTTAACATCATAAAATTAATTTTTGTGATGATGGTTTTATTCGCTTCGAACAACCCTTTTGCTAGGTTGCATGTTACTCCATGTTCTATGGCTGATCATTGATTTGGGATATTTTAAATATTTTTAAATATATGTTAATTGGAAAAAAAAATAATTTTCACAACTAGGAAGCCGACAATGATATACGGAACATTATGAAGAAAATTATACGGAACGAAGATGGAGTGTATTAAATAGAAAAACAATTCTTATTGCAGAATTACAAACAATGAATTTTTATATAACTTGTAATGAAGTGCCCTCTTATAATACACATTATCACTACATATGGACACAAAAATTGGGACACAATTACTTGCGTTAGAAGGTTTTTAAAAAATATTAAGGATGCAAAAGAAAGCGTCCCTAAATGTTGGACAAATTAACTTAATCTGTTGTTTTTTAGGACGCTTCCATTTGTGTCATTTAATTTTAGTTGAGGCATTAACAATATGGACGCTTTTCGAAGCGTTGGTGATATATTTAGAAATACAAATTAATGTCTTTAATTGTATTAAAAAATGTCCACAACGGTTTTGTTGTTGTGGTGTATGCATATAATGTTTGTCAGAAGGGATAGTCATACAATGTTCATTACAAGTGTATAAAATGTTCATGGTTAGTATATTCAGTCTATAACATTATTTCCTTTATTGAAATCAGCATTAGTTTATTGCCAACGGAAAATTCCAACAGTAAATAATAAGAAAGCATAATCCATCAATACTTCGGTCAATTAAGTCCGTTTTTAGTAGAACCTATTTCTTTAATACAAGTTTATTAAAAAGGACAAATTACCAGAATAATTATTAATTTAAATATTTTCTCAATTTTCTCATAGAGTTTAATGAAACAAAATTGTGTATAAGGGTTCAGGAATAGTGAAGGGAAAAGATGGATAAGATATGGAGGGTTGGAGGTGTTATCCCTTATTTATTTATTTTTTAGCCCTTTAAATTAAATTACGAATGTATAACAAATCTTGAAAAAGAAAAACCAATAACATCTGCTAAAAGCAGTTTAACTACCTCTCTAGGTGGAAATTGAAATAAAAGAAAATATGTATGTAAACTAAGACTATGTTTAGCAAACCAGTCATCTACCTAATTCTTTTCCCTTGGTATGTTTGATATTGCACTCCCAGTCTAATTGCATCATCCGATGTATTGCATGAATTAAATCTCTCAAAGGATGTTGCGCATTAAGTCCCTTTCTAATCATATCAACTAAAGACATGAGTCAGACTCAAGTTCCATTGGCGATAATTCTCTCCCCAGGCGACTCTAAGCCCAATTAGAATTCCCCAGAGCTCGATGAATAGTGAAGTTAAGAGATGTACAAGAGATAGGGTTGTGGATGACCTAACGTGACATCCGAAAAATTATATGAAGATGAGACTGTTCATGAATTTTATCAATTTTTTCAATTCACTTAGCAAATAATTCAACCACATTATATTAAACTCTCCATTGTTGTGCCCCATCGACTTGGAGTTCACTACAAAAAAATCACTGTTTCCCGACCAAAAAGACCGAGCACAGAAAATTGTGCTAGGGAAATACCGAGCACAGAAAATTGTGCTCGGGAAATACCGAGCACCTTCACTTGTGCTCGCCAAACTACCGAG
>NC_062967.1:28205602-28206428 GCF_023119035.1 Salvia hispanica | reverse complement strand
CACCTATCCTAAACCTCTTGAAAATACCGAGCACATGAGTGTGCTCGAATAGAGGTGCTCGCTACATCCAAAGACATGAAGGTGCTCGCCATATTTTCTAAAACCTTTCAGAAATTCCGAGCACATGGAGGTGCTCGCAAATTGCCGAGCACATGGAGGTACTCGCGCATCCTACGGTATGGTTGACCAATTCGGCGAGCACCTATAATCGCTCGGAGAAAAATGCCGACGAAGCGTTTACCGACCACCTAAAATGCTCGGAATGTGCTCGGTATTTTCCCTTCACCGAGCACTTTCACCCTTTATTACCGAGCACTTTGGTGCTCGGGAAATAGCCTTTTTTTTGTAGTGGTTGATCATGTCTCGTCCATATATTATTAGATAATCCTCTAAATTGTGATGTTTTTGACGAGATGGGTGACATATTTCAACAAGTTGTAAATTTGAAATACGTATGCACCAAATCAACAAACAATTACAAATAATTTTATTTTTTTTAAATTTACATTAGAAAATTGGGAAAAAAATTATACAAATTCATGCTTTTTAATTGTTGATATTTAAAGTTACTATGAATTTCCTACCTTTTATATTTCCTACAAAAGAAAATTATACAAATCAAAATTAATTTATAGTAATTCCTACAATTTTCACTACTAAAATATAGCACCAATTGGATGGAATGATGGCAGAGACCTCATCAATGCAATCCACATGAACACGTTCAAAAGTTCAATTGTCCATACCTTTTGTTATGGCATACCATCTTCTAATTAATTGTAAGAAAATAATTAATTCAATAATGTCAACGCCGACTACATATATA
>NC_062967.1:28147303-28205592 GCF_023119035.1 Salvia hispanica | reverse complement strand
CAGTGGGTAGAGCAGTTTTTGTAGTGTTAAATCTCCTAATAGATTATTATATACCTGCTCTGTACTAGTTGAGGTTCAGCTACCCCGTGTTGTTACCTCTCAAATTATATTACACCAACTTAATAAACGATTCACTTAACTTTTTTAACTATTTTAAGTACTTGGTTGATCATGTCTCGTCCATATATTATTAGATAATCCTCTAAATTGTGATGTTTTTGACGAGATGGGTGACATATTTCAACAAGTTGTAAATTTGAAATACGTATGCACCAAATCAACAAACAATTACAAATAATTTTATTTTTTTTAAATTTACATTAGAAAATTGGGAAAAAAATTATACAAATTCATGCTTTTTAATTGTTGATATTTAAAGTTACTATGAATTTCCTACCTTTTATATTTCCTACAAAAGAAAATTATACAAATCAAAATTAATTTATAGTAATTCCTACAATTTTCACTACTAAAATATAGCACCAATTGGATGGAATGATGGCAGAGACCTCATCAATGCAATCCACATGAACACGTTCAAAAGTTCAATTGTCCATACCTTTTGTTATGGCATACCATCTTCTAATTAATTGTAAGAAAATAATTAATTCAATAATGTCAACGCCGACTACATATATATGTTCATGTGAAAAAATTAAATAAAGTTTTCCAAATACATAATTCATATGAATCATTTGATATCACAGATTTAAAGAGTGTATATATCCCAGATTTAAATGTAGATACATATGTAGAGTGAGTAAATATGGTGAGTAGTAGTTAGAAATAATTTGTGACTCACTTATAGTATATCAATAAATGCGCACACACCCAATTCATACCTATAATCTCCCAAAGAGGCAAAACCCATTCATATATATATATATATATGGTGTATAAGCCATCACCTCTCATACACTTTATTTCTCTTTTTCTTCTCTTATCTCTCTCTCAAACACACACACCCACACACAAGAAGGAAGATGTTTAGGTTGATCACAGGTATACCGGGGCCTAGTGGGTTCGGATCTGCATCAACGGCTGAGAATGTGACTGAGGGGATTGACGCCACAAACTTGACAGCCATAATCACAGGTTCGGATAATTGACAAATTTATTATATTTGCGAGATAAATCAGAGTTTTAACCAAACTTCGTGGTTTGGTGATTATTTTAATTAATTAGAATCATGCATGCATGCATAATATATAATTTGGTGTGTTTGTGTGTTTTTCTTGGTCATGTTTATCGTCAAAATAGGATCTTATTTGTCGATTCATGAAGTGGATTAATCTAAATTAGCCTTAATTGATACTTTGTAGTTTATTTTAAGTAAGACAGTGTTCATGAAATAGATGACAATGTTTGGTGGGCTTATAATTGCAATTAATTTGGTTCAAAATGATCATTATAGACACAAATTAGTTTTATTTTGGGTTTAATCACCAAATCAGTTGTGTTCAAATAGCAAAACATAAGTAGTGCTTGCAGCCTTGCACCATTTTGTACATTTATTAATTTAGTTATATTTCAACTAGAAGCAATCAACCAATTAAAGGCTGTTTATGAAGTAGATAATGAATGCACCATTAAAACTAGACCTAAAATTATATGAGTCATGCAGTCATGGTACTTTTTGTTTAATTCACAGTTTCAAGCTAGCATTATTTGTTATGTTGTTTATTTACTATGATATAAATACCTCAAGAATTGTATTTACATAATTAATTCTATAAATTATTTAAAAATCAAAAGTCGATCTGATCATTTTATCTATAACTTCATATAATAGATTAAAGTAACAAAATGAACTTTGTTTTCCATGTACTCCTATTTATAAAAATGGTGAACTAACCAATAGCTTTTCTCACAAATGCTGCTCACATAAGTTATGCAGTAACTTTTGTTTTTATACTTAGATCCAACTATGCAGGAATTTAAATATTGAATTTATGAGATATATGTTGTGCAAGACCAATCATAATTTGCAGATTTAGATCTCTGTACATCCCCTCTGCTGATTAGTTGATGCCATGACAAAATCTAGCATAGTGGGTTGCTACAACGACATTCATACCACGAATTTAATTCCCAATTTTCTAGTTGGGTTCAATAATGGAAAAAATAAATTCACAGGATAACAAATATAGAAAATTAAATTGATCCATCACACCCTGATAGTGATAGACCAGGCTAGACAAATTTTCAGTACACACACCAATTAGTTAAAATTAATAACGACAACAATAATAATAATAGAGCAACGACCCTCCAATCATAAATCGAAGATTATTTTTAAATATTTTGTTAAAAAAAAGTTAACAGAAAATTCTCAAACTGCAGGTGGAGCAAGTGGGATTGGTTTGGAAACTGCAAGAGTTCTAGCTAAGAGAAATGCACATGTTATTATAGCAGCAAGAAACATGGAAGCAGCTAATGCAGCAAAGCAGTCCATTCTCAAAGATTACACCAAAGCTAAAGTCACCACCCTTAAACTCGACCTCGCTTCTCTCGACTCAGTCAAGGCTTTCAGTCATGAGTTCGCCACTCTCAATCTTCCCCTCAACATCTTAATGTAACTTAAAAAAAAAAACTCATTTTAACAACAATTTAGACATTTTTTGGTTAGTGTTCACAATCCGACTTTGTTTTTTTTTTCAGAAACAATGCTGGTATCATGTTCTGCCCTTTTCAGCTGTCTCAAGATGGGATTGAGATGCAGTTTGCTACAAATCATCTTGGTATAGTATAACACATTTATAATTTCTTGAAATATTCTCATCTTAGGTTGTAAGAGTTCATGTCTCATTGGTCAGGCCACTTCTACTTGACTAACCTACTCCTGGACAAGATGAAAGAAACTGCAAAATCTACGGGGATCGAGGGGAGGATTGTGAATCTATCATCGGTAGCACATCTACTCACTTACCCAGAAGGGATTGCTTTCGAACAGATCAGTGATCAAAAGAAGTAAGTGAGTTCATCAAATTTAAATCATAATATGGAAGGCCTAGTGTATAAAGCGATGCATTTTTGTTTGGTGACAGATATGATGACAAGAAAGCATATGGACAGTCCAAACTAGCCAATATATTGCACGCGAACGAGCTCTCTAGGCGTCTGGAGGTAACGTATCGCAACCTCAAAAACACACTAGAGCTCTCTAGGAGGAAAAAGCAGTTGTTTAAACTAGTGTGTTTCTGCAGAGTGAAGGAGTGAACATTACAGTGAATTCAGTGCATCCGGGGCTGATCATGACGAATCTGTTCAGATATTCCGGGATTTTGATGAGTAAGAAGTCCTACAATCTAACATGTGTGTTACACTAAAACAAGATTTTGCTGCAGAAATCTTGAAGTTTTCTTGCACTAAATCAAGATTTTTGCTGCATTAAATCAAGATTTTTTTCTGCAGAAATATCGAATTTACAACACACTGACACACACATTTATGTGCTAGTTTTCTCGCACTAAATCAACATTTTTGTGCAGAAATGTTGAAGCTGGCAACTCACATTCTCTGGAAAAATGTTCCTCAGGTAACAGTCCCTCAAACAGAACATAATGATCTAAAAAAAGTTAAAATGTAGTAGTATGTTAACTTTGCTCTCGATTTTCAGGGTGCAGCTACAACGTGCTATGTTGCGCTCCACCCCGGCCTTAAGGGAGTGTCGGGGAACTACTATGTCGACTGCAACGAGTTCAAGACAAGCAGCCTGGCCAGAGACGAGGCTTTGGCAAAGAGACTCTGGGATTTCAGCTGCAACTTACTTAAGACAGCTGAAAAAGCCTGAATGCACATCAATGAGTTGAACTCTGTTTCAAATTAAGATCTTGTGGTTTTTAATGTTTTGTAAATTTGGACAAGAATATTGCTCAAATCATAGAAGATGGCCTAGTTTTTCTTGTCTAAAAAAGATGTGTTTATTTACATATAACAAATATTTTGAGTGTTATGTGCTTCTGCATGCATTGTAATTGATGTATTAATTTCTCTATATATATCACTATTACTACTACTATCTTACACAATTCTTAGCTATTTTCTAGTATTTTTTCTTTTTAAATGTAATCACTCTTATCATGGATAATATAGTACTCCTATATTTCATGCAATTATTGGTAGTATTTCTTACCCATTTCTTATAAAAAAATACAAATATGTTAAAAATGTGCATTAAATATAACTCAATAATGATATGTTTTCTATATGTAGGAGCGGTACATTATGACATTTTTCACAGATAACTTTAGATCATTGCATTTTTTTCCTGTCAACACTAAATATATTGAGGATTTAGGAAAGCTGCAAAAATCTATAACTGTAATTAAACTAAATTCGAGCCAATTTAGTGACTAAATTCAATTTAATTAGTTAGCTAATTAAACCGGGATCAAACAATTTTAAACAACAACAATAATCAATTTCTAACTCAAGCTGGAGATGAACTATAATTTCTAAATAAACAGTAGTAATAAATCAGCAAACACTAAAAAAAAAAAAATCACAAATCAAAATACCATCACGAGACGTCGTTTGGCGCAACGGATTCGAAAACCGAATTTTATTTCCAAATTAGGGGGAAAATCAAATCGGCGGCGCCTGTTCGTCGTCGGCCTCCCACAATCCGAGTGCTCTGACGGCGAAGGCGGATCCGGCGACGATGACGGCGGCGAAGAGCGGCGGCACGAGCATGTCGATCTCGGAGCGACGGAAGAGGCGCGAGGCGAGGCAGAAGTCCTCCGGCGGGATGTCGAGCGGCAGCCTGACGAGGCCCTCGCCGCGGCAGGGCGGGGAGAGCGGGCTGATGGCGGAGACGAAGGCCCACTCCGGCGTGAAGGAGGCCAGGGCGACGGCGGCCGTGAGGACGGCCGTCCAAGCGACGGCGTAGAGCATGAGGAGGTAGGTCGGGGAGGCGAGGGAATTGGGGAGGGAATTGAGGATTCGGAAGATCATTTCTAGAGAGAGAGAGAGAGGAAGTGAAGATGGATCACTATTTCCTTATGAATAGGGAAATTATTCATGCAATTTTGTTTGTTCGTTTACAAACGGGGAAATGGTGATATGTACTGTAGTATAGTATACTATTTCTTTCAATTCCTTTTTAATTACCCCATATTTTAATGTTTTAAAATTATAATTTCTATCTCATCTCTCTAACACTCTTCTTTTTATGCATTTAGAATTTCAACGGGGAAAAGGTAAGTTGAGAAGTTATATTTCTCATTTACCTTCTCAAAAATGTAATTATATCTTCTCATAAAGTAATGGACTCTAATAGAAGAACGGGGGAAAAGGTAAGTTGAAAAGTTATATTTCTCATTTACCTTCTCAAAAATGTAATTATATCTTCTCATAATGTAATGGACTCTAATAGAAGAAGGTAAATTAACAAAGCATAACTAATTTTTTTACCTTTTCTTCCACGAAAAGGTAAAGATACATTCTCAAAATGAAAGATGGTCTAATACCTCCCCAAATAACTTTTTCCGTTGGAGCATGAAATTTATTAAGAAGAGATAAATATGGTAATTATTTTTTTTTACTTCTCCATATACCCTTTCTCTTAGAGATTCAATCATCGGTATATACTATGTCAGAAACAGTCAATTTTATGTCAACTTTCTATTTATATTTTTAAGTGATGGATGGAGTACGTTTTTAGAAGTAATTGTCTAAACTAAATCTTTCAAACCAGTATCAATTTCTATTAACAAAATTTCACTCCAACAGCGTAACTGTGGCATGAATCATGAGGTGGCGGAGTTGTGACATGACTGTTCTCCTAAAATAAAATTTTCGAAAGACTGATAAAATTGGTAAGTTGAAAAGTTTATGATATAGATGGATTTCAAAATACTATGAGATAGTGATCAAAATGTCTCGACCAGAAAAGTGGTACTACTATTTTACCCCTAATCTAATTGCATATAAAAATTGAACAAAAAATGTAATTGCAATCATGTCAACATAAGTGAAAAAAGGCCACTTACAATGGGCAAAAGAAAAAGAAAAACAAAAGTTGTAGTGAATGATGTAAATCAAGAATGGACTCAACAAAGAAAGAAAAATCATTTCAAACTCAACAGTTGCAAATGCAGAACACCAAACAAAGTAAAATCTTCTGTAGACAGTCATCAAAGCAAACAAGAAATCATTTTTTTTGCTAACTAAAATGAATTGTTGATTTAAATCAGAAATAAAGCCAGTGGTCAAATATATCATACCAAAACATGCTAGTCTTACACCTCCCAGATTGTTACAATATCAGCCTGTAGATTAAAACTACAGCTGCAACACTTGAAAACATCATATACCAAAACAAACATAAATTGCATCCAAGTTATAAGAAACAGTATACCGAGTACTTGGCGACTACTTATACGGTTATACCCAAGTTTACCTTTGAACAAACAGTAGGCAGGCATTGCACGAGACACCTGCCTATGCTTGTTCACTCAGATGGCACGGCTCTTGATGACATCAAGGCCCATTTCAGTTGGATCGGTTGCTTGCAGTTCGACTTGAATCCCGTCTAGCTCCCTCTTGAACCTGTCCTTTGAACTGGCGTAGATCATCTTGCTTCTGATCCTTGAGGAGTCAGGAGACCTTGCATAGCAAAAAAGCAATTGAGCGTATGGTTTGTATTCAGCGAGTGTTGAATTGAGTGCGTAAACTATAGGGATAAGCAATGAGATGGTGAGATTACCAAGCAATGAAGAAAATCTTGCTTTTCTGGCAATTCTCTGCAGTCACAAAGTCGAAATCGTAGATGCAGTAGCGACATTCTTCAGCAGGGACACTAGCAGCGAAGTCCTCGTAGGTTTCAGTTGGCTCACCTACTTTTTCAACAACAACCTGCTTCTGTTTCTCCTCTATCTTGAAGATGATGTAGCGGTAAGTCCTCTTCGCCTTCAGTTCCAAGAATCTCAACTTGCAATCGTCGTGAACAGCCATCCCAGATGCTGCGTTTGCCTGATCACAAGAAAGTCGTTTAGATAACATAAACATCTTACTAGGCGGCAGTAAATCAGGAGAACATGGCGCTTGCGCGAAAATCAGTAAACTAAATTCGTAAACAAACAGCAGAAACATGATATACTCCATTTAACAATCTGAACCTCAAAAAAATGTGCAAGGTATACCCCCAACACAGACACAATCACATATCATCATCATCACAACAGACATTTTACCAAAATCACAACTCGATACATCTAAAGATAGTTATCAATTTTGCCACATACATACGCTTTAGCCTACATGATGATGAATACAAATAGATCAAACTATAACACCACAACAATTATGCCATTGCATTGTTATAAAACAGATAAAGAGGAATCACCATCAACAAAAAAAATCAGTTTAAAAACTCGAATCACATACGATTTATCTGCTAAAACAATTACACGTTAGGATGATTTGCAAAAACTTCAAAAATTGGTCAATCGAGCAAAATCACAGAAACGAATAGCAACAAATGTCAGATCAATCACACATCAGGCACCGCGCATCCACGCCTCAAGCACAATTAAGCTGCAATCCTTCCACGCGAATTCCAAACTTATCTCACTAGTTAAATGAATTAAACACGAGTTCCGAATCTCAGCACCGGAAAAAACAACTCAAAAGAGAAGCATCCAGCAGAAACCAGATCACCGCTCTAGATTATTAGCCGACTAACACAGATAGCTCGCCAAAACAAAAATCGATAACTTATTCGAACTAGACGAGGAACGAAAATCAGATCAATAAAATAATCAGGAGACGCGATAGCAATGCGACGGAAAATCTGGAGAAACAGAGGGCGGAGACTCACCATTTTCGATCGTGCTTGAGTTTGAAGCAGAGAATGCGAGGACCAGCGCTGGACTGAGGGGAAAAGAAAATGAAAGAAATTTTATAGAGAGAGAGAGATAACGTGGAGGTCTCTTTATTTAAAGGATATGGTAGGGTTTTTTTACTTCGATTTTTTACTGCGTGTGAAAGTGAAACCAGATTAAAATGAAAAAACAGAGATACAAAAGGGAATATTATATACTCCTAAATAAATTTTATAAATTATACAGTGAAAACGGCTCATAATTTAATAGGTTATGCATATATAACAAAATATATTATGAAAAATATATATAAATTGAATCAATAATAGTTTTCATTTATCCCTAAGATGATCTTTCTAATACACCTACTGAAAAATGATAAAACGTCTTAGCAATTGAGTTCCGTTTTAAACGTTTAGTGTTGAATTCAAATACTACGATATTAAATAAACCTTTTTTTAATCAAAATACTAAAACCTTAATTATAAACTTAAAGCATGGTGTTCAACATTATTCTCCTTCGCTCTCGTTTTGTATCATTCGTTAAATTTTTTTGAAAAAAAAATATATAAATGACAATTTAATGTCTGTTGATTCACTATCGAACTAGACTGTTGTTGGAGTTCTTAGCGGTCTTGACTGTGAGCAGTTTCTTTATCCAAATTGAACCGAATGGTAGGTCGATTTGTGGCTGAAGTGGTCGAATCGGTAGATCCGCTCTGATTTTAAAAACATTACATTGCTCTAATTGAACAATCATCTCATGAATCATGATAACATTGCACATTTAGGAATGATGAAAGGTGAATTCGGAGTATAAATATTATACAAAATATTCTAGTTGAGATTTATCAGGATTTATATTGTGTTAATGTAACTAGAGAATTAGATTCGTAGCGTATATGTAATTACTGCATATTACTAATATTTAGTTTATTATTTTTGCTACATTATAAATTTTTATCAAAGCGCATCAATCATTCATAAATGATATGAAGAATATTGCACAAATTATTATACAAATATGTTAGTAATATTTAATTGACTCGAATGAATGGAGCAAATAGTGTGTTGCATCAAGTAAATAGCATTAAATCAAAGTATTGATTAAATTTTAATGTATTATCACAACGTATGAACAAACTCTAAATATATCATAAATTATATTTTTTGATTTTTTTTTCTATAAAAACTTTAGAAGCGTGATAGAATAGGGTCTCCACCGGAGAATTTTTTTGTAAACTGTGATATAAATATAGGAGGAAGCTAAAATAAGTAAGACTTCAAATAATATTAGAGCATATAGTAAAACTCAGATCATTAATAATATTAGTAAAAAAAAAAAGTTTACAATTAAAATAAAATAATTTTAAAGGATAAATTAAAATAATAAATATTATACGTATATTTTAATAACAAATGGACTATTAATTTTTTGGTAAGTATCATTTTTTGGAAAACAGAAACCAAATAAAAGAAATCAAATGTGATTTCCAAACATATAAATGTGTAAAAAATATGGATAAGAATATTATAATGATGCAAGCCTAGGAGTGGGGCCCACCGCATATTCTCTCTCTACATTCCTGCGTTAATTCGACGCTACTCGATGATAATGATACTATGACTTTTCACACTTTATCTTTTTTCTTAAAGAAAACATAAAATTAAATTTTCATTGCATTATAGAGTTGTGGTGCATTGCTTTAATTGTAGTAAAAAGACAAATTAAGTACTTATTTTAAAATGTGAGATAACAGTTATTTAAATCATGAATTGTCCAATTTTGTTGATATAACATTTGAAAATAGAAAATCATTTTGTGAACTGTCTTATCTTAAAATAACATAATGTGATGATGACACTCAATTTAAGTTTTTCAGTAAAGTAAGTACATAGTTTTTCATGCTTCTCATTATTTTTCTTTTTTATGTTATTATTTGAATAAAATAATGGTAGATTTATAAACGGAAGGAAAATATACTACTATTAAAACTTCATGATTTAAGTATATTATGTTTTCTACTTTTTGGGATCGACCATAATTTTGATTAAACTTAACTTTTATACGAGTTACTATTAGTGTAGTATGATTTAAATGATGTTATGTGGTAAAAATTAATGAATTTTAGCTTTTAGTAGGTGGATATATTTTTTGGTTTGGACCACATGTGTACCTGATTCGCATTTGGTGAAATCCAACTAATCTTGTTCACTGGGTTTGGATTAAGGCTGAAAGTTTTCCACCTGGTGGCGGAGTTTGAACCCGTGACCTCAATACGCATTTGTCGGAATCCAATTAATTTTGCTCGACCCGGTTTGCGGATTAAGGCCGAAAGTTTCCTAACGGGTGACGTAGTTTAAACCTATGACCTCAACATCACTACAACTCCGCGCTACCAACTGCGCTACGAGTCAATGATAGTTGGTTAGTATTTTGTTTAATCTTCTTTTTGATATTTTTAGTTATCATGTATTTAATTCATTTGAGCCAATAAATATTTCTTTATTGCACTTCTTATACATTTGGGTCTACTTATATGTCAAACAAATACCGGGCCCAATTTAGGCCCATCGACAGCACTATTTGTACATATAGGTCATGAAAATGGGCCGAGTTCAGAGTGAAGTCCAATTTATCTTAAAAATAATTTGTCGACTAGCCTAATCTTATTTTAATTTTCAATCATAAATTTGTGTATATAATTTGAGCAAACTAATACTAGATCTTTGTTTTAAAATTAATCGTCATGACTGATATTTATCATTATGACACGTGTTTCCATTTTCGATACCTAACATTTTTGTTATAAATAAATTATGTGTAGCAAATGATTTCAATATCTTTGGATGGAAATATTACAGAAAAATAAAATAAAATAAAAGAAAAACTACTTATTACTTTGTCAGTTTTTCTAAAAGAGAATCAAAGATGATGGAGTAATCATTTTTTATTATTTCTACGATGACTCAAACCTTGATTTATTGGATGAAAAAAAAAATCTTATCAACTTAATAGTGTTCAATCATAAAGTGTTTGGTTACACTAATCATTTTATCTTATTCTCATTAGTATTTTTTTCAGAGATTATATGTATGTACTCTTTATTACACAAAATATCTTATTTTTTTAGTTTAACCCAACCAAGATTTAACAATTGCATATTTCTTTAAATTAAATCATTATCAGCATATCTAACTATTTTTTTTTATATTTATTATTTTTTCTATCTACTCAATGCACTAAATAAGTACTACTACTAAATAACATCTCAAAATATCGTGATACCCACATCTTTTCTAGGTCGAAGGGAGTATATTTGAGCGACCATCTCCAAGATTAACTTCGATTATGTATTTTTATTTTACCTTTTTTATCTTTATACATTGACATGTAATTTTAATTTATCCTTTTGTCTTTATACATTGACATATCTTTCGTAAATTGTGTTACTGGTTAATTAAATAGCGTTACCAAAATATTTTAAACATAATAAATGAAAATAAGAATTATTGCATTGGATCGATTTTAAACGACAACTAATAGAGTTGATTAAATAACAAAAAAAAAACAAGAAATTGGTCAGGTGCATGCAATAACCAACTTCCACATATAGAGAAACTAAGCACGTAATTTGATTGCGTTGGGTTGTTATCAACAAAAGAAATTAAAGTAATACTCCTAAACAAATAATGCCTCTTATCATCTTATGGTAATTTAATTAGCAATTAATTAATTATGTGGGTCACAATTTCTAAAAATCGACCAAAAGAACACAAATTGGTATTCCTTTTACATTTTTGTAATTCCGTTCGTTTTTAGATTGAAAGAATATTTTCCATAAGCATGGATAGATTCATAAGGGGGGTTTCTAAAATAAAAAAGGGTGCTATGATTTTTTTAGAAATCATTGAAATTTTCACTTAATTCAGGTGGTCACATGTCTTTTGAAATATGAATGAGACTGAATGAAATTTGATTTTTGAGAATCTTCCATGAAATTGATTTTGCTTTGCCGTTAAAGTCGAAGATGATTTGACAAAATGAAAAGTGACGTTTTGTTCACCTAAAATGAAAAAATGACAGTCTATTAATTAATCAAAACGATATTGTTTTTGTTGGATGAGATGGTTTTATTGCCATGTCATTTTCTATTTTATCAAATTAACTTTAATTTTGGGGTAAATTGATTTTGTGAAAAAATAAGAAAAATAAAAAATTATGTATAGGAATTCAAATATCAGAAATTACGGAACAAAGCAAAATCAACTCACTTTGTTTTACACTAAAAGTATCAATGCTATAGTTGTAGAGAAAAAAGTTTGATATATTAAAATATCTTTGTCTAAAAATATATTAATCGCCCGTATTATTTACCCAATTTATACTACTATAATTTAAGTTGTCTATTGATGGCCTTTTTGTTTATTTCTCTTTGTAAAATATAATAATCACGTAACTAGTAATAGCCCTTGGAACACGAAAAAAAAATGAAAAATATACTCCATATCTTTATAAAATAATATTAACATTTCTAATAATAGCCCTTGGATTATCATGGGATCGAAAAATATCTTCACCGACTAGTTAATAACTTAAAATGATCCCTCCATGTTAAATTCTCATATAGTGATTAATATGCTATGTTTATAATTTCATGTCGTCATATAATAGTATTAATACGATTGAATTCGAATTAAACTTAAATTAATCAATATTTATCCCGACTTAAATACATTGAATTCGAATTAAACTTACATTAATCAATATTTATCCCGACTTAAATACAGTCACAAAGTCTGTGACATTCGTCTGGCGAACTTATAGAGTATATTTGGTGGGAGCTACCTTTAAATAATACTCTAATATTTTTTTATAGTCGTTATATATTGAATTAATAACAACAAATTCAGATCGATCAATTTTTTTCTATCTCTATTTAATACAGTCACAAATTTGTTCACCCTACCAACCATGGAGAACATATGGTGTTTATTTGGTAGGAGCTAAGTGTAAATACTAAGTAATTATAACACAATGTAAAAATATTTAATTTTTTGCAGTCTATATGCATTGTACTATCATAAAATTCGCATTGACCTGTACTTTTCCAACTTAAACACTGTTACAAAGTTGTCGATCCCACCAACCATGACGAACATCTGACTTTCATTTGGTGGGAGTTACATGTAAGTGGCATACTACAATGTAAAATATTTATATTTTTATACTATACGCATTGAACTCTCATTAAATTCATACCTATCAATAGTTATCCCGACTTAAACACAATCACAAAGTCGTCGACCCACCAACAATGAGTCATGACGCACATATGGTTTTAATTTAATGGGAGTGAGGCGTAAATAATAGTACAATACAACATAAAAATTTGTTTGTAGTACATACGGATCGAACCGCATTAAACTCGAATCAATCAGTATTTATCCCGACTTAAACATAGCCACAAAGTCGTCCATCACACACCAACCATGACGAACTCATGCGTGAGAGGTACGCATAAATAATAAGTACTCCATAATACAAATAGAAAACATTATTTTTGCACTCTATATGCATTGAACTCGCATTAAACACGTACCGATAAATATTTATCTCGACTTAAACATAGTCACAAAATCGTTCACCCCACCAAACATGACGAATATATGGTTTTCAGTTGATAGTAGTGACAAACGCGTAAATAATACTCTAAGACAACATAAAATATTTATTTTTGTAGTCTATACACAATGTACTCGCATTAAAAGCAAATCTACCAATATTTATTCCGACTTAATAGGTTTTCTTTTTCTTTTTTAATTATTTTGAGAAACTAATAAGTATAGAAATTATTAACCATTTATTTTTGCAATGTACTCGCATTAAACTCGAATTGAACAAAATTTATCCCAACTTAAACATAGTCACAAAATCATTCATCCCACCAATCATGATGAATGTAAGGTTTTTATTTGCTAGGAGTGACGCATAATATAACATAATTTATTTTTTTATATATATACATATAGTCTATATGCATTGAAATCGCATTAAATTCAAATTTTTCAATTTAACCGGACTTAAAACATAGTCACGAGTACTCACAAGATCGTCCGTCATACGAGCCATAGGCTCACACATTAGTAGTAGTAATTTTTATTTAGCGAGAGTTACTACTTGTAATACAATTCCTTTTGCAATGATTCAAAGACTAAAATATTTTCGTTTCTTATGAAAAATATAATAATAGTTGTTCATTTATTTGAGCAATTGATGGGCGTTAAAACACTTAAATTGACCGACAAATGACGAGAAAAAAAGCGACCACATGAAAATTGTTGAACGTCGTTTCTTCATATCTTGTGTCGGTGTATTTTTTTCTTACAAATATTTGACATTTCGTTACCTAATTTTTGATATTTAGCCGTTAAAGCAAACAACTACCTTTAGATTTTTTTGCAACCAATTTTTTCTCAAGAAATCACCACCTCCACAGTCAAAGTCTCACACCAGTCCCCATCACCAATATCTTCATTTTCTTTTTCATTTTTGTGAAACTAATATAGAAATTAATAATTGTTCATCTAATTGCACTACGCGACAAACAAGTTTTCATGAACAAACGTGAATTTTTTGCTTTTCTCGGCATTTCCTTTTCGAATTTCGTTTATGAAGAAAAAAAACATTGATTACATCTCTCATTTCTGAAGTTTGATCACAAGAAAACTAAAATCGTTGATTAAATTAAAGCTGAAATTAAGATCAATTCCGATCGTAGATCCAATTGTGAGATAACGCTGCGATTGTATCAGAAATTCAGAAACGGATTGGGGAAAAAAAACGAAAACGATGAATCAACAAAGGAGCAAAAACAAATCTACACTAGCAGCATTTCAGAAACTGAATCACGATAACTCTGCGCTATTACTGACATTAATTAATCTGAAGCTCACATTTATCACTATCATCGAAGATCTAATTCCAAAACAGCAGAGAATCGGAGCAAAATTAACAAAAACAGAGACGAAGAAGAAGAACGGAACTAGCAACTAATTTATTTCATACTCGCGGCGGAGGAGGAGTGAGATCGATCGACGGATCATCCTCGGCTGGAGCGATCGGAGGCCTGCATTTCCTCCGCCGGCTTCGGAGGCGGATGCGGCGGGAGGTGAACTCCTCCGCTCTTCTCCGGCGGAGGATGCGGAGGCTGAGCGGCGGGAGGCGGAGGAGCGATCTCGTCGGGGAGAGGAGCGGTGAGGTTGTCAGGAATGACGAAAACGCCCTGCGAGGGGCGGCGCTGGTGGCGGTTTGCTCTCTGCGACATCTCCTTTTTGAAGAAGGGCGAAATGTGGAGAGGAAAAAGGAAGAAGAGACTGTTGCTTTGCTTTGGAAGTTTGGGAAATGTGGTGGAGAGATGTGGTGAAGGTTGGGTTAATTTATAGGGGAGAGGTGAAGTCAAAGATTATGCATTCACATTGGGATTATGTTGCATTAATTTAATCATTTTTTGCTAATCCATATGAATCATTTGGGATTTGGGGATTAAGGGTGATTAGGTGTTGTTAGGCTTTGAGTTAGTTGGATTTCAATTTTCATAGTTATTGGTACATTTATAATTCTGGTGAAATTAAAAATTAAAATTAATATTTGCCGTACTTTATTAAATAAATTGCATTAGAGATCATTCTATCATTGTTCTTTATTTTCTCATTTCTCTCTCCTATTATGTGTTTTAAAATAAAATTAATTTAAATATCTCATTATCACCTTTTTTATAATCTCAAAATTGTTATTTTAAAAAACAGTTCAAAATTTTATAATGTGAGATGATAGAAATATATATATATAGAG
This sequence comes from Salvia hispanica, assembly GCF_023119035.1. Lineage (NCBI taxonomy): Eukaryota > Viridiplantae > Streptophyta > Magnoliopsida > Lamiales > Lamiaceae > Salvia > Salvia hispanica. Next base: position 28,189,911 of record NC_062967.1, on the reverse strand, counting down.
AGAGAGAGAGAGAAATGACATGCTACATACCTTATGTGAGCTCCTTACGTGAGTATCGCTCTCGTTTGAAGCACGTTTAGTGTTGTTCGTTTCGATCTATATATTTCGTTTGATTCTAATATATAAAATTTTTAATTTTACAAAATTCATAAAAATCAAAGCTCAATTTGCTCGTTTTCTCTATAGTTTCAAATAAATTAATAAAGTAACAAATCATGCTTTGATTTTTATGAATTTTATGAAATTAAAAATTTTAATAATATTTTTTTATATATTAGAATCAAATAAAATATATAAATCGAAACGAACAATGCTAAATGTGCTTCAAACGAGAGCGGTGCTCACATAAGGTGTGTAGCATATCATTGAAACAAAATACATACGCGTGAAATTATAAAAATAAAAATAAATTAATTAAATGATTTAACTTTATATGTTCCCAAATATTATAAAATGTAGAACTGAATTTATTATTTTAAGTATAAAATTAAACATGTTGTTGCAATGGATAAATATGAATTAACTTTTTAGCATAAAATAAAATTAACTAAAGGAGAATATGAGCAGATAATAGAGAAATAAAATTTTCATTTAAGCCTAAAAGTAAATATAGATTATTGTTTCAATGGATAAATATAAATTAACTTTTTAGCATAAAATAGCGTTATTAATTACGAGAAGACAAGAGAAAATAAGAGAAAATTGATGAAAATAAATAAATAGTCAAATTTGCTCTTGATGCTTAAAAAAGCAAAAATAAAAAGAAATGGTCCAAAAAAGTACTCACTTTGAATGATTTAAAATTCTAATCTAAATACCTTTGGAGCAATTCATTTCTTTATAATTCAAACGTAATTGAATTTTTTTTAGAATTCTATTTTAAACTTTTATTCTCGTACTTATTTATATAGACCATGTCTTGAGAAATTATACAAAAATCATGTCACGGAAACAAAAAAATTATTCCTTTTACGAGAAGAGTGATACGTATTTAATTAGGTTATGAATTGATACAGCATTTTTTATTGTATTTTAAAGCTACGTTCAATTATATTTTGATTTTTATCGAGCATGTTGTGGGTAATTTGGAAGTCACATTTTTAAATTTTACATAGAAAAGATACTTAATTGCTTGTAAATAATGAAATTGCAAGAATTCGATTGAGAACTTCCACGCTGGAAATATAATTGAAAGAACTCTAGAAGGCCCTATGGCATTTGGAAATATAATTAAAATTGGAAAAGCTTTTTTAGGAAAATGAAAATAGGTACTAGTATATTATTACCCCCTTCACCTAATTTTTATTTTTGCTCTTCCTTTTGGATCGTTATATACTATGGCAATTTTTTTTTAACACTTATATAATTCAAGGTATAGTTATAACAGTCGAACCACAAATATATAAGATATGTACTATTAAAGTCTCCATCAACTTTTTTGGCCAGGCCCTAAATAATCACAATAGTTAGACCACAAATTTGAAATGACCTATACTGTGTATGATTTCATCGCTTTCTTTTTAGTTCACTATTTATTAATGTAGTCTCATTTTCAAAAACAAAAAATAGAAAATTAAAATTCAATAACGATCGATATCATATGGACATGTGGTGCGACAAGATTTGCCTTTGTTATACAGTCCAGATGTCTCGACAGTGCACACAAGTGGCTTATACTCGGTCTGCAGCCACCTTACTGGCTCACTCTCATGTAACGATCCTCTCTTAATCGCACATCAAGTTCAGTCTAATTTTTCAGTGTCGTTGTGAGTGTTCTCACATTGCTTATCCCTTAGAATCACTTTCGTCATTTTCAACTCATTTATATAATCGTGTTAAAATTTTCGTTAAAATTTTCAACTGTATTTGTTTGTGTGGCTTACAAAAAATGTGTGCTTGCGTGTGAGATTAAGAGAGAATATATTACATGGATATAATATGCATTATTTATATTATGTCAGTTTTCCTAAAACTTTGGGAACACTCGCTGCCTCGCACACTTTGAGGACAGTCAATGGCTAAGATAATCATTTTTATTTACAAGTAGCAAAATATCTTTTATCTTTTTTTATTTATTTTACTCTTTTGGTTGTAGTCTTGTGGATATGGCTACTAGTGGCTAATTTCACGTTTTAATTGAAGATCCATGGTTTCACAATTAAATTACTTGGTTGATTTAAATTGTTTACAATAATTAGTTGCATTTGTTTATTCTAAAATTTATTTCCATTGAAATCGATAACTTCAAATTGTTGCATAATTAGCAATAAAAAAAACAGATAATAACTTCATTGTCCGCGCCTATTTAAACACCCAAAATCGAGATCATTGAAATTACACTTTTTTTTTAAGTTAAACGCAGGTAGAGCCTGAAAACAAATAAACTACCGAATATAAAAAACGCCTATTCTATTATGCAACAGCCACCTACGGAGCTCCATAGGGACTGTTTCTAACACATGCATTCCTCTATAAAACCTATAAACATAATGTGACATAATATAAATTATGTAAATTAATATACAGAGTATATCATAACTGAATTATGAATAATAAAAAACAAAAGTACATAATTCAACTAAACAATGTAAATATATAATTAAAAATGAAAAATCCATGACAAAAAAGTAAAAATAATGAAAAAAATAATTTGGGGGTATTGTAACACTTACCCCGAGCCTTTGAGAGAAATCATGCTTAGAAGGATCGCCCCCAACACGTGATCTTTTTGTCATGTCCCGTTGAGATGTAAAAACAAATCGTGTTGTTGATGCTCTGATGCTCTTATACCACAAATCTATATAATGCATTTGCTATCTTTTAAGAGATAAATAGTGCATTTCTTTAAGTACTATACTAATGTGTTATCTTTTAAGAGATAAATAGTGCATTTCTTTAAGTACTATACTAATGTGTGACATGATTATATGTTTTAATAATGCCATTCAAATTCATAAAATCCTTATACCATTTGTAAATTATTCCAAATCGCTATGGGTTTATTGTAAAAGCCTTATAAGATGAACTACCACAAGGATTAAGGTGTTTGCATGAATTGGGTAGAGAATAGTAAAAGCCTAACATATTCATAATTCTAATGGTAATAGAAAACCAATTTCTACACGTTTGCTAATATATTCAAACACTCCCACCAAACTAAATTAACTACTCAATACTATTGAAAATCTAAACAAGACAATATACATTTTTAGGCACACTCGCTTGCCTCAAAATATCACTGTACGCGCATACAGCCCATGACCCCCACTTGGCTACTGTGGGTGGAGGATGCGGGGCGTAGTCAAGGGGATGATGAATCAAGGAATATTTTGGCAGAGAGAAGATTAATGCGATGTACGCACCAAAATTTTCGTCTTTTTCCATACTGAACTATTAATTGAATATATATGAGCGATGTTCATAAATTGAAATCAAAACTCAATAGTATTAATTGACATACATTAGTAGTAAAATTTTTACTATACGATGATTCTTGATCTATTGGACCATCATTTTTCATGTATCAATCACACACTATTGAGTCTATAATCCCAAGCATATAATGAACTAATATAAATTTAAAAATAACAATACTCTAAATATCTTACTTATAAATTACTAATAAAAATATCATCAATGTAGAGTCCGACCTATCGAAACAATACAACATTATCCACAGGTGCATTGATATAAATAGTGATGGGTTAGGTAAGGTAGATTTCCCAACAACATGTACCATGAATTTGTCCTTCAATTGATGTTCATACATGCCTCTCTAAATACTATATGAATCTTTTTGTAAATTAGAAAAAGCCATTTAATGCATAATTGAATCTAAATATATCTAAAAACTTGGAGAATCGAGTGTCAATATTATATCCAACATGTCAATATTATTTTAAAAATATGTAGGCAGTTGACTTACTCATAATTAATATATATGGTATGATAGAGATAGAGTAAAATGTCCCACAAGATACATAATAATTTATGAGAAATAAATTTTGAGATAGTGATTTATAAGAGGGGCAGCATTTTTGAAGCATGTATGTAAATTATAAAATTATGGTAGACATGTGATATGGTTGTAAATTGTCTAATTCTCAACTATGAATTATTGTAATCATGCATTAAATAATGCACTAACTCACATGCACTTGATGGGTGTAGGCAAATTACTTATATGTATTTGTATCAGTTTTTATATATAATTTGAATTTGACTTTGATTTAATTTTGAAGTGCAATGTACTTCAATTTAGTTGACTTTTGATAGAATTTGATTTTAGTATTTTTATATTAGTTTTAAAAAGAATAATGTACTATGTTGGAGACTGATTAATTGTATACTTTTTAAGTTTTAACCAACCTTTTAAATTAAAAACTTTTTTGGGTTGTAAAGAACAAACAATTGAGTCCCCATGGGCCATATTTGTCTGGTCCGATTTGACTAAATATATTCATACGTGTATGGTTTATTTTTAAGTTGTTTGTTTTATTATAAAGAAAAATGAAATTTTATATAAAGATCCTCGAGTGATAACGATGTGACACGAAAATAAATAGACAAATAATTAACCCATTTAATATTATTGCCGTAAAGTAATTCCTTCATATTGTATTGTATATATATGATGTCTGCCTTTTGTAGCTCAACCGTAAATTAATTATATTTATATACATGGAAATTTATTAGGAATTACTTTGCATGGGTTTTTTATTTTATACCTATATCATATATTGATTTATTCATACACATATTTATATAATTATATAATTTATATTACTTAGTTGATATATATGGAATATGAATTCTAACTACCACTGGATTCAAAATTTAACTTCACATGCATACACAGATACATTTAATAAACGTTACGTTATTCTGTACCTCCTATTTTATCCTATTAATAATTGTAAGAGTCCGCTCGAAAAGGCAAATTTATAATTAATGAATATTAAATGTGACCCTTCTAAGAGTAATATTATTGGACAAGTATCAAAATTCAAAACATTCATCTACATGACTACATGTACCTAGCTAGACCTATAATTGTATTTATAATAACATAAATATTATTTAATAATTCCTTCTTCTGTATCAAATTAGAGACTCCAGTTTATTTAAACATCTAAGGTGCAGCTTGATAAAAAATAGTTATGTAACAAAATAATTTATCTTATAAACTCCCAAATTTGTGCAAGTTCTTTAGAAAATAACAGTACATACAGTAGACCTAAACAAGATCAGAAAAAAAAGAATAAATTAATTATTGATTATTGTTCTTATCCATATAGAATTATAAATTTTTTAAAATACAAAGAATAATAAATTCATTATTGATTTATTGATCTTATCCCTATAATAATTATAATTGTCTATTTTCAGTTGCAAATCAAACTTCGATCATTGAAAATTGAATTGGTCACGGTTGGCCCAATACAATGGCCCAATAACCTAATTCTAACCGTCTAGTACTGTACTATAATATTCTTCTTAATTATCTTAGGGAACATTTGTTAAAAATAATTATTTATAAATGAAATGATTACTTGTATTATTAAAATTATCGTTATCATACTAGTATTTGACTGAACCATCATTAAAATATACACGGTGTATGCAATCAAACGTATAATGGTATAAGTATATTCAGTGGCGGACGCAGGATTTAGACTTTGGGAGGTCCAAATTACTATTATCAGTTACGGAGTACTTTTTAATATTTACATCATCGCAAATAGTTGTAACATGAGTCGTAAGAAGGTTGTCAGATATACTATAAATAATAGTGAATGATAAATAATGAGTCGTAAGAAGGTTGTCAGATATACTATAAATAATAGTGAATGATAAATAATAAAAGGTCGATGACAGTATCTAAAAATGTATATAATAATCAAAATTTTTAAAATGATTTATCTTAAATTATACTAGTGATAAATTACAATAACTATTGCAAAGTGTGCAATTTGGAACTAATAGCATTGAAAGTGTTAACAAATTTTTTTTATCACAAAATGCGTCTATTTGGAAAAAGGAAGTGTTAACAAAGTCAAAAACTGTGTAAATGGTATATGCATAGATTAAAGTATTAAACTGTATATATATATATATATAGGGTCTCAATTAGATTTATCAATCTAATTGAGAATTGAGATGCAATCTCAGCCACTCATTCAGAATATTTGTGATATGTCAACAGTATATAGTTTAGGTCAACAGAGGGGCATAATTGTAATTTTATTTATTTTATTTATTTATTTATATTATTTTATTTTTAGTTTATTTTTTTAAATTTTTTTAAATCTTTTTTTCGTTTTTTTTTATTTTTTATTTTTAAAATTTTTTTTTCAACTACATATACAATTCATGTCAACTACACATCAAATGTCAACAACTTTATTCAATAAATACTATTTGACATGAATTGTACATGTAGTTGACATTATATTGTGTAGTTAACATGAATTGTATATGTAGTTGACATGGATTGTAAACATAGTTGACATTATATGTGTGTAGTTGACATGAATTGTGTGTGTGGTTGACATTATATGTGTGTAGTTGACATGAATTGTATATGTAGTTCAAAAATAAAAATTTAAAAAATTAAAAAAAATTAAAAAAAATTAAAAAATAAAAAAAAAGTAAAAAAAAATTTAAAATTTTTTTTTAAAAAAATAAAATTAAAAATTAAAAAAAAATATTTATTGAATAAAATTTACCATGATATTACCATTCTGCCCTTTCATAATTAATTAATCTAAAGATATTTTCCATGTGGAAAAATCTGGACCACTCATTTAATAAAAATGAGTGGCTGATATTGCATCTCATTTCTCAATTAGCATAAAAAATCTCAATTGATCACAATCATATATATATATATAGAGAGAGAGAGATGTGATCATATCATAACCCCCAAATCATATAATAACTCTATAACCAAATCTGGACCACACATATTTGATAATCTTGTGGTTGAGATTCAAACTTAGATTTACTTCATAAAAAAGGCGCAGAGGGGTAAAAATGTAATTTCTTCATTTAATTTCTGAATTTTACTCCAAACGCGCGATTCACTGCTTTCATTCTGTTTGAACTCAATTCTCTCACCTTCATCTTCATCTTCACAATTAACAGATCGATTCTCTCATCTTCATCTTCCATATTTCTCGCCTATTTTATTTCAACATCTCCAGATTTTCTTCGATTTGTTCATTATTCCGTAGTCTCCAGATTTTGTTTCCATAATTGTGATCGGGAAGATGTTTTCAATTTTGCGTTCTTATTTTCATTGATTACCTCTTCAATTGCTGTGAAAACTTGCTTCGATGGAATCTGTAGCAAATAACGAAGGTAACAATCATTATCTATTGTTTAGCTTATTGATTGTGTTCATATTCATGTATTGAATTTGATTTTAGATTAATATTAGTTGTCGATTGGTTTATGTTTCTGATGTACTGAAATTCTTATTTGATTATATTATGTATTGTCGATTATGTGTTAAAATGATACGTTTGGCTTATAAATGTTAGGTTTACTGCATAACATGATAGTTTTGTCGGATAAAATGATATTATGATAAAATGATACTATGCTAAAATGATAAAATGATACTTTTACTGATTTGTAGGTATGTACATTCCTGTTTGTGATGATGCTTTGAAGCCAATGATTGGTATGAAATTCAATACATTAGTAGAAGCAGTTGGTTTCTATGAACATTATGCTCGTTCAGTTGGTTTTGGCATTCGTAAAATGGGTAACAAATCAGTTCAAGGTATTACTAAGTGGCAGTATTTGGCTTGCAGCAGACAAGGCTCTAAGAATTTTATACCTGGTCATGCATCCCAATCAACTGAAGTGTCTTTTAAGAAGCGTAGGTGTCGGTCATTTAGGTGTGAATGTCTTGCTAAACTCAATTTGAGATATTTTTCAGATGGCAAGAGCAGAGGATATGAGGTTTATCAGTTTGTTGAGTATCATAATCACTTAATGGTTGCGGATGAGCATATGCATTTTATGATGGCCAATCGCAATCTGGATCCTATCCATCGGAGGTTTATGGAGGATTGTGGTAGGTGTAATATTGGTCCCACTCTCACATTCAAACTTTTGAAGGAGATAATGGGTGGACCTGAAAATGTTGGATGTGATATTATTGATATTAGAAATGGTTATCGTGATATTATGTCCAATATTGATGGTTCAGATGCTCAAATGATTTTTGATTATATGCGTTCTCAAAAGAAATCATCTGATGCCTTCTATTATGAAATCAGCTGCTAATGTTCTATGTTCATCATCATCATTATCACGAATGTTCTTTCCTAATAAACAAAAGATTTCAGTGTGTTAAACAGTTTATGTCATTATATAAAGTCAAAGTATCATTTTATCCCATGAAACTATCATTTTATCAAGGGCAATTATCATTTTATCTTCTGAAACTATCATTTTCTAAATTTCAATGAGTTCAAAAAAGCAGAGAGGGCATAACTTGTCACTTAAGTAGAACAAAACACTATTCACAAAGTATCATTTTATCATTTTCAGAAACTATCATTTTATGCACCCAAAGTATCATTTTATCAAGAAAAAGGCACAATTTCTACATTTAAACAGATCAACCAAACACATAGCAACACACACACTCACACAAAAACACAGAGACACACACAACAACACACACAAACACAAAGCAGCAGTAGCATCAGGACACACACACACACAAACATAAAGTATCATTTTATCCTATGAAACTATCATTTTATAATGTAAATTATCATTTTATCCCATGAAACTATCATTTTATAATGTAAAACCATTATTTTATCAAGGGCAATCATCATTTTATCTTCTGAAACTATCATTTTCTAAATTTCAATGAGTTCAAAAAAGCAGAGAGGGCATAACTTGTCACTTAAGTAGAACAAAACACTATTCACAAAGTATCATTTTATCATTTTCAGAAACTATCATTTTATGCACCCAAAGTATCATTTTATCAAGCAAAAGCACAATTTCTACATTTAAACAGATCATGCAAACACATAGCAACACACACACAGCAAAACACACATAAACAAAGCAAAACACACACACAAACACAGAAAAACACACACCAGCAGCATACACAGCAAAATGTAAATCTAAATATATAGATTGTTCTCAATATTGTTATGCATGAACGATATTGTATAAATATAAGAAATATCTACACTAAAAAACTACAGAATCTAAAAAAATCGAGAAAATCTCCAGCAAAATGATAAATCGAGCAAAATCAAAAGTGAAATAAGTAATAAACTTCATCCAACCTTTCTTCGATGATGCTTGAGCGTTTTCCTTCGACATATTCCAGAATCGGATGATTTTTCCTTCGATTCGAAGGCTTTGAAACGCGATTCAGAGGGTTTGATTGTGAGAGAAATTGAATGCAGGGTTTGAGTGTGAGAGAAATTGAATGGAGCGTTTGAGTCAAGTTTCCTTCTTTCCCACCAAATTTTAGAACGAAATGACAATTTTGCCCTTAATATATCCGAAAATGATAGTTTTATTTGATAAAATGATAGTTTTGTTAAATTAAATCTTGACCACATATTTTAAAAATGTGTGGTGGAGATTTAGTTATATGGTTATCACACAAATTGGGGTTATCATTATAATGCACCCCTATATATATATATATATATATAGGGGTGCACTAGGGTGCCACCATAGATAGGATAACACCATGCCACCAATATAGTCCGTTAGATCTCGTTTATGGACGCCTAGGATTAAGTTTCATTGAAAAAACACGGGTTTGCAGTCTACTATATTAGATATTGCAGTCTACTATATTAGATATTGCGGTCGTGGTAAACTGCAATATTGTTGTGGTAAGGCTGCAATATTCAATCTATATATATATATATATATATATATATATATATATATTTAATGTTAAAAAAGTTGGGGGTTACATGGGACCCATGCCCCATGTAGGTCCGCCAGTGAGTATAATTATATTCCCGTATGAATAAATAGACGACAAATGATATGTTACATATCTTATGTGAGCACCATCTGTGAATACTATGCTCGTTTTTCATACAATTAGTATTGTTTATTTTGTTTTATATGTTTAATTTGATTCTAATACATTAAAAAATTATCATTGAAATTTTAATTTTATAATTTTAATAAAAATCAAAGCTTGATTTGTCATTTTATTTATTTATTTGAAGTTATAAAAAAACTAACAAATTGAGCTTGGATTTTTATGAAATGTAGTGCTTCCTATAGATTAAAAATATCACTGATATTTTCTAATATATTAGAATCAAACTAAATGTATAATATAGAATAAAAAACGCTAATCATGCAATAAATGAGTATGGTGCTCACGGATGGTGTGTACATAAGGTATGTATCATATTATTTTTCTATGTAGACATACATACGTGGTGTGGTTTGGAGATCAAGGTTGCAATTTAGCTTAATAAAACTGATTAAGTCATGTGACAAACGAAATAAGAAAATTCATTTCAAAAGACTAATATTCGATATCACAGTTGTTCTTTTAGCCATGCCACCACTTTGAGTTGCTTGTTGATCATGATTGGTTCCTTTGTCTGGACACCATTTCGTGGGCCACTACGCTGGTTTTGTGGGCCACCACTTTGAGTCAACTAGCTCTGAGATGCTCACATGGCCATGTTGGTTCTTTAGCATGGCTACCACTTTGAGTTGCTTGTTGGTCATCAAGGGTTTCTTTAGTTCCTTTGTCTTGCCATTTTTTTTGTGGACCATTAGATTAAGCTGCTAAATGCCTTGCACTGCCATGTGTTAAAGAATAAATTAACCAATAATTTTAAACGTGGAAATGTTTTGGACATACTTATATACTCTCTCCATTCCATAAAAATATGCGCATTTTCTATTTTTGTCCGTCCAATAAAAATATGTGTACTCAATTTTTGAAAAATTATCTCAATTTATTAACTATATACATCAACTTATTTACGATTTATACCACCATTAAACACTACTAATAATGTGAGTTTCGCTAGTCATTAACACTGTTTTAACTATCATTCTCCTCATTTTTCTTACCTTACCAAATTTGTCTTAATTTTCATGTCATATCAATTGCACGTAATTTTATGGAGAAGTATAAAAATATACTCAATAGTAGTTACAGACTAACAATGGACATTGATGATTTGAGTATTGAGAAGCAAAATAAATTTGGAAGCAATACGCACAAACTTTACTTAGTAAACTGAATTATGAATCGGGACGCAATACAACTTCAAAATTCAATTATTCCCTCCTTCTCATTTAAAATCTCCATCTTTCTTTTTAAATTTGTCCCAAGATGTTCACTTTTTATATTAGAAAATAAATTATTTATTTTCTCTCCTTATTGAAATATTCAATCACCTTTTTCCACCAAAAATATTGTGCCATTCAAGAATGTGGACATTTTAAATGAGACGAATGGAGTATCTTTTTATTATAGCTGTATTAAATTTTAACCTATTTATATCTTTTTTAATTTAGAGTATTACCCCATTCGTTTTCGTATAGTTGAGTCATTTTTTCATTTTGAGAGGTTCTCATAGTTAAGTCATTTTTATACTAAAGTAATATTATCACTCTTACTTATCCTCACTTTATTAACTTTATATTTTATTCTCTTTATTTTTTATTTGTCTTATTTTTTTTTATCTATTTACGTGGCACAATAAACATCACTTTTTAAAATTGTATGCAGAAAAGTTATGCCTCAGCTATGAGTGAATGAATGAGTAATTTTTCAGTGGAGATCACCTACAACTTTTCCTACTCTACCCCTCACAAACATAAGAGCATCCGCAGCGGTTGAAGGAATTGCGTCCGTCCGTCCGTGCCGCTGAGTAGGCGCTGCTCTTAGCGAAGAGCACGTCTGTGCCGCTGAGCAGCCCTACGTGGCATCTTCCTATGCCGTTGGCAAATTCGATTTTTTATTATTTTTTTTAAATTCAAAATTTATTTTAAAAAATGTTTTTAAATAAAAATAAATATTTTCCCACTTCCCAAAAAATTATATCCGTTTTCTACCCACTTTTAATTTATTTTTCAAATTTTTTTTCCCCAAAATTCACATTTTCATCTATAAATACCCCCATTTCAACACAAAAAAATCACATTCTCATCTATTCTATCATCTACATTCTCTCATCTTTTTTCTCATATTCTCTCATCTAAATTCCCACCACACTACACAATGTCCGGCTCCGGCGATCACCCCTCCGGCAATCGCGGTTGGAACTACGATTGGTTCGACTCCGACGCATTCCCTAGTCCGGAAACGCAATTTACGGCCCCTCCTCAAACCCAAGGTTCGCAAGCTCCGGGTGGCTACCGTCCTTACCAGTGCACGACCAAAACGCCTCCGGATTCGGGTGGGCACCCGAACCCGGTTCAGGAGGGAGCAACAGCTCTACTCCTACTTCTATTCCCCTACTTCTCCTGTTCGTGGCACCCGCACCCCGTACACTCCGGGTGAGATGATGGAGATGTTCAATGCCTACTTGGCAGTCTTCGAAGATCCAAAAGTTGGCACGAACTAAACCGGGGAAACGTATTGGTGGCGCATCACTCGTCTTTACAATGAAACCCGGCCGGGGGGAACCATCTATCACAATGATAGTATGGTGCGCAATTGCATGTTCAGATGCAACGAGGCAATCAGTAAGTTCTAGGGGTATCACCTCCAGTAAGAGCGGTCGGCGGGGAGTGGCACGAGCGAGCTCGGCATCATTACTACCGCCTTGGCGACCTACCAACGCATGGAGTTCAAAGCGTTCAAATACCTCGATTGTTGGCAGGAGGGGCGCCTACATCCGAAGTATAGGGGCGGCATAGTAGCATCCTCTTCCAGCAAACGATCGAGGTCTGTAGCCCTATCCGACGGCGCATCCGATGATGTGGCTACCCAACTTGCCAGAACTAACTTGGGTAGCCCCGACGCTGGCCCGAGCAGTTCCCGCCGGCCGCAAGGAAAGAATAAGGCGACGACCACCCGCCGCCGCGCCTCGACTCCATCCACCCCCGCCCCCACTCCCTTTGTGTCTCCTCCACCCCCGAACAACACGTTGTGGACCCTCTTGGGTCAACTCTATTTGAACGATACGTCTAAGATGACTCCGGATCAATTTGCAACACATGAGCAAATGATCCGGGGTCTCAAGAGGCAATTGGAGTTAGAGGACTAGTCTTCCATGTGTGTAATTTTTAATTTGTAGGATTTTAATTATGTATTTTTTTATTTTCTAGGATTTTAATTATGTATTTTTATTTTTTAAGATTTTAATTATGTAATTTTTATTTTTTTCAGATTTTAATTATGTAATTTTAAATTTTTAATGCAATTTAATATTGTGAAAATATTTTTATTTAAATTGAATAATAGAATGGTGGGATCCTTGAGCTTGTCCTTAGCTAAGAGCACGGATATGGGTGTTGTGTTCTTAGCTAAGGACAAGAAGTAAAAGTGGATCCGGACCTACTTCCGTGTTCTTAGCTAAGAATGCGGATGAAAAATGCTCAAAGAAATTGGTGCACACATCATATTTTATGTGCGAGAGGTGGAGTAGGAAAAGTTGCCGGTGAACTCTAGATTAAAATTAAATCAAAATTGGAAACAACGGATTAAATCAAAATTGGAGAGAAAACCGGACACGGAACTCTAGATTGGATCACGTAAGCAACCACGTGGCGCGTGGAAACACAAAGCGTGGCCCCCATCGGATTTTTTGGTTGTGGTCATTATAATAGTAAATTTTTATTTTAGCACTTTATTGAATAAATTGTTTAACTAATGCTATTATACCCCACTACATGGAAATAGGTATGATTTCGAGAAAGGAGAATACAAAATTAGTGATATATATCCTGTTTAATTTTATCATTTCAGTATGCCCGTAATTAAAAATTTTATTTTTCATAATTGAAATTCACAGTCCATTATAATAAATCTATATTTCATATGAAATCAATATACAAACTTCATATTCTACACCTTTTTCCTATAGTTTTTGTATTAAACTAGAGTATAATATAACAAATTAAATCGTGCCCTCAAATTTCTCTCATCTCCCACTACTTTTCCACTCTCATCAATTCTTAAATGACAAGTAATAACTTATTTTCCATATATAAAAAATAAATAATAAATTATCAACTTCAACTGCTTCTACTAAAATCTGTAAATCCATACCGCCAATCCAACTTTTCAGTTTTCTCAAAAATAACAGAAAATTTCACAACCAATACCCAAAACCCTAACATTTCTCCTCCTTCCTTCCATTGTAGATCTGTGATTTCTCGACTATTATGCTCATAGTGACGTTCTACAATTGGAGTTTCGGATTGGACAATTGACGCAGCCACCAGATCTGTCGGAGTTTCCTATTTTCGATGACTGATTGAATTTCACTTCCATTTCCCGCTTTATTGGATTAAAAAGGTCCGTTTACATGCGTATGTTGCTTTAAACTCACTTCACAATTTGCAATTTCGGAGATTATATCGATTGAGCTGGGTGTATGGATTTGACGGACGTTGGATTACGTAATGAATGCGTAGTTATTAATATTTGTGTTATTGAGTGGATTTGGAGCTGAATTTGATTGGTATTTTTCGAATACCGTCAAATTTGATAGTTTGTGCTTTTAATTTCTTTTTTGTTCACACCGTTGCGGTCTGTCTTTTGTTGTTGTTTTTTTCATAAATTTGAATTGGTGATGCAGACTGCGCTACTGAGTTTTTAGAGTTGTGGATGGGAGAGAGGGGAGTGGAGCTTGGATGGTTGTTGTTTTGTTAATGCGATTGAAATGAACAGTAGATTGAGGACTGATTCAGAGAACGGGCAGCATCCGGCAGGGGATGGTGCTGAAGGCAAGTCAAGAGTGGAGGGAGAAGCAAATGAATCGTTCAGTGATACTAGGGTGATGCCTTGTGTGGCTGCTGAGTTTATGGATGGTGAAAGTGAGTCTGTGTTTTATGACGTTCAGGTAACTGAAGGGGTGATCGACGAGACTGAATTAGCGTGTTCTGTTGACGTGTTGTCAAATAACAGTGAATTAGTTTATGAAAGCCACGCGAAGAATGGCGCTCAGACAAAATCATGCTCTGAAATTCAGCTGAGAGAATCTGTGAATTATGCTGCATTTGGACCTTCTGCAGGGGTTCGTGCAAATGATGTTTTAAGTAGTGCAGAGCTAGAACCCTCTGTGGAATATCATAATAGTGAAATATTGAAGGAGCATTGCATGAAAGACGTGGCAAAGGAAGAACAGAACGCTGGAGATACGGAGACAAGGGGGGTACTGAATGACATCGTGATGGACCCTTGTGCAGTGAATCATGCAGTGGAACAGTTAGATGATGGTAAGGTTGAGCTGTATTCTAATAGCAATGAAGTGAAAGACGAACAAAATAATCCTGGTTTGGGGATACATCACAGCGATCGAGTGAAAGAACCAACCAATGATGATTTGCATTCTGAAGTTTCAGACCCCAATCCATCTCCAAAACAGGTTACCTCAAGCCTGACCATTAGCAGTCAACCTCTCGATGTGCTTGGTGGGGAACATGGTGGCTGTGGAGAGATTACATCAGCTTGTTCCTGGAATTCCTTCACTGATGGAAAGTTTTGTGAAGAAGAACACAGTAAGGGTAAACTGGAAGCAGTTTCTACAGCTCGTGTGGTTCTTGAAATTCCAAAGCATGTTAGACCCACTGGTATTAGAAAGATAACATTTAAATTCAGTAAACGGAAAGATGAGTGTGATACTGACCTATCTTCTAAGCCCTTGGCTGATGACAAATTTGATGAAGACCTTTATGATAATCAAATATCCGTGTCGACTGCTGATGGTTTATCTATGCATGGCTTTCGCAATGGCGACATGATTGCTTTAGAGAACTCAAAAGTGAAATCAAGCATGGTTGATGGAGAGTGTCTTCACCCTAGAAGTCCTTCTTCTTGTGCTCCCAACATGGAACTGAGGATGTCTAAGAAAATCATTCCAGATAGTTACCCTTCGAATGTTAAGAAGCTTTTGTGCACTGGAATACTGGAAGGAGCTAGAGTCAAGTATATTTCTATGTCTGGTGAGGTATGTAGTTGGTGTAGTTGTGCTTTGTTAGATTTGATGCTAATCTTCAGTTTTATTCCAGTGTGGCGTTAACTCTGTTTCTATTTATTGCTAGAAGGAGCTTCCTGGAATTATAAAAAGTGGTGGATTTTTGTGTGGTTGTTGCATCTGCAACTTCTCAAAAGTAAGTCATATTTGCAAGTTAAGTTGTTTCTCTTGATCAGTTGTTTTGTCTGTTCTAATTTTGCAAATTCGCTTTAGCATGTGGTGAGTGCATACGAGTTTGAACTTCACTCTGGTAGCAAGACAAGCCATCCAAATAATCACATATACTTGGAGAATGGGAAGCCGATTTACAGCATAATTGAAGAACTGAAAACTGTTCCTCTCAGTGCAGTAGATACAGTGATAAGAGCTGTTGCAGGTCCTTCTTTAAATGAGGAGTACTATCAGCTCTGGAAAGGTAAAATTCCAATGAAGTTTCCCTTTTCTATTTGAATATCACTGAAACAGACTGTTGTTCTTTACACGAGAAAGTTCATCTTATATTGCTTTTGAATGGTGCATACTTCAGAATTATAGGTCTTGAGTATTTCCAGGCAGTTTATCGCAAGTGCACCTACATTTCTCTCTTATATTTGATGGTTGACTGAATATGTCATCTAGTCTGGCATCTTAGTCCGCAACCAGTACACCTCTCATGCTTGATGACTAGATCTGGTTGGGGACCATTACTTTGGGGACAGTTGGGAATTGCACATATTAGGTTTCTTGTCTGGAGTAAGTGGAAGAGGTGATCATGAGTTACATGACAGTTATGAATGAGGGTTACAAATGTTTCAAAATGACTAAGACAAGCCATTTCTAACAACTTACCCATCCAAATCTCACCTGAGAAAATCTGTATTTTACTTATAGATTGTTCTCCTCCTATGTTATTATTTATCATCAGTCAAGCGATTTATATTTTAAATTGCTATAAAATAGAGGGGGGTGACAATCAATTAGTTGGTGGCATTCTCAGGCTTATGACACAACCACTTTTTCTTTAGTGCTTGCAAGACATAAAATGTGCGATCAAGGTTTTGGATGTGAAAGATGATAATTTATTGCAATTCCTCCCTGTCAATATTTAGTTTCTGATGTTTTGCATTCTAAAATTTTGCAGCAAGTCTCGTACGTGGACATGATGTAGCCTGTGGGGATAGCGCACACCAGTATTTAGGCATGTCACACTCCACCACCAGGTATGCGCGCTGCATATTTTTCAATAAAAATTCATAGAATCTTTTTTTATGTGTATGCACCTCTTTGAAGTAAGTTGTTGTGCTTATTGGATATTTTGATTTATCATTCATACTCTCACTCACACTGTAATGGGAAATTTTCCAGCTCTGCAAGACCATCTACTGAAGACATCACTTATCCGGATGCATATCTTTATTCTCGTTCAACACCCTTTAATCAGCAAGGCTATGTAGAGGCACTAGTTGAGCAGAAACGTCCAGTCAAGAAGTTTGTTCTATTTTTGCCGCCTCTTATTTCTCATATTAGCGCAATTTTATCAGGTGCTCAGTATCATTTTTTATGCAGGCCAAGACATTCTGGCTCTTTTTGGGGACATAAGAAGACAACAGAAGGTGGCAACAAAAAAAGGCAAGTTTGTTATTATCATACATCTTTCTAATTTTCTGTACACAGCTCTTTGTAGGTCTTGTCTGACGTCAAGGCCTTGGTCTGATGAGTGACTGATGTACAATAGGGACAATGATTTGCACAAATTGCTTTTTTTGCCGGATGGACTGCCAGATGGCACCAGTTTGGCTTATTACTCCAAAGGAAAGGTTGTATAGCACTTTCATTCAGATCTACTCATTTTTTCTGATTTCACCATATAACCTAAGACATTTTTTTTGTCTGTTTACAGAGGATTCTCGGGGGTTACAAGCAGGGAAATGGCATAGTCTGTGGTTGTTGTAACATTGAGGTAAGTCCATTTATCCGTGTATTTGGAATTTCTGTTTACTAGATGTGATCTGTTATAATATATCTAGCTCAAGAAACACATCACATGTATTCTTTTATTTAAAAACAGATTAGTCCCTCCCAATTCGAGGCTCATGCTGGATGGGCAGCTAAACGTCAACCGTGAGTTGCTTTTGAAAAATTAGAATGTATATTACACGTGCCATCGGGTGTCAGAAATATGATTTCTATTCTTTTACAGCTACCGTAATATCTATACGTCCTCTGGATTAACACTTCATGACATAGCCTTGATGCTCGCAAATGGCCAAAGTCTTCCATCTAGTGGAAGTGATGATATGTGTGCAGTATGCGGAGATGGAGGTGAACTTATTTTATGCAACGGATGCCCTCGAGCTTTTCATGCTGGTTCGTTTCTCCTTTTTCCCTTTTTTCAATTTCTTCATGTACTCAATTTGTGCTTGTGGGTTAGTTTCACGTTTTGTGATCCCTTTTATCGAAATTGTTGCAGATTGTTTAGGTTTACAGTGTCCCCCAGAAAATGATTGGCATTGTCCGCATTGCAAGGATAGACTTGGTTCTGGTAGAAAAGCTTCTGGGGAATCAAGACCAATTATCCTTAGACTAACGAGAGTGGTAAAGGCACCAGAATTCGAGCCCGGTGGCTGTGTGATCTGCAGGTTTATTGCGTTGGTTATATTCTATTTCTGTTTACTATAGCAAGTTCTTTGTCAGAATAGCTGTTTTAAGGAAGTAGCTTTTCTTCGCGGATTATCTTCCTCATATAACCTAGAAACCGAATTTGTAGTTTATTTACCGAGATTGCATTCAGATTCTTGCCATTTTCTGCTCCTGAGGACTCCCAACAAATAGGGAGAGATGTATAATTTTCTCAGCATCTTGTTAGTCATGGCAAAAACCAGTTGCTATTAGCATTCTTATCTGAAGTATCTATTCTAGATTAATCCATGTACTACTAAAAAAAAGTTCATTTTTCTAGTCTGATATCTCTCTTTAGCTGCAATTCCTGTAACCAACCACGTCATTCCACAACTTCGTATCTTAATACCTCCAATAGTTGTTCTGAAGTGCGTGTGCCTATCTAGGCAAATTTCTATAGTTCTATAAACTGATTCTTGTCTTCTGCTTTCTAGGTCACAGGACTTCAGTGCTGCAAAGTTTGATGACCGAACAGTGATAATATGTGATCAAGTATGACTTGATTCATCATCTTACTTTTGGACATCTATTCTGATATTTCTTGGTCATTTACTTTGTCTATGGCATATCCTTTTTATGTTTTATGACTCCATTTTTCTCTTGTTGTCTAGTGTGAGAGGGAATATCACGTTGGTTGTTTACGTGAGTCTGAGATGTGTGATCTGAAAGTAAGCATTTAAACTACTTTTCATCAAGGAGCTGTTTTTGACAGTTCGTTGTTAATGGATGCTCAAATATATGGTGGCAGGAACTACCTGAGGATAAATGGTTTTGTTGTGATGACTGCCATAAGATCTTTGAAGCACTGCGAAGTTCGGCTTCTGGGGAGCCCAAGTTAGTTCCAGCTGCAGTGTCATCTGCACTATATAAGAAGCATGCAAAAATTGGTTTGAATGGTATGTATATGAATGAAATCCAATGGTGCATTCTGAGTGGAAAAAGTCGAGCTCCGGGGCATCTAATGTTGCTCTCTCGAGCTGCAGCAATTTTTCGCGTAAGCTTTCCCATCTAACATTACAAGATGTTTTCCCTTATTTAGCTGATATGTGCACTGTGTTTGAAGTCAAATACTCATTACATCATCTTAACCATCTTTGCAACTTAATTGGCTACTTATTAAATATTTTATGCCAGGGTGCATCTGTGTGTTTTCCATAGTAACTTGAATATGTGAACAATTATACGTTTTCCATGTGTGACGATTGAATGGTTGAGGGCCAATAATACATTTTAGGTTAATTATTTCTAACAACAGTAGATATGTTTTGACCGGAAGAAGCCTCTTGTGTCAGTGCTTTTTAAAGCATTTAGCTAGCCAAAATATCGATGTCAGCCTAATACATATGAGGATTGAATTGACATATGTAAAGTATAGCAGGATGATAAACATTGTGTCGTGGTACATATTGCACACTGGTTTTATGCCTCAATCTGAATGTATTGTTGTAGGAATGCTTTGACCCCATCGTTGCAAAATCTGGTCGGGATCTTATCCCAGTTATGGTGTATGGGTAAGTTAAACTCTCCCATTTATATGTACCCGATTTTTTCTTGGTTAATGATGATCAGTCAATCCACCAATAATATTGTTTGCACATGTATGCAGGAGGAACATATCTGGGCAAGAGTTCAGTGGAATGTACTGTGTGGTTCTAATTGTAAAGTGAGTTGATGTTCTCAACTGCCTTGTAGTTTTTCGTCCTGCTATGTATACTACCCATGAAAGTTAACATATTCTTTGGTGCTTGCAGCTCCATTGTTGTATCAGCTGCTCTCGTCAGGATATTTGGAAAGGATGTTGCTGAACTTCCATTGGTAGCTACCGATAGAGAAAATCAAGGAAAAGTAAGTTTAGGCACACTCTTTTACTTGAAACGTGTGAAAGCAGAGGCCTTTTCTTTCTAATAGACAGGTCACTTGTCTCTTGCATTTTCTCGCATTTTGCTCAGAATTCATGTCCAGCATCAAACACATCCGTCATTCCATGTTTTGTTAATGAGCGTATAAGGGCCATTTTTCTTTTTTCTTTATTTTGGTCGGGTGAGGGTGATGGACCTTGTTTATGCACACTCTGGTAGCTTCTTGTATGTAGTGAAGGATTCCTGCTATAGTCAGTGTTTTTGTTTCCTTGTTGACTAAAAACAAAACAATAATTCGATTATCCAGGAATTCCGATTAAACTGCTGAAAGCTCCATTTTTTGTGACTAGGTTTTGTTTAATGTGATATTGTGATTGCTTCGACAGTGATATAACTATTGTCATTAAAATATAGGGATATTTTCAAGCGTTGTTCTCGTGCATCGAGATATTCCTGTCATCTATGACCGTGAAACACCTGGTACTCCCTGCGGCCGAGGAAGCTGAACCTATGTGGCTGAATAAGCTAGGCTTCACGAAAACGAGCCATGAGAAAGTAAGTCTCTTATCCATGGTGGTTACTTTAGTCACCAGTGTTGCATCTGTATTCTGTCACACTTCTGAAGAAAACTGACCTCAAGGCTCGAAACAGTTCCATGCATCTGTTAATCTCGAGTCGAATCTTGTAAAAGCACTACTTGATAAGGCTCTAATAAACTGAAATTTCCTTGAGCAGATGCTGAAGTACACGAGAGACTTTCAGCTAACAATTTTCAAGGGGACATCTTTACTAGAAAAGGAAGTACAGCCATAGTGAACACTCTCGAGAGATGTGTGGAGTGCAGCAGATGCTGATAATGAGCGAGTCTCACATCCCACGGTGGATATCTAGATGTGCCGCAGTCATCTGAAAGCACACGAATGCATGAGGCACTCCACCTACATGTAGAGGTAAGTTTTCGACAGGAGTGAGCTTTCACACTATAGCACCGCGGTCAGGTTTCTCAGGAGTTGGTATGTCTTTATCATATCGGGGGATGATACACCACGCTGCATCGTGCTGCCGTAGAGATATGCAGAATGTTGAAAGAATTTCCTCGAGCACGCTTCCCTTTTTTATCCGCATGCAGGAAAAGAATAGTTGGTTTTTGAAGGCCAAATACTTTGTTTCACTACATTTGTTTGTGCATTTCGAACGCTATACTTGTGTTGTGTTGGATTATAGTGATGCAATGTACATTTTCATACTACTATATATGTTTGTTCGATCGCTGAAGATTAACTTTTCCAGAGATTGACTTACTCCAAAATACAGCAAATTAATTGTTGAGAGGAAGGCAAAGACTAATATTTAATCTTACGTGAAATTGAATCTATTTAATTCATCAAACCGAACAGTACTAGCTTACGTTCATTTTTCTTTCGTATATAAAACTACGTCGATTCAGCACGAATGGATTGAAATAATGTCCATGAATTTACAATACTCGTATCACAAACAAAAATCCATGTAAATTCGTTGAAGGCCAAATGCCAATTCTCAAAATTCCGAAGTCTTGCAAGCATAGCTAGTAGAAAGCTTTTAAGGCATAACGAGTACTTATTTATTTACATTGGGGAGAGACAGAAAACATGCCCATCATCGCATAGCCTCCGCGACGGGGAAGTGCAAATTCTGGGCCGATTCCTTGAGAAAGCTGCTTCCACAGAATGCATCTGTGCTGATAACATTGAACCCGGTGATAACTACCTTGGGCTCCGAGATGCTAGCCGCGCTCTTGACTTTGGTGGTGGTCCCGCCATTCTTCCGAGCTTGCTTCTTGTCCTTGTCCTTGCCCTTGCCCCCTCGCGAGGATTTCCCACCACCTCTCTGTTTGTTCTTCCCATATTTCTTGCTATAATTGTTGCGGATGTATTGATTCCTGCTCGATGGCACGTGAGATACCGAAGTCGGAATTGGATCGTAGACATCAGGTGCCCAAGTGACGGACAGCTTCTTAGGCGGTATACCCTGCTTTTCACGGCTACCTTTCATGGCAGATGCAAGCTTGGACAGAGTCTGAGAGCGATAACATCAAAAAGAATAACAAAGAGAAAATTGCAACTGTTAACGATATCTTCACAAGAGTAACCCTTCGATGTTTATATATATACGCGCACAGGCCTTGGCATATTTATTTCGAATCCAGTGCTTTTCCACTACCACCGGAGGAAATAACGCAGCAAGAACATTAAAATACTTGAAAAAGAAAGGCAAGAGCTACTATGCTTGCCTGCAGAATTCACAAATAACAGTAACAAAGTAGTAACAGAAAAACAAGTTATCTGATGAACTGGGAAACAGGGAAGGGATCCTAAAATACTAATAAAACGTCGTAAATTAAGCATTGCAAAATTCAGTATACGATATTAGCTTGATACAATAGTGTTTCAATTTCACAAGATATAGATAAGAAGTAACACAAACTCATAAGCATAGCAAAGACGCCGCACGAAAAACTTACAGCAGAAGATGTAGAGTCGGGAAGATTGTCACTGAATTCGTCTGAGTCCTTGGAATCACATTTGCTATTGCTACCAGCCAAATCTTCAACACTTACAAATTCATCCAAGCACACTTTCAGATCATTCATAGAAAGATCCCCTGAACCATATTGAGTTTGGATATCAGGAGTCGTCACAGACTCAGTGTTGCTCCTTAATTGTTGGAAAGCCAGCATATCACTAGGAACAGAACCTTCCATCCACAATTGAGGCTGAATAGAAGAGCTGTAGAAAAAGACAGAATTCAAAGTTGATTAATTGTAATTATGCCAAGCACAACCAAGAAATTATATGTAGGACAGTAGGAGGCAAATAAACAAGCTAGTACTATATACGAAGACAATGTCTAAGAAAAGTTAAACTAACACACCCAAATTTTGAAGATGTGCGAGTATTATAATTGTACACTGTATATGATAATCGTTCAATCCACATATTACCTCCACATACTAGCAGAGAAACACTGATTCAATCAACTCGTAATTCCCGAGTCACCTCAAGGCTTGCTAAAACTAGGTTACAATTAGCACTTTGAAACCAATCCTTCCATAGTTCACACAACCAATTAGATCTAACTCATTCTTACTAATGAGGTTTTGGAACAACCTTTTGCTGGCAATCAGTCATAAGTATTGCAAAAAAAAAAAGAAGGATATCGCAGGCATCGATTTCACCAGATATTTAGAATAGAATATGAAACATCTAATTCTCAGAAGAGTGTGTGTTATACTCGTTATTCCCTATGAACAAATATCACAAATGTAAAAGCTAATACAAAATCCTCATCCACAAATTACCTTATACCGATCCAAAAACCGCCGAGAATCCTCAATATCTCCAAAACGAGCTCGATCCACAGGAAAAACGGAAGACCGTTCAATCGAGAAAGCTCGATTGCCAACAAAATCAGATCCACCACTGGTTTACCGATAGTATTAATAATACCTCGTCGGAACAGACAAAAACAGCACCAAAGCGTTCTAAAGCGAAAAATAAGCTAAGATCCGGCGAGCAAAACGTTAACTACTAAAATTACCGCGACGATCACTTTTCTGAAGATGTTTCCGGCGATGAAAAGACGATCCACCGTAGTACGACGTCATACGCGGGCGCGTGAGTGTTGGAGAGTAGATCGAAAGCGCCGGATGCATAATCCGATGCTCTTATGCTCAAGGAATCCAACTGTGTGAGGATAGATCGATCGAAGTAACGCGAAGATTTTAAGGCATGCTTGTGATGGAGAGTATGCGAATTTGGATCTGAATTTCTTCAGATAAATGGAATTGATCTGAATTTGTTCGTCGGCAAATGGATAGAATTTCTGAGCTTGGTATATATAGTAAATTAGTGTACTATGATATGAGCATCAGATATTTGGGGTTTATCTGTTCCCGTTAATTACTATTATACCCCCAGAGCTTTCATTGAGCTTATTTTTTTGGTTAGTTGTAGACTTTAGTCTTTAGTCTTTGGCTCTTGTAGACCTTTTTCGTTTTCATTTGTCAATCAAGGTGGATTTAAAATAGAAATGTTTTATTTAAAATTAAATTACCATTATTATTTGATTAGTTTAAAAAATGAAAATAATTTATATTAGTGTATATATATTACTTGAAAAATCATGGAATTTGATGATATTTTTGTTCCATCTTGCTGATGTGATTTTATTTTTCGCATTAGGTTTCGTGCATTTTATCGTGTTTTTGGTCGGACGTGTAGATTGTCCAGTAACTCTGCTATTAGGTCGGGTGACTTAATTACCACATTCCATATGGTCGGACGGCGTAAAAGCAGTTGCACAAAATCACATTTCAACGATAAATTTTTGCACAGTTGTTGTGAGGAAAAAAAACACAAGAAATAAGAATGGAGAAAAAGATTCAACATCAAATCTCCGTCAATCCAGAAACGAACCACCGTCAAAACTGAAATAAAACAATAAAATCTACAATTTTAGCTTCATTTGATGTTGTTTACCTACCATCAAAACTGGAATAAAACAATGAAATCTACAATTTTAGCTTCAGATGTTGTGTTACCTTAGTATGATTAGCTAGATTTCTCCATTGCTATTTTATAGGGGATTGAATTATAGATTGAGATTTAAGAATTATGGATTTACTTTGGCTTCAATTTTTTTTTATATAGAACATATTTTATGTGTCAGTGTTATTATGGAAATGTCTTTTATGACATTAATATTTCGGCATCTACCTCTTTTGCTTAGGATATGGAGTGGTTTATGAGATTGTGAATTTATGATTCTTGTTTGTTTAAAGTAGAAATAAAAAATGAATATTTATGATTCTTGGATCGTTGGTTAATATGCTTTCAAGGGTCTCTTGAATGTAGATTGATCATTACTAATTTATTAATTAGGATTTTTTACCTAAATGTTTAGCTAATTATGATTATTCAATTCTAAGAATATGTTTACAAATTCTAGAGACTAGAGTGATTTACAAAACACAATAATTTACTACCTTATTATTTCCTCAGTTTCATGTTTTCATATGTTGCATTTGTTGTGTGGAGTAGTTCATTGCTACATCGTAATAAACAAAATTATCCCATTAGTTTGACTAAATCTCAAGCATCGATCATGAAATACTGCCGTCGCTATTCTATTCTTGCCGTATCTATAGTTTAATCAAATAATATTACTTCTATTAATTCTCATACCAAAATAAAAAAAACAATAGTTTAAGTTGGACACATGAATTATACTTCCTGTAGAGGTCCCAAAACCGAACCGGCCCGAAACCGTCACCGGCGGTTTGGAACCGTGAACAGGAACCGCGGTGACGGTTCCGAACCGGGACAAGATTCGGCGGTTCCGACGGACCGGTTCAGGTCTTCAAAACATGACGAACCGTAATCGGTGGTTCAAACCGGGTCGTCGGAAACAGCGGTTTGCCAGTTCCGGTAGGGTATAGGGTAGGGCCTAGGGTTGCAGGAACCGGTCAGAAACCAGGACGAAAACCGGCGGTTTTCGCCGGTAACCGCCGGTTCCGGCAGCTTTTTCAGGTGGCAGGTGGCGCAGGCGTAAGGGTGCAGGCCTACCCTGCAAAAAACGGTAACAAAACCGGCGGTTCCGACGATAAACCGGCCGATTTCAAATTCAAATTTTTTAAAAAAATGAATAGTGAACCGGAACCGCCGAAAGCTATGGCGGACCGGTTCAGGTTCGTAATTTTTCCAAACCGGAAACCGACAGTTCTTGAACCGTGGTGTCTGCTAAAAATGGTGTTAATGAAAGTTTTAATATAAAAAATGTGAATAAAATAAGAGATAATTAAAAATTACTCCGTGACATAGGTGATAGTAGTCCTAAAAAACAAAATTTTGTGTTTTTCCAACTTTTACAAGTGTCCTCTGGCGATTGGCCAAATCCGAAAGCACACGGATCTCCAACACCTCCTCTTAGAGCCGCCGATAAGCTCCAATCCAACGGCCCAAACTCCCATCTCTATCACCTCAACATGCACCCCACTTATTTAACCAACACCAACAACCTTCCACCCTCACTATTTCACCTCCATCAATCGATCCCAATTTGCACCAAAATTACGAAATGGACACCGGCGGAAAATTGAAGAAGGGAGCTGGCGGAAGGAAGGGCGGCGGCCCGAAGAAGAAGCCGGTCACCCGCTCCGTCAAGGCCGGCTTGCAGTTTCCGGTCGGCAGAATCGGCCGGTATTTGAAGAAGGGCCGTTACTCGAAGCGTGTGGGGACCGGCGCGCCGGTTTACTTGGCCGCCGTGCTTGAGTATCTCGCAGCTGAGGTATTTTGCTGTTACATTCCTGCATTTTCGAATTCTCTGCGCCCGATCGTGTGTTTTGGAGTGAAGTTAGATTTGCCTTTTTCTGTTGGGGATTTGTGGTGCTGTGTGATGAATTAGAGCGGTGGATCTCGTGTTGGTTTAGTTTGATTGTGGTTAGGGCTTGGGATATGGAAGTTAGGGTTTCTGAATTAGGGATTTTGCAGTTCAGGTGATTTAATTTGGGGCATTTTAAAATTAGATGACATCCAAATTCATCAATGCTGCTAAGGCTTGATTTTATCCACACATCCAGCATAGACAAGAATCAGTAAAATTGATAAGGAAAATGTATTACTTGCATTGATTTTTGGTTGTATGTATAACAGTGTGTGTGTGTGAGAGAGATAGAGAGAGATAGACAAATAGAACTTTGGTCTGTCTGTGGACAAAAGTTGTGTGTGTGCTCAGCATCTCCATGGATGATGAGCCAATTGATAGAACAAAACATCATAAATTTGTGTTGAATCTATTGATTATGTAATCTCTTTGCATTGCCTTTGCTAAGATGATTGAATTGTGGCCAGGTGTTGGAGTTGGCAGGTAATGCTGCAAGAGACAACAAGAAAAACAGGATCATTCCAAGGCATGTGCTGCTAGCTGTGAGGAACGATGAGGAGCTTGGGAAGCTTCTGGCTGGAGTCACCATTGCTCACGGTGGAGTTCTACCGAACATCAACCCGGTTCTTCTACCTAAGAAGTCGGAGAAGGCGGCAGAGAAGTCACCGAAATCTCCATCAAAGGCGACAAAATCTCCCAAGAAGGCTTGATGATGTTTGTGGATGCTGTTCCCAGGAAGAAGGAAGTCCTAGTGTTGTGGTTGAATGGCATTATGTAATTTGAATTGTTGTTGGTTATGTAGGAAAGTAGGCTGTTGATAAATGGATTAACAATCTGTGTACTATCTTGTTGTATTGTTTGTTGTTAGAATTGAATGGAAATGACTTTAGATTTTCAAGATGAGTGGGGTTGAGCAAACTAAGGGTAAAAGGTTCAAAATATTGGAATTTGGAAGTATGGGACACCTTTTCTATGAAAGAGGAATTTTGTTAAGCTTAGTAGTAACATTCTTAAAGATAGAATGAAAACATGATTGAATAATTATTAATAGAAATTAATCCAACTCATTAGAAAATCTAGTTGTAATTTTCCAAGTCCGAAGTTTATTTTGCCCCAAGCCATTTCGTCCATGCATGGTGTGTTATTCTATAGAAGATTAAAGGCAAAACACATTCTATGTCCTTATATTTTAATCAAAATGTTCATTAGGTCCTCGTACAATTTTTTCATTTTAATAAGTCCTTATACATTTTTCATAAATTTCATCACATCCTCGTACAATTTTTTCGTTTTAATAGGTCCTTATATAATTTTTAATTTTAAGATGTTTTTTACTTTTATCTTAGATAATAATTTATATTTAATTAATTAGATTTAATGAACCTTTTTAATTTTATTATTTAACTTATCTTATGAATATAAATATTCAGAGAAACGTATCTCTCAATATAAATATAAATAATCAATTGAAAATTCGGATAGTTATTCTAAAAAAAAACTTCGATTTTAATCTTCAATCATCACGGTTAATCTTTTTATTATTCTCTACAACTTATTGAGATTATTGGATAACAAGATGATATTATCTTTATAGGCTATGCTAAGTTAAATAATGGAATGTTAAAAAGTTCATTAAGTTTAATTAAATTTAGATTATTATCAAAGATAAATGTAAAAAAGTCCCTAAAATGAAAGATTGTACAAGGACCTAATGAAAGTTATGATAAAAGTATAAGGACCTACTAAAACGAAAAATCGTACGAGGACCTGATAAAAATATTGTGAAAAGTATAAGGACCTATTAAAACGAAAAAATTGTACAAGGACTTAATTAAAAGTATAAAGACCTAAGAATGTGTTTTGCCAAGATTAAATTTCGTAGTAGAAAAACTTCGAGAAATTAGGTAAAATACGACAATATTACTACTACTAGTAGTAGTATTACATATCTTGGATCGTATTCAGGTTTCAGATATACTCCATATTACTATAAACTTAGACAGTAAATCAGATTATAGCTTAATTTAGTAAGTTAGGTGGAATACATTAAAGAAAATATAGTACTAATAATGAAGAGAGTGAAAAAATAGAAAAGAGACAAAATAAAATAGTACTCGGTACACAAATGAAGAGTAAATATAAATAAAAGGATATAATAAGTTATTTTTTGGTAACAAAGATAAATGACTTACTTATATTATTGAAATACTACCTCCATTCCCCAAAATTTGCTACACTTTGACCCGACACGGGTTTTAAGAAATCTAATGGAAAGTGAGTTGAAAAAGTTGGTGGGATGTGGGTGCTACTTTTAAAGTATTAATTTTATAATAAAATGTGAGTAGGAATGAGTTAGTGGAATATGAGGTCCACTACCAAAAATGGTAAAAGTGGTGTATCAAATTTACAGGGACGGACCGAAATGGTAATATGTATCAAATTTTCAGGGACAAAGGTAGTAACTTTTGTAGGATAAAGGGAGTAAATTATTTATGACAAATATACTCCCTCTATCCACAAAAATCTCTCCTTTGTAAATGGCATAGATTTTATTACATAATGGATGTGCTATATTGCTAACTATTTAAATTGCTAACTCTGCTAACTCATCAATATTGTGTATTAAAAATATCAGTACGATAACATTAAAATGTCAACACATAATATCAACACATTATATTGAAGTTCAACAAAATTATGTGTTGACATTTTAATGTCATCGTATTGACATTTTTAATACAATGCGTTGATGAGTTAGCAACTTAAGAAATTAGCAATTGATCACACCCCTATTGCATAATTTGTGAAGTAAAAGAAATAGAAAAATGGTGCCTACATGTCAAAAGGGAAAAGGAAAACGCCTCGATTAACAAGAACAAGAAACGGAGCCTAGGAGGGAATACCACATACGAATATTTATCACAGCTATCTTGGAGTGGAAACAGTAAATGAAGGGGCATCGCATGTACACATATTTTGGAGTGGACAAATTAATCGAAGCTTTGACAAATCACAAAGCAATTACCATTTCAACGCATACAGAAAGAAGGCAGAAATAGATAATCAAATTCACATATGAAAAACTGCAGTTAGTTATACAAAACAGGTGTATAACTTTGGTTTTTCACCATCACCTTTAATTTTAACATGCCTTTTCCGTCGATCTATTACAATGCTTTCGTCTTCATCAAAATATTATACTACTATATAGTATTATATGGATCAGTTTACGGATATTACTTACGCATAGGTCGGAAAATTATCTCCCCACGACAGATGGGAAAATCAGCGCCTCAGACTCTCCACGATATAGTCTGCATACAAGTCCCTGCACATGATATGGATTGAATATGAACGAGAAGGACCGTTGGATATAATGATCCAGGAAAGCAAATATAGGGATGTCTCATATCAGTACATCAACTGCTCAACTATTATAGATATCGTACCAATATAATTCTACACTCAACTAAGTAACGAAACACTAGCCCGAGTTCGTTTTGCACTGATAAGCTATGATATAGTTACAGTCGCAAAATGTTATTCATATAAAGGAAGGGGTGATGGCTTACATGGAGAGCTGTA
This sequence comes from Salvia hispanica, assembly GCF_023119035.1. Lineage (NCBI taxonomy): Eukaryota > Viridiplantae > Streptophyta > Magnoliopsida > Lamiales > Lamiaceae > Salvia > Salvia hispanica. Next base: position 28,159,196 of record NC_062967.1, on the reverse strand, counting down.
TAGCTCCATATGCATTAGTGGCTGGTAGAAAGTCATCAACAGCAACCTCCTTGTTCTCATTTTTCTTGTCTGTTTGATAATTAAGGTGAAATACAGTCATTGGTCAAATTCCGAAAGGGTGAAGATTATAAATTTTGGTCGAGCAAAAAAAAAATGAAGGGGCAGCAGTCATTAAAATCTTCAACAAAGGATACACTCCTCAAAAAAACGACGGATTTCAGCCAAGCGATGGGGCGGAAGCTCTTTAATGTCAGTATAGTCGGAAAATTATCTCCCCACGACAGATGGGAAAATCAGCGCCTCAGACTCTCCACGATATAGTCTGCATACAAGTCCCTGCACATGATATGGATTGAATATGAACGAGAAGGACCGTTGGATATAATGATCCAGGAAAGCAAATATAGGGATGTCTCATATCAGTACATCAACTGCTCAACTATTATAGATATCGTACCAATATAATTCTACACTCAACTAAGTAACGAAACACTAGCCCGAGTTCGTTTTGCACTGATAAGCTATGATATAGTTACAGTCGCAAAATGTTATTCATATAAAGGAAGGGGTGATGGCTTACATGGAGAGCTGTATAGCTCCATATGCATTAGTGGCTGGTAGAAAGTCATCAACAGCAACCTCCTTGTTCTCATTTTTCTTGTCTGTTTGATAATTAAGGTGAAATACAGTCATTGGTCAAATTCCGAAAGGGTGAAGATTATAAATTTTGGTCGAGCAAAAAAAAAATGAAGGGGCAGCAGTCATTAAAATCTTCAACAAAGGATACACTCCTCAAAAAAACGACGGATTTCAGCCAAGCGATGGGGCGGAAGCTCTTTAATGTCAGTATAATCACGGTATTCAGGATCATCAGCACAGACAGCAATTATCTTGTCATCTTTCTCTCCCTATTTCCGAAAAGATAAGTCAAGCTACTCTCTTCTCCGTTTAAGATAAAATGATGTGGATTTGATGACGGGTACCTGATCAATCATAGGCATGAGGCCAATAGCTTTAGCTCTGAGAAAGCATCCTGGAAGAACTGGCTCCTGACAATATCAGCAGAGATAGTATTATTGTCGTCAAAGTTTAGAGAACTCTTAAAGATAAAAATTCCAAATAGATCACACTCAAGCAGAGTTCACGGAGTCTCCAAAAACACCCATGGTTCCATGATTATCAACATTTGCCTCACATATAATGATGAACTTGGCAGAATACAGCGATTAAAAATGAACAATTCAGCATATCCTTGCCGATGATGCATACTCAAAGCACGATGATGCATAATCAAAGCATAGTATTTAGTGCGAGTAAGTTCAGTAAAATAGAAAAAACACATGCATGTTCTCATTGCAAATAAAATGTCATAAAAGCGTATTTTCCTAAACAACATTCAGCTTAGTTCGATATTCCAAAACACACATGTATTGTAAAGCTATGGCACACTTTAGCTATATAGATCACACTAGAACTTTATAGTTTAGTCGTATTATAAATGTTTACTGAAATTTCAAGACCAGCATTTTACCTGCATAATGACCAATACATCCATTGGGTCACTGTCTTCACAGAGTGTGCGGGGTATGAAGCCATAGTTATGAGGGTACACAACAGATGAGTATAGAACTCGATCAACCTGCATGCGCATCAGAATATTAATTTTGTATGGATTTCTATTGTTCCGGATATCACTTGACTATTTACCTTGATTAGACCAGTTTTCTTGTCAAGTTCATATTTCACCTTACTTCCCTTACTTATTTCGACCACCTAAAGAAAATGAAACAGTTGAGTTAGAAGCTCCAGAATAAAGCAAAAGTGTTTTATTGTGCAAATCAACATGTGGCTGGCCATAAAAACTGTGCAAATCAACCAGGTGAGTCCCAATTGTAAGTAAACTGAAATAAAGCTAAAAAGGAATAACACAATTAAACATGCACGAGAACGAGGAACTTTGGAAGATGCTATCATATACCTATCAAATAGAAATATAGGAAATAAGCACAAACTTGTAAATCTGGGAGTGATAGTTCAGGCAGAAAAGCCAGAAGTAGATCACAAGATAGGTATCACAAACAGATTAATCTAGATGACAAGGGGAAAGGGCAGATAGGAAAGTAGTTATTGGGTTTTGAAGCAGCCACTAAAACGAACAATGGCTTTGCAATTTTCGAGCAAAGTTCACGCTTCCCAATTTTTGCCTGAATAATTGGTAGTATATCAAACATAGAAACACAAAATTGATAGGAAACAGTAAAAAAATTTCTATGATTCAGATTACCATGATATAATAATAACAGCAATTTAAGTATGGTTATTACTCATTATAGATGTCTTTCTAGGATACATAGTATGTTATGAATATGGCATTGCTTTGATGAAAAATAGAGAGAGTGGCACATTTTCATTTAGTTCAAGATTTTAATAGGACATGAAAGTGAAAAAGCCAAATACATATTATACATACACAGTTGAAGATCTTTGGAGCTCCAGGTCCTGCATTGACAAGTGTGCAACAGCATTACATGCTTTTTTTGTCATTTGATATAATTTGAATAGGATCGAGGTAATCACACATACCTATCTCAAGATCATGCCAAGGATGAGCAGCAACATTTTTCCTAGTCATGGAAGAGAGTATCCTTTCATTAAGAGGCAGCTTCTTGAAAACAGGGAGTTTTTCTGACTGCTCTGTAGGTGGTGCCATAACTGCAGGCAGATGCATTCGAGATATCAACAAACATAAGCTTAGCTAACCTAAATCCAATGCAAATGAAGCTAAGAAGATTTGGCTGTATTAGGATAAAAAACAAATGTTTATCATCACATAAAACTGTCAGGTCAAGAACACAATAATATTATGAAAATTTACACTGAGAATCCAAAGATTCCATGACCATAGAATTTTATAAATGAAATAACATGTGACCATCAGTGCTGTTGTTGAGTCCTTTCAACCAGTGTAACCCAGTTTTGTGACTTTAAACTTCTTTACTTCATTCAATAGCTAAATGTGCATAGTTTATGAGGTGCAATGTCCCAAATAACCAGCCAGAACAACATGAACTCAAACTATCTTCATGCTGGTTTAGAGGATGGAGTGAATGGTCAAATGTTCGTGACATATAGACAACTTTACCAAAAACAATGCAATATGCTCATATCTTAGCAATACTATCAATTAAAAGAAATCTCAAACATAAAAAAAAATACTCCCTACACTTGCTTTAACACATGCAGCAAGACCAATCACAAACTAGTGAACAATGATATGATGACAAATAACAAAACAATACAGTATAACTACAAATTACAATCAGTTTACTGACAACTAAAAGTATATGAGCTTTCCACAGTCCACACCGTTACTTTTCCAGCGTTTTTACAGTAAGAGTCGGATCACAAAGCATCAAAATCCATCAACAGAGCGATTTACAAAGAGAAAGTGGTGTTCCATCTAACGCACCACCGACCAAAAAGCAACGGCGAGAACACACTCGTTCACATCAAAAATCATAAAACACAACACACAATGTTCGCGCCGCTAGCAAACTCAAGCAATCGACGATCTATACCGACCGATCTACCACATACACGGATTAAATCAAGTGAACAAGCTCCAATGCGTACAATCAACACAATCGATTGCATAAAAAACCAAAAGGAATAATAATCATCCGAAAACACTGTAAGAAAGCAGGATCTGCATATGACGAAACGCATTTTCACCTGTAACGGCGATGAGAGGCGAGACAGAGCACGGGAGGGAGAAATGCGCCTGCAATGGAAGGAAAATACTCAGATCTCCGCGCGAACGTGAAAATGAAGGCAAGCGTTAGTTATTTATGCACGAGGTGAGAGTTGTAGAGAGATAAAAAAAAACCCTAGATAGAGAGAAGAGGAGGTGAGTAAAGGCAAAGCTTCCACACTGAGCTGCTGTGGGATTCGTCACGCCTTCCCGCTCTGTTTTGTGCTTGGCTTGGTTTGCCTTTCAAACACGAGTATAAATACAGGACATTTCTGACGTTTTTTACTGAGCACGTGTCGAGTTATGATTGGTAGTTTTCTGACGATAGTGGACTCAATTGGACACCTGTCTTCTTAAAAAAGTCGTAACTGAAAAATTAGAGATGGGTCATTCAAGTGAGTGTTTCATTTTAGCAAAATATTAAATTATTTAGTTTATTATTTTTCTTCTTTATTACTAGTATAACCTATTTAAGTTAATAAACATTTACCTTCTCATTTCTCCGTGTATTAATATATTACTATTAGACGCCAGTTTTAATAATCAGTTTTAAAAAAATAAAATATGTTTCATACTTTTATAAGTACTTTGAATCATAAAACTAGTTAATTTCTATTTTTATAAAAAAATTTAACACATACTTTTATTATATAATTTTAACTATATTTTCTTATTTTTATATTAATTTCACATTAAAATTCGTATCGTCCTCAAAATTACAACTTTTAGGGAACATGCTAAGCATTCATTTTGTGATAAAATAAGTGAAATGAATTGGTTGATATAATTGTAGACGTGTTCTTTCATTAATTGTAATTTAAATTTTAGAATTTGTCTCAGGTTTCAAGTTAAGAGATAGTTGCATTTTCTTTATTTACTACTGTAAATCTGTAATATTTTTAAATTCAACAAACTAATAATAAAATATTACTACTACTAGTTTTTAAAAAATTATACGTAGTAAAATTTTACAAGTTGAGTATAATTTGTAAATACATTGCTACTCTTCGCTAAATAAAAGAAATATCCTTACTTTCCAAATGCTATTTATGGATCCATTTGGTATTTCTAGAATAACTAACAATTACTACTATTTTTTTCCGAAGAATCTCATAATTCGAATGAAATCAAACTTAAATAGAGTACTACTACAAAATTGAACTAAATCCATCATATGCTATTAGAATTAAAAATATTTGAAAAATTAGAATAAAAAGATTATGAACTTTGGAGTCATCTCAGCTGAGATTCTCTTCCCTCTTCGTTTTTCTTCATTTCTCATTAATCAGACCCTCTTGGTTTTTTTTTCAAAAATTCCAAACAATGTGTGATAATGTGATGAAAAATGATCATAATTGACAGCTTATTCTGCAAAATAAAATTGAATAAATCCGAAGCTAATCAGATGGCTGCTGGATCCGGCAGAGCTCGAGCTGATTATGATTACCTCATCAAACTCCTATTGATCGGCGACAGCGGTTCGTGTTTCTCGCTTAAAATTGCTTAATTTTCGCAAATTATTATTGCGTTTTTTTATTGTAAATGAGAGAAACAGAATGTGTGATTTTGTACCTGTCATTATTGTTCTGATGATTTCGCGTGAGTTTGCACATTTGATGGAAAATAATGTATTCAAATTTATTATTGAGATATCTATTTTAAGTTTTTGATAGAATGCATGGTTCATATGTTAAAACCTCCTTTTAATTTGTTGAATGATAAGCTAAAAGGAATGCTGCTTTGAAATAACTGAAAATGGATGTTGGCTTTTAGTCCCTGGGATGTTCGGAAACACGATTCTCTTCTCGAGAGTTTGATATAATTGATGTGATTCTTTCAATTTGCATTTGATAAGTGTGCTGTAGAAGTATGAATATCTTCTTTCCTCAGGTGTGGGTAAGAGTTGCCTTCTTCTAAGATTTTCCGATGGCTCTTTCACCACCAGCTTCATTACTACCATAGGGTTAGTTTCCTTCAATAGTTGACTACTCCTGATAGGATGTTGGCATACATTGATTGATTCATTTTCTCATACAGGATTGATTTTAAGATAAGGACTGTAGAGCTTGGTGGTAAAAAAATCAAGCTACAAATTTGGGATACTGCTGGACAAGAACGATTCCGTACTATCACCACTGGTAATGTGGTTACGTATTTTTTGGCTAGTTTATTCTGCAGATGACAAAGTATATTTTTTGGCTTCTAATCAATCAACTACCTTGTTTCAATGCTCAATCCGAAATCTTGTTTGCTCATTATTCTTCTGACGAAGTTTATTTGAATTGATACTGCTTGGTTGGACCATGTTATCTGGAATACTCCGTATTAGTTATCGATTAATTTATTGTGCCTATAGTACAATATGAATCACTGGATTGAACTGGATCGTAAAATTCAACATTCTTAAATCTGATGGAAAAGGGAGATCGCATTGACCTTTGAAACAAGGTAGTTGATTAATTAGATGTAATATAGAAGCCAGAAATTGAGAACAGTGGACTAAATTTGCCTCTTGATTGCCCCTAGTGGTAGTATTCCTCACCATTATAAAGGTTTATGACCTGGATTTAATCCCCAAACCCCCTCCCCCAAGGAAAAAAGTTCTTTGAATATTAATTGGTCTATATGTTTTGTTCCATGCACTCTTTTGACTATTGAGCTTGTTTGTTGTCCATTATTCTCCATCCCACCTTGTATGCACAACATTTTAAATGTGCAAAACATTGTATTTTACTTAAGAAACTATTCTTTTGCAGCTTACTATCGTGGAGCTATGGGCATATTGCTGGTGTATGATGTCACCGACGAGTCATCTTTCAACAGTAATAACTTCTGATCCTTGCTTCTAAATTTTCCGACCAGCCCTGATAAACCTCTTTCCATCGTCAAAATCTTGGCCTATACTGCTAATCTGCTCCTTATTAGACTTTGCCACTATAAATTTATTACTTCCTAATCTAGTCAAAATGACTTAATCCTTTTTGCAGACATTCGGAACTGGATCAAAAATATTGAACAACATGCCTCCGACAATGTCAACAAAGTTTTAGTTGGCAACAAGGCTGACATGGATGAAAGCAAACGGGTCTCTCTCTCACTCTCTGATAGGATTTAGGATCCTAACAAGAATTAGAGCACCTGTACGTTTGTGAAGTTGAGTAAATTTGAAGGAAGAACCCTAGCAGTCACTAGGGTTTGGAAGATACGATATTTCGAGAAAATAATATTGTCTTATTTCTCGTTCCCCTTTTTGACTCTCTAATGAACTCTATATATAGAGTTCGGACCCTGCTTGATTCGACTCTACGATTCGGGAAAGAATCAAGAAGAAAACCCGAAAAGATTTATCAAAAATTAACCTAAACAAAATAGCGTTCAACAAGGAAATAAAATAACCAAGGCAAAAAAATAAAATAAGGAAAACTAAACAAATCTTCCATCTCTATCTCAGTAGGACGTGTAGTCCTTGAATTTCGCTGGTTGCGATCTGTTGCGTTGGGGTCTATCTTTCTTGCTCCTTGTTATGCTTCTCGATCGACCTTTCTCACTCGGCGGTTCCTTTTCATGATCAGTGTCTGGTACGTTTGCATGGCTGGTGTTGTTGACGTCTTGCACGTCGACTTGTAGTCTCTGATGCATTTGATTGTTGAGATCCCTATCAACTCCCCCCTTGTTAAGAACAGCCTTGTCCACAAGGCTGAGTGTAGGAAAATGTTTCAAAAGCTCCAACTTCGGTGCCCAAGTAGGTGCAGCTGGATTGGAAGACCAATAAACTAGCCATTGTAGTTGCGGCAATCCCTCATACAACGCTGTCCTCTCCGCCGTTGCTCGGATTGGTACATCAATCGGTCGACCATTCTTGAAAGTGGTCGGAAGTTGACTTGCAATGGACTCCGATAAAGGGGGAACGAATGGCTTAAGAAGTGAGACATGAAATACGTCATGGATTCGGCTCCCAACCGGAAGTTGCAGCCTATACGCGACTGCCCCAATCCGCTCCAATATCTCATAAGGTCCGTAATATCGTCGACTAAGTTTCGCCGAAGCTGGTCGGCCTACCGAAACCTGCCGATACGGTTGAAGGCGTAAAAGAACGCGATCACCCACTTGAAATTCCACATGCCTCCTATGCTGATTTGCTGTGTGAACCATGCGCTTCTGGGCCAAAGCCAAATTTCGTTTCAACAATTGCAACAGCTCTGTTCTCTCCCCTAAATTCGCAGCGACAGCTGCATTCTCTGCGGGCACCGCCGGAGTGCCGAAAATGTTAGGGGGGTCCCGACCATAAAGAGCCTTAAAAGGAGACATCCCGATGCTTGTATTGACACTGCAATTCATGGCCAATTCGGCCCATGGAAGAAACTCGAACCATTTCCTAGGTTGCTCAAAGGTAAAGGCTCTCAGATATTGTTCAAGCGACCGATTTGTCACCTCCGATTGGCCATCCGTTTGTGGGTGGTAAGCGGTGGTGAATTGTAATTTTGTCCCGCTCATAGTTAAGAGCTCCTTCCAAAAATCACTCATGAATATGGTATCCCGATCAGTCAATAGTTTCTCCGGAAAGCCGTGCAGCTTAACCACAGTGCTCACAAATAGTTTAGCGACCTTGAGCGCATCGAATCCAGTTGGAAGTGCTCCAAAATGGGCATATTTGGACAAACGATCGACCACAACCATTATCGCCGTGTATCCATACGACGGAGGGAGACCAACGATGAAGTCCATTGATGCTGCCGCCCAAACTTTATCTGGAATCGGTAAAGGCTGAATTAGCCCGGACGGTCGATCCGTGATGTACTTTGTGGCCTGGCATACTGCACACGCTGCTACATATCGATGGATATCGGCTCTCATACCTTGCCAGAAAAAAGAGGACGACACCCGCGCAAATGTTCTTTTCTCCCCTGGGTGGCCGGCCATTTTTGCATCATGAGACTCTGCCAGAATATCAAGGCGGACGTCGGAGTCGCGACTGAGATATACACGATGCTTGAAGAATAGGATACCATCAACGACTGAAACATGCAGAGGTGCCGTGCGTGCTGCTACTGCCTGATGTAGCTCAATCAAATCCGGGAGGGTCTTATTTTCATTCCGAATGTGCTGCATAATGGCCGAAACCGGCTGTGACAACAAGGCCAAGATCGAGGGGTCATCGCCCGGTAAATCCACATCCCGACGTGACAATGCATCCGCGACGCGATTGGAAGCGCCGGATTTGTACTCTATCGTGAATTTGAAGCCCATAAGCTTTCTCAAATAGAATTGTTGGTCCGGCGTCTGAACGATTTGAGATAACAAGTCCTTTAAGCTACGTTGATCACTGCGGATGATAAATTCACGGCCTAGTAAATATTGTCTCCACTTTTGTACTGCCTCCACTATAGCATACAATTCTTTATGATAAGTAGATGCCACACGTCTCTTCGGCCCCAACTTTTTGCTGAAATAGGCTAACGGGTGGCCGTGTTGGAGGAGGACGGCGCCTATCCCGAAATCTGAAGCGTCAGTTTCGATGGAGAAGGGGCTCTCAAAATCTGGCAGATGCAAGACCGGGGCTGCTGACATCGCGGCCTTGAGAGCATCAAAGCTATCGGCCGCAGATTGAGGCCACTGAAAAGCATCTTTTTTCAACAAGTCGGTGAGTGGAGCTGCGATGATGGAGTAGTTCTTAACGAAACGACGATAGTAACCCGTTAGGCCCAAGAAACCTCGCAATTGTTTCACTGTTTTCGGAATTGGCCAGGTCGTCATGGCTTTGATTTTTGCTGGATCAGCCCGGAGCTCCCCTGCCGAGATTATATGTCCCAAATACTCGATCGTATCCACACCGAAAGAACATTTAGATAGCTTTATGTAAAAGGAATTTATGCGGAGCACATGCAAGACCTGCTCCAGATGCACCGCATGATCAGCCAAAGATCCACTGTATACTAGAATATCATCAAAAAATACTATTACAAATCTGCGAAGGAATGGCCGAAAAATGCTGTTCATGGCAGCCTGAAACGTGGACAGTGCATTGGTCAATCCGAAAGGCATAACTAGAAACTCAAAATGCCCATCATGAGTCCGAAATGCCGTCTTGTGAATGTCAGCGGTATGCATTCGGATTTGGTGGTATCCGGAGCGCAAATCTAATTTTGAGAAAACTCGTGCCTTATGAAGCTCATCAAACAGCTCGTCGGCAGTAGGAATTGGAAAGTGATCCGGTGTAGTGGCCGCGTTCAAGGCTCTATAGTCCACACAAAACCGAAAGGTTCCATCCTTCTTTCTAACCAACAAAACGGGTGAGGAGAACGAGCTAGTACTGTGCTGGATGACTCCCTGTGTCAACATCTCGCGCACTTGGCGCTCAATCTCGGATTTTTGGAAGTAGGGGTAGCGATATGGTTTGACATTAATTGGTCGCGTGCCCTCTGGAAGATGAATCTTGTGGTCCCATTGTCGTGGGGGAGGAAGGGATGTTGGAAGTGCGAAAATATCGCGAAAATCCTCCAGAACGGCAGTGAGGCTAGAGTCGGTGTCCGGCAGAGTAATAACCTCGTCTGATGGGGTGGCCTCCTTCTCAGCCGTGAACAACTCAAATAAATCACACTCCGGCTCCTGACCGATCAACGAAAATAAATTGTTGTAGGAGATTTGCTTTGGGCAGCGCCATCACCCTTAAGAGAGACCGTGTGGTCACCCCAATCAAATTGCATCGTCAAATCCCGATAATTCTTTGTGACATCTCCTAACTCCTGGAGCCATTGCACACCCAAAATCACATCCGGCCCTTTCACCTGTAAGATAAACAAATCTATGTCGAAAGCGTGCCCTTGCATCATAATTGGTGTATGTAAACAAGCATAAGAACAACGCAAAGATTCGCCGTTGCCTACAAAGACACGAAAGGGACTAATAGCATGGACAGGAAGACTTAGCTGTTCAGCGATGGTGGGCTTGATGAAGTTATGTGTACTGCCACCATCGATCAGTACGGACACCTCAGAACCATTGATCCGTCCCTTCAATCGGATTGCTCGTGGTCTGATCTTGGGGCTGATAACATGGATGCTCGAGACGTCGCCGGTAATGACCATGGTCTCTCCATCTTCGTCCCCATGCCGGTCTGTCTCGGTCTCCAGGAGGTCATCCTCATCGTCGGCACCCATTAAAGCATAGAATTTGGTGCCGCAAACATGTTCGCGGGAGTATTTTTCTGGGCAGTACCAACATAATCCCTTCCGAGTCCGGTCAGCACGCTCAGCTGCAGAGATGCGGACAACCGGAATGTCGGAACGTGGTTGGCCCGCTTGAGACGCGCGAGGGGGGACAACGGCAGTCAGCGCGGGTGCATTATTTTGCCGCTGCCGGCTGTCACGGTCAGACCAGGCTGCGCGGGACGGCTGTGTCGCGGCTGTAGTGAGCTTTAGGCATGCTGTGAACTGCTTGGCGAGAGCGAAAGTTTCATCAAGCGACGTAGGGCCCTTGGTCAGCAATTGCTGCTTAATTGGTTCTTTCAACCCAGCGATGAAAAGTGACATCAGGGTCTCTTCGGTGACGTTAGAGGTCTTTTGCATAATATCTTCGAATTCAGTCTGATAAGCATCAACTGTAGTGGTTTGGCGGAGTGTCGCAAGGCAGCCCACATGATCAACGTACAAATCCGGGTCAAATCGATGCTTGACTGCCAAGAGGAAATCGTCCCAATCCTTATGTTTGCAGTTGTCCTCCCAATATGTCAACCAACTGGATGCCGGGTGGTCGAAAAGGTAGGACGTGAGGTATATGCGATCCTCGAGTGGGGTGAAGTGGTGATTGTAGTACCGTTGTATCTTGCGGATCCATTCCGTTGCGTTCTCTCCGTTGAAACGAGGGGCTTCCGGTTTGACCTTCGGCAAGGGGTCGGTATCTGCACCGGCCGGCGGTGTAACAACCGAGGGCGGTAATTTCCAACGTCTAGGTTTAGGTCCTCGCGCGTCCGGATCAGGTGGGTTGCGCTTCCTTTCCAAACTTGCCTCGATCAGAATCTCGAGGCGATCCTCGATCCGCTTGTTCGTCGCCTCTTGCTTGCGGGTGAAGGCCTCAAGGTCGAACTGATGAGACATCAATTTCTTGTCCTGGCCGGCGTATCGAACACGCAAGTCGAGCAGCAAA
>NC_062967.1:28085203-28147203 GCF_023119035.1 Salvia hispanica | reverse complement strand
CTCTATTCTTTATGTTTTGCTTTACGATATTGAGACGTGTGTGGTGTGAGTGCAGCCTCAGACTATAAAAATTACCAAGCCAGGCCAGGCAGGCAGGGCTGCCCAAGGTGCTGATAAATCGGCTTGTTGTGGCTAAACGGTGACGCCTTTGGAGATTGGATGGGTGCCCTTAAAATTTTCCGGTTTGACGATGTCCATGTTGCTTGTAACGACGCCCCTCTCTCTAATTATTTTTAGATGCCACACAATAGTGTTATATTTACATCATTTATTGGATGGATCAATGGATTCATATAATTCTCATGAATTTTCTACAATTTTTCTTTGTAAATTACTATAATATAGAACGGATTCATTTAGGCTGGTTTTCTCTCTTATTTTATCATATGTTTTGGCGGATTTTGCTATATATGTACTAGTAGTTATTGAAAGGAATTATGCATATGGCGTGTGCCAATGTCATATCCAAATTTTTGCAAAACAGGCATTATTTAGTCATTAATTGATAATGTATGTGTGTGGCAAAATAAATAAGGGTGCGTTGCAAAATTTTTAGTCTGCATATAATTGGTTAGAAATCCAATGAAATCCAACATTGTTTGTATACCTCACGACAATATATTCAAATTGCCTATATGAAACATAATGTAACTCATGCATGTCTTTTATTTGAATATGTAAAGTAGGTGTTAAAGTGTGTTATCGAAATGAAAAAAGTTTATATGAGATGTTAAACAACATATAAATTAAAATTTACACATATTAAAGCACGGGTGACAATTACAAACAGTGTTGAGCTTCATAGTTTTTTTTCATCAATTTTTAAATTATAAATAAATCAGAATTTGATTAAAATTCCTTATTTTTCTACAATTTGTTTAGTATAGAAATGAAGTACTAGGAGTCCGGCACACCGCTGAAATAATGAGCACCGACAGCCAAGATATGTTACGTAGCTATGAGTGCTGCGGTGGCCATTTCTAGATAGAGAGAGAGAGCAGCGGTGATGGTTGAAGTTGATTACTAGAGGTCGAAGTAAAATAGAAATAATACTACTCACTTCGCCAACGTTAATAATTGTATTACTTTCATTCGACTCAATTTCAAAAAATATTTTTTAAAAATGATTAAAAGGACGTGATTTCTTTATTTATACTTTCACATATCTTCTAAAAATAGAAATTTAAAAATAACATGTACTATTGATACGAAATTAGTAAATTAACATAAGAAAACCCCCAAAAGATTAAAAAAATAGCGTAGTAAATAAAACTAGATCGAAGTTGTAAAAAGTTTCTCAAAGGAGATGCAACTAATTTTGTGGGATAAAAAAAATAGTAGTATTAGTTTTATAAAAATGTGAGTAATGTAAAAAGTTTCTCAAAGGAGATGCAACTAATTTTATGGGATAAAAAAAATAGTAGTATTAGTTTTATAAAAATGTGAGTAAAAAGAGTTTATGTAAAATGAATTGTATTTATTAAAAATAGTATTCTCCTACTTAGTAGTACTAAAAAATAGTACTCCATGAGAAAATTATTATGAATGAACAGACTAAAACTGAAAGAGTACTGCTTTCGTCCCTTATTAAGAGTTTTCGGTTGAATTTGATAAGAATTTTAAAAATATAAAGGAAATAGATAAAAAATTGGTTGAATATGATAAACAATTTTTATGCATTAATTTGACTATAAAAAAAAGTTAGTAATTGAGATTTTTGAAAAGACTAAAATGATAAATCGACGGAAAGAGAAAAGGGAAGGGGAAAGAATAGTGAGGATAGTAGGTTTAGGTAGAGGGTGGGAAAAGGGTGGGTGGGGATAGGGTGGCGTCGCGTCCGGTGGTGATGGGTAGTGTGGGGTTCCGCAGCAGCGCAATCTAGCATCCATCCCCCCCTCGTCACCATCCACCCCCTCTGCCCACTCTCTTTTGCCACTTCAACCTAATTCCAATCCCCTTCTCCCTCTCTCACATCATCATTTCAACCACCTCCCACCACCACCCTCACCCACCGCACCTTCTCGCTATCCTGCGCCTCATTCCTATCCAGTACCCATCTCCTCTCCATTTATTCCCAATTCATCCCTCTCTCCACTCAATTCCTCTTCCCAATCATCCATTTCACTCATAATTAACTGCGATACTTCTTCTCAATCATCAATTTCACTCACAATTAAGTTCCCAAATCGATACTGACCTCGAGATGTCGTCGGCCGGAGACGCGGTGACGGTGGCTGAGCCAGCTGAGAAGCCTCCGCGGCGGTTTCCGCCGCCGTGCTGGACGCAGGAGGAGACCTTGGTCCTCATCGAGGAGTACCGGGAGCGGTGGTACGCCCTCCGCCGCGGCTACCTCCGGACGGCGGACTGGGACGCGGTCGCCGCCGCTGTGGCGAGCCGCTGCGCCGCCGGCGCGTCCCCGGCGAAGACCTCCGCGCAGTGCCGCCACAAGATCGAGAAGCTACGCCAGCGCTACAGAGCGGAGAGGCAGCGCGCCGCCGCGCTCCCCCCGCACCACGGCGGTAGGTACTTCTCGTCGTGGTTCTTCTTCGAGAACATGGACGCGATGGAGAACGGCACCGCGCCGCCGCCGATCGCGCAGAAGCAGGAGGATTCCGGCGACGGATCAGCTCGGCTGAAGTCCTTGCTGGATCAGAATATTGTTAAATTGAAGCTCAAATCGAAGAACAGCGCCGAATTAGGATTCGCCGACGGCGCCAAACCTAAGAGATTCAGCTCCGGAACTCAGATCCCGATCGATTACGCAGAAATTCCAGAGGAAAACATCTCTCACGAGCACGATCTCGCGAGCTACGGAAGCAGATCTCAACCGATAACCGCAATTCCAAAATCCTCATTCAAATCCAGGTCGAAGAACACCGGCAAGATATTCAACAATTTCAACATCAGCGACGGATTCAACCACCAATTGTTCCAATCGAAGCTACAGAATTTCGACAGTATAAGAAACAGGCAGAGTCCAAAAGGAGAATTCTGGATGAGAGTTCCACCAAACCACAACAACAACAACAACAGTAGCAACAAATTCGCGAAGAGGGGGAGGAGCGCGGTGGAGGAGATCGTGGCGTCGATAAAAACGCTGGGCGAAGGATTCGTGAGAATGGAGAATGCGAAGATGGAGATGGCGCGTGAGATGGAGGCGGCGCGGATGGAGATGGAGATGAAGCGGAACGAGATGATGCTGGAATCGCAGAAGCAGATTGTGGATGCGTTTTTGAAGGGATTGTTTGAGCTCAAGAACAGCAAGAAGATGAAAACTGATCAACCTGCTACAGATTCACCTCACTAATGAACTGTATTTTCTTTTACATTTGATAAATGTTTATAATGTATGGAGTTTGATAGTAATTTATTCAGTTTTGTATGTACTTTAAATAAAAGAGCAAATTGAATATTAACCATGCCTTTGAATGATTATAAACTGATTTTTTTTATTAAAACAATCTTCTGTTTATTTGATCTTGGAAACAATCACTTTGAGTCTTTGACCAATATCTATGGATTTGAGTTTTATTGATGAAATACATAAAAATGATTTGGTTGATATTATTGCTGATACTCCCTACAAAGCCCTACTCCACCACCCTTTTAAAGAGTCCTTCAAAAATTTAGTGAAATACTCAATAAAATTTATTTTTTTATATTGATTTTATAATAAAATTTGAATAAAGTAAATTAATGGAACATAAAAGCTGCTTATTAATTATGGTAAAAGTGAAATATATCTTTTGTTATAGGATATATCAAAATAGGAAAGGTTACTCTTAGTGTGAAACGAATGGAATATTTTGATTCAATATGAGTTTTATAAAATAGTTTGACATTACGAAGAAATAATGAAATTGTCTTTGCTGCTTTGAATGGGAAAAAGAGAAAAACCAGTACTCAATTTAAAGACAAACGAGAAAATAAAAATAGAAGTGAATCACAAAATAACTAAATAAGAGTAAAGAAAATTTTTATGAAAAAAATTTAAGAGAGGTTAAACATTGATTAAAGGACGTGTGAATAAAGTGAAGTAAGAGATAAAACAAAAAGAAAAGGAAATGAAACCTCGGGCAATCCACTATCATATGGAAGAATGCAAACGTGTAATATACTCCCTCTATTCCGTAAGGAGAATCCTTTAATTATGCCACGAATTTTAAGAAATGTAAAGAAAAATGAATTGAATAAGTTAGTGGAATATGAGTCTCACTTCTATGTATTAGTTTTATAAATAAAATGTGAGTAGAATAAGTTGGTGGAATATTGGGTTTACTTGACATTTATGGTAAAGTGAAATATGACTCTTATTTTGGGACGGACAAAAATGGCAAAATAAGACTCTTATTATTGGGACGGACCAAAATGGCAAAATAGGACTCTTATTATGGGACATAAGAAGTATCTAATAATAAGAAAAATCCTGAGAGCCCCCCAGGCCTTATTGTGGCTTCGTCACTGCTTGTGTCTTAGGTTAGGCAATTGACTTGTCTCATCTATTGGGATGCTTCTCCAACGTACCATCCTAGAGTATATACATGGTAAAATCTAGTTTCATCGACATATAAAATTTTATATTGCCTACTTAATTTACTCACTTCATATCCAAACAGGCATCTATTTGTAGGCGGAGGATGAAGCTTCATATATTCACAAATCATTAGATTGACTATGAAAAGAATATAATCATTAGCATCCAGTCCATTTCATAACAAAAGCAAACGATGGCTAGCAAGAGCTAGTATTAACTGTAAGGAGGAGGCAAGCAAAATCCAAAAAAAAGTGGTTGGCGGGCCTCATCGACGACTGCATACCCCATCCATGCATGGTTCTTGAGTGTCCAACGCCGCGAACCCACATCTTTCTAAAAATCCCGCTATAACTTACAAATACACTTGCATCTCATAATGATTTTAATGCGGGCTCTTTTAACGACGCCCCTCCATAAATCTTGGGGTAGATCCTTCATTATTTTGCAAAAAAGATAAAAGTATTCCCTTCGTCCCAACTAAGTTGGGTCGTATTCCTTTTTGGGACGTCCCAACAAAATTGAGTCATTTCCCTTTTTAACAAAAACAAAACATCCAATCACTCTTACTGTATTTCATGCATCTACTTTACTCTCTCTTCATCTCTCCTACTTTTTCTCTTTCCTATTTTATTATACTTTCATTTAATCTCCGTGCCCAAAAGTTTTGTACCAACTTAGTTGGGACGGAGAGAGTAATAAATACTTTCTGTTCCATTAGAAATGAAACATTTTCCTTTTTGAGTTGTCCCACTAAAAATGAAACGTTTCCTAAAATAGAAACAACACTATCTCTACTTTTTATTCTCTCTTACTTTAATCACTTTTCATTAACTCACAAAATAATACTGCATAAAATCTCGTGCCGGAAACCAAATGTTGCATATTTATTGGGACGGAGGGAGTACAAGACAATGATATCTTATGCCCTGCTTGGTAGGATGGAATGAAACGGTAGAATGGAGTGCTTCCAACTTTTAAAGAAAGTAAATTAAACTCCTTCTAATGTTAAGAGGGCTCCAACTCGACATCTCATACAATAATGTTTAAATTCCTTGCCGCTAGGACAAAGACTCTTTGCTTACTGTAATGGAATGAATGTGAGAATGGATAAAAATGCTAAGTAAATCCAAACTTTTAGGTATGATGGAATGAAATGATGAGGGAATGGAATGACGATTCCATTCCATCCTTGTCCTTGGTAAGCACAAGGAATACAAATGCAATAGGATTGTTATTCATTGATTGATTCCAATCCTATATTTGGTAACTACAACTAATATAGGAGTGGGAAAAAAAAATCTTTCTAATGAGGTGACTCATTCATTAACAATATTACAATCAAATTTTTTTTCAATCTTCTCTTATTTTACCATTTATGTATTAAACTCTATACCCAACTAAAAGTTGATACTTTTGTGGGACAGATTGAGTACTACTTTTAGCAATGGATCCCACATTCCACTAACTTTATCTCACTCTCATTTTTTATTTTAAAATTAATATTTCATTAGTCCAATAAGAGTATGCACTTTTGGTTGGACACGAGCTTTAATGCACAATTGGTAAAGTAAGAGAGATATAAAGAAAAAATAATTAAAATATTATTAGTGGAGAATGGGTCACACCTCATTAGAGATAAAAGAGTTTCCAAAATTGGAAAATGCATACTCTTCTGGGACGGACTAAAAGGATCTAGTACATACTCTTATGGGACGGATGAAGTATAAAAGTATGACAACATATTCTACTAATTTTTTTAAACATGTGCTTGTTTTCGTGGATGAGTAAAGTATTTAAAATTTTAAATACTAGTATCACGTAATCTTAATTCAATAGTTTTGTTTGAAGGTAGAATATTTGTTTGTTTATATGTTATTGAGCAAAAACTCAAGCTTTTCTAATTGAAAAGAAAATATTTTCTCGGCTCTATGATAATCAAGTCAAATCATTTTCTGCTCTCGTTTTTAAAAAAATAATGATAAATAGTTAAAACGGAGTGATGAATAAATTAAGAGAGAATAATATACATAAGACTTGAGAGTGACGAGATCATTTTTCCACGGATCGAATTGCATACAAACTTTTTGGAGCAAATCCAAACTTTGGCAGCCATTTTATTAGTGTGTTGTCCTAACATACTAACCATGAATTAGGAAGACACGGTAAAGACTTTGGCGTGATTCTTATTGGCGAAGGGTCATTCTCGTTTGAGATGGTGGAGTTCAACAAAAACTCAGAATGGAATTATAGAGTTAGGGACAAGCCGAGGCAAGAAGAGATGGGCAGGCTGCCGTCGTGAGAGGAAGTGCTACGACAACGGCGTGTACACAACGCAACGACATTGATATTAGGTAATGAGATAACAAAACTAAATAATCGTTTGTTAAAAAACTTTCACTACTATGGCATAATTGATGGTATGTTCATTTTGAATTATGTAGAATCTACAATGTTTTAACACGATAATTAATGGAATATAACATATATGTGGGAAGATTAATATAATTTGGAAGAATTTAAAAAAAATGAGATCCGGAGTATATAAAAACGATTTATTAGATTTAGTGATTTTGAGAAACTAAAGAAACATTTTTCTCATTATCAACTTGTAAATAATACATCCATATATAGGCATCATTCTCAAATTCTAGAATACTTTATTATACTAATTCTATATATCTAGATTATTCTTTATAATAATATAAATATTTTATTAGATAATATAATTATTTATATCCACATGATTTTTTACTACAAGTATCTAAATATTTATCACACAATTCTATAAAATTCTACTCCTACATAACATTTGCATTTAGATAATAAAAGTTTTTTACTTTCTTTTGTTCAACAATAATTTCCTTTGTGATCCAACTTTTCAGGAAACGTTGTGTTGATATACAAATGTACACATGCAGCTCTAGTTTGATTTTAGTATCTTTTTATGTCTAGTTTAGTTTGAATTTGATTGTTTTTATTTTCTTTGAAAATCTAAGATCAAAACTGCGAAATATGATACTCAATTATTTAGTTTTGATAAGAGTATGGGTGTATAAATTTATTGTCAAGCCAAATTTCTGACAGGAATATCTTAGTTTTTACAAAATTCCTCAAAACTAATAAACATAATAAACCATTGTGAATCATTATCGATTTGATCGAATCAAAGCTCGGGTATAAATAATAAAATAATTACACTAGACAATATATAATGGGCAATTGGCATACATGTGTCACAATATCTCCAATATTTTCACAGTAGATAAATAGATTCAAATCATTATTGAATAATAAGTCATCAGCTAAAACTTTGAATAATCTAATAGTCATATACTTACTAGATAGTGTTATCCAAGATTGATCCAAAGTATATTCCATTATCTTAGAGTTCGTATATCCTGATATCCATGCTTATTCAACTGGATATATAGCAAAAAGATGTATCCAGTTGAGTAAATCAGAAAAAAAAAAACTAGAGTAAATAAAGGATTAGAGGAAAAGTAAGAATTAGGAACGAGAGAGATGTTTCTTAGAGCATCGGCCGCTGCGAGCTGTTCGTCCGTGCCAGTGTGCCAGCGGCACGGCGCTACACTTAAACGTGGCGTCTTCTTATTGGCCAACGACATAGCCGTTGGCATATTCAACTTTTTTTTTTTTAATTCAAAATTTATTTAAAAATTTTAATTCAAAATTTATTTAAAAAAATGTTTTTAAATAAAAAAAATTATTTTCCCACTTTCCAAAAAATTATATCCGTTTTCTACCCACTTTTAATTTATTTTTTAATTTTTTCCCCAAAAATTCACATTTTCATCTATAAATACACCCACTTCAACACAAAAAAAATCACATTCTCATCTATCATCTACATTCTCTCATCTTTTTTCTCATATTCTCTCATCTAAATTCTCACCACGCTACACAATGTCCGGCTCCGGCGATCACCCCTCCGGCAATCGCGGTTGGAACCACGATTGGTTCGACTCCGGCTCATTCTCTAGTCCGGAAACGCAATTTACGGCCCCTCCTCAAACCCAAGGTTCGCAAGCTCCGGGTGGCTACCATCTTTACCCGGTGGACGACCAAAATGCCGCCGGGTTCGGATGGACACCCGACCCGGATCGGGAAGGAGCAGCAGCTCTACTCCTACTCCTACTCATTCTGTTCGTGGCACTCGCACCCCGTAACTCCGGGTGAGATGATAGCGATGTTCAAAGCCTACTTGGCAGTCTCCGAAGATCCGGAGACCTGGCACGAACCAAACCGGAGAAACGTATTGGTGGCGCATTACTCGTCTTTACAATGAAACCCGGCCGGGGGGAACCATCTATCGCAATGATAGTATGGTGCGCAATTGCATGTTCAGATGCAACGAAGCAATCGGGAAGTTCCAGGTGTATTACCTCCAGGAAGAGCGGTCGGCGGGGAGCGGCACGAGCGAGCTCGACATCATCACTGCCGCCTTGGCGTCCTACCAACGATACTGGAGGGAGTTCAAGGCGTTCAAGTACCTCGATTGTTGGCGGGAGGGACGCCTACATCCGAAGTATAAGGGCGGCGTAGTAGCATCTTCCTCCAGCTCCTCCAGGCAGAACGGTCGAGGTCGGTAGCCCTACCGACGGCGCCTCCAATGATGTGGCTACCCAGCTTGCCGGAACTAACTTGGGTAGCCCCGATACAGGCCCGAGCATTTCCCGCCGCCCGCAAGGAAGGAAGCGACGGCCACCCGCCGTCGCGCCCCGACTCCATCCGCCCCCGCCCCCGCTCTCTTTGTGCCTCCTCCACCCCCGAACAACACGTTGTGGGCCCTCTTGGGTCAACTCTATATGAACGATACGTCTAAGATGACTCCGGAGCAACTTGTAACACATGAGCAAATAATCTTAGGTCTCAAGAGGTAATTAGGGTTAGAGGACTAGTTTTCCACGTGTATAATTTTTAATTTGTAGGATTTTAATTATGTATTTTTATTTTTTAGTATTTTAATAGTATTATGTAATTTTTATTTTTTAGAATTTTAATTATGTAATTTTTATTTTTTTTATGTATTTTTATAATGTATAAAAAAGAAAGGTAGGTACGGTACATATTCAACTAGATATCCCATCAACTAAAATTTACTGGCAACATACCATGTTCCTTGATTCGTTTGTTTTAAGCACGAAATTTTTATAAAATAAAGTGTTTAGAAGACTAAGTGGAGAATATATAAAATAAAAAAGGTATAAAAAAAAGTAGGAGAGATAATAGAGAATATACAATAGGAGGGAGTATATAATAAACCAAAATGGAATACGACTCAACTAATATGAGATGGTGGGAGTAAAACACAAACAAACTAATGGTATTTTCCATTTCAAGAAAAATTTAAAAAGACTAGTTTATCAAATGATACAGAGGCGCTCTAACTCACATTTCTGGAATTAATCATCCACAAAGATGAAGAACAGCAAATATGCAGAATTATGATAAAGTTGGCACACATACCATTCATTCTCAAAGCATCGAGCACGTGATATGTCGAATGCTAATGGACACCGACCCATCAAAGGGGAACCGATCCATAGAATACTAACTCTGCAGGACCCGTCATGTAGATGTGATTATCGCTCTCTCTCCACTCGATGTCGAGTGGCCCTCCAGGCAAATCAACAGTGCAGCTCTGCGAGGAAGAAATTTTAGGTTTGATGTTCGGATATTATGTAATAATGTGCGGAGGTGGATACGAGTTTTAGGCTTACCCTATCTGCACGACCCTCCAGAACTGCAGCAACAACGACTGCACATGCTCCTGTTCCACAGGCTAGCGTTGCGCCTGGTGCAGCAAATATATTAAGCGAGTGTGAAAGTTTAAAGGCTACGGATTTTGAATTGTAAACGGCATGGACAGTTTGAGAAGCTAACTAAACGTATTCATTGATGCATGTGTAGAAGAGGAAACCAACCTGCACCACGTTCCCAGACGCGCATTTTAAGGTGACTTCGAGAGAAGACTTGTACAAATTCTGCAATATGACAAAGAGGAGCCATAAATTAGTTCACAAATCAATTGTACGATTTCTTGAAAACCGAAACCAGGTTAAGAAAAAGATTGAAATCTGAGCTAAAAGGTATCATACGACTTCAATGTGAAAGATGATATCTTCGACTTCAGACTAGAACTGCGTGTTTAAAATGCCCCAGAGATTGATGATTAACATTATAGTGTAGCAAAAGAAATACACATTGGAGATTAGGGGGATTAGCACATCCAACATCCATTTACTATTCATATCTGAGATGGTTTATAATGAATTCTTCTTGCTATTCTCATTTCGATCGTATTCTATCATCAGATCCTATTATTAATGTAGGCTAGCATAAGTACAATTAAAAGATAGATTGAGCAAACATGTAAAGCTCTAGGAATAGCAGATTCATTTATGTAGTGCATATACAATTTGATTAATACCTGTGTTTGTTCGGGCAGGGAACATCGCGTGATGTTCAAATTTTGGACCGATTTCAGCCAAGTTTAGTTCATCAACTTGCAAATCCTGAGTCCACATTCCAGAAGGAACAAACAACGAAATAACAAGATTAATTCAATGATATTCTGCAGAAGGAGAGCAGAGTTATAAATTGGGCATACATTGCATGATTCTGTACCAAAAGTAACACAGTGTGGATTTCCCATGCTAACACAAGTAACATTCCAGATCGACCCATCGACATCCAACTTTGCCTTAACAGCAGCCTGATCTTTGTTTGCAGTTAACTTTGTAGGAACATCTGAAGCCTTCAGAATTGGCTGGCCCATATCAACTCTAACCTGAAAATGATACCAAATGCTGAACAATATCAACTATACGAAAAAGGAAACCAAGTGCTGTACAATCTTGCATATGGAGAATGACACATCGAGATGGATAGATAGACTATACCCAGGTAAAAACTGAAAACAGATTATAAACAATCAACAGGATGAGAAACCTGCCAAACTCATACCCACAAAGGCTATATTTACATCAATGTAGCATGACTTTGGAAGTACCTTTCCGTCTTCCTGTATCTCAGGTACAATGAGACCAGCACCAGTATGCACATTGAAGCTGCAACACCAATTATGAGATGAGTAGACCCTTAAGGTTTTGTTGCAATATCAACAAAGTGGGATACTAGAGAAAGGATAAACCTTTTATTCCCTTGGAAATTTTCAAGCTCAGCTATGAATCTGGCAAAGCATCGGACTCCATTACCACACATCTGTGACAACAAAAAAGAAATCAGCCTCAGGCATGCAAGAGCCAATTATTGAAACAAGTCTAATCTTGATTTCACAATCTACAATCTATCAATTTAGTACAATCGAAAAAAAAGCACAATGGGAGTATGAAAAAAAAAACAATCGGAAAACACAAATTACTAGTACATTTTTACGCATGTCTGATTATCATTAAGATAAGTTATGGAAACAATAAGACTGTCATTGAAGATTGGCTTTCAGATAAGCATAATTGGAAGGGATGAATTCTAGTATCAATCAAATATCCCTTTATTCCACCAGTAAGCAAGCACGAAAACACAGCATAAAGGGACACTCTTTCCTTAGTTTACCCTTCCCATCTTGGAGTCCACAACACACTGTTCAAATCTCGAGAGTTCTTTTATCATTTAACAGTTAAAGCAATAACTAATCTGGAACAACTAATTGTTTTTTTCCTCTGTACATGCGTAACAATGCACCGATTTAAGAGATAAAAGTCTCAAGACTATTAGAACAATGCAACTAAAATCATAATACTAAGTAAATACATTACCTCAGGCTCACTACCATCAGAATTGAAGATCCTCATCGTATAATCAGTGCCATTAATGCCTGGCAATGCAAATATCACTCCATCAGCGCCAATGCCAAAGTTTCTATCACACAATTTCACAGCTTGCTCGGGCGTGATTTTTGGTTCCTTGGAATCTCGATTATCAACCTAGTCAAGTGAAACTTAACCACAAAATAAGCATCAATCTAAACAAATTACTCACATAATCAGTTACGCTATCGTGAACATATGTGTAGACAAGCATAAGAGCAATGTTCCTTTTTCTCAAAAATTATGTTCATCAAATGCTACAGATAGAGCAAATGTTAGCTGATATAGAAACGTTAAACACATAAAAAACTGAATCCGCGTCTAGGTTTAAGTAGCTTCATAGTAAATACTGCCAGTTCCAAAGAAAAAAAATTAAGCAGGATATGTACCTAAAACACACCAAAAAAAAGGTATTCAACTTAGTACAAGCTAATGAATGTTTTCAATAGAGAGAAAAATGTGCGACGAGCTCGGAAAAACAAGCATAACTGCAATTTGGAAGCTGGAACAATACCAATATGAAGTCATTTCCGAGTCCGTGGTACTTGACGAAATGAAGGATTCCGCTCTCCTTGTGATCGAGAAACGACGCCGCGGAGGCCTTCGCAGGAGCCTGGGTGCTCATCGAAGAGAAGACGCAGAGATTAGATTTGCGGCCAGCTGAGATGCCGACAGACGGCAGATTCTTAAGCGGATGAATTGACGAAGAGGAAAACCAAAGAGCTGAAGACGCTGATGAACAATAGGAGCGGTGTTTGACGGCGATCAGCGGCAGCGATATGGCGGCGGCAATCGCCATTGTCGTCGGCGAATTTGGAGGAAGTGGAAAGGGAAGAGCTATTGACCGACTGCGGGAGAAAGAAACGGCGGTTTTGATCTATATGGGCTTACTAAACTCTATGTTGGGCCGTAAATCGGCCCATTGCATTAATTAATTGAAATTTCCAAATGCAGTAGGTATTTATTTTAGATACGTCGATTGATATCGTGTCGGCACAAACCAATAATCTCAAACGTGTTAACAACTCGATAAGGATGGGTTTCAAGTTTAGAGTTTAAGGCACGATAACGATACAACACAATCAAAATCCAACTGCACATGCCACGACGGATATACAAAGTATTCACATCCCATGCCACTCGCACTTTTCATTTTAGGTCGTAAATTTGTAATTGATTTTTTAGTATAATTAAATTAGTATTTTAAGTGCAATGAGAGATCACTCGATAGGAGAACACTTGATTAACTCTAATATAGTACTCCATCTGTCCCACAAAAGATGTCACATTTCCCCTTTTGGAAAAAGTTCCTTCTCACATCAATTATAAAATTATATTTTCTCTCACCACTTAACACACAAAATAACATCTCCTAAAATCTCATGCCATTTCCCAAGTGTGACATCTTCTCTGGGACGGAGGGAGTACTTATTAATTAAATATATCCAAAACTATAAATATAAGCAGTTTGAGACGATCTGAAATAGAAACGTGCAAGTAACATGGGATAGAGAGGTATAAAATAGAGTTTTCTAATTTTAAATTACAGTAACTAGTAAATTCAAAATAACACTGTATAATATCTTGTCGAATAAAAAATGACCACTTAAAATGAGGACGCCAACGCATTCATTCGTCCACTCTGATTTATTCAATACTCTACCCACACAATATTAAGAAATTTTATTCAAAACTTAAAAAAATTCCGATTTTGCTAATAAGTACATACACGTGAAACAATCAAACTACAAACAACTCATTCTAATTTTCTCAATACCGATACCGTAGTGTTACGTACTTATACATGACAGACCAATTCATCTTGTCACGACGTCTTGCCTACTATCAACACTTGCCTTTCTTATCATGGCATGTCTACCATTTTGTGATTCCATTTAAACTGAGTATTGACGACTTGATCTTCAACAATTTCATTACTTCAAAATTTTACTCAAAAAAGATTGATTTCTATGTATAATGCCTGAAATTTGGTTTAGAATGAATTTGTTTTAATTGATTTTAAAATGATACAAAATGATTGTGAACAAATTGGTGTTCTTGGTATTTGTATATATTAAATGCATTTACGAATGACAATGGTAGGAAATTTAAAAGACAATGAAATCAAAACGATTTAAGGGATTTGGTGATTTGCCCCCGCTAAAAAGCACTTCATTTTCAACTCAACTTCTCAATTGGTAAAATGATCCATATATACATACATATATATTTCTCTTATATTCTAAAATTATTTACTCTATTATTTTTATTTTACTAAAGAACTCTACAACATAACATCTATATTCAGATCATACTAATATTTCAATTATAAAAACCAAGTTTATTTCTATACCAACAATAATATCTAGAAATTTCAATTGTAAAAAATCAAAATTTTATTTTTTTATCCCAACAATACTTTCCCATAGTACTTTATTTTGAATTTGATTGCTTATCTCATTTGAATATCATGGTTGTGTAGAACAAAATAATTTTTTTGATAATCAATTGATTTTTATATGAATATATAATAATATATGATGAAATATAATAAAAATACATCTTTTAGATATTACTCCATGATGTAATTTAATAATACAAAAGAATTAGGAATACTTCATTACTTTTAAAATCGGAACTAAATGTTCTTATAAAAATCGGAACAAGAGTAACAAGAGTAAAGTACCCACAAAATTGGAAAGAGTGTTTTTCTTAGTTTTCATCCCAATAATAAAAAGGATGATATTTGGTGCGCTCCAACATTGTCACCAAAACTTGGTTATGCTGACAAAATTAATTAAAATATACTCCCTCCGTCCTGCATTTATAGTCACATTTAGTTATGGCACGAGTTTTAAGGAATTGGTGGAGTGTGTAATTAATGAAGTGAGATGGAAGAGTGAGATGGTGGAGTGTGTAATAAATGAAGTGAGATGAAGGATTGTGTAATAAATTAAGTGAGTTGGTTGAAGATGGGTCCCTTGTTAACTTTTTGGTTTTTTATTTTTGTTTTGGTTTATTTTTATGTTGATAATGACATTTGGGTGTAATTTTAGTGAATAATGGGATAAAATTTTATGTCCAAATATGGAAAATTCTAAATGTGACTATAAATGTGGGACGAACTTTTATGACAAAATGTGACTATAAAATTGGGACGAAGGGAGTAATTTTTTATTAAATTTGTTCGAAACAATAATTTTTATGACCCATTTTTAATTTGGAATATTCTTTTAACCAATATCTTTTCCGTGATACGATCTAGAATGTCACTTACATAAATATTTTTGAATGTTGTCATGGTACATAGGTTTTCACATTAGTTTACTTCATCTTTGATTTGTTAACCTTGAACTATCTAATGTAATAGAAACGGTTGCCAATTGAAACTACAAAGTAAAATACAACTATATCTCGCATTAGTGTATAAATATGGCAATTGAAACTAAAAAGTAAAATACGGAGTATAATTATAGGAGTATTACTATAACCCAAATTAGGCCTCTCTCTATCATTTATCCTCCATCTTCTTCTTCGCCAAAATTTTGCAGCCTTTAACTGAGCGTTGCTGAGATCGACAATGACCTCGTGGGGTCGAAGCGGGGGAAGCCCCAGGGCCCGATTCCAGCGGTTCTCGTCGGCCTGCGGTGGGGTCGGTCGAACTTACCCAGATCCGTATGTCCCTTATTTTAGTTGTATCATAAAATTGTAGTATCGTTCAAAGTTCATGGACTTAAGTCAAGAATGTTATTAATTGAAATCGAAGATGATGAACACGATCAAATAATTTTCATCCAATTTTGATATTTTTATTACTACATATTAAAAAAATATTGTAGTATGCATGTCATATGAAATCCTAACTACTAATTCTATTAAGAAAATATAAGTTTAACAAATTATACACCATAAGTATGATACAGTAACTCAGAATGAGGAATTTAAGACCATATGAAATGCATGAGTTCTAGCACAAATTAAACCGTAAGAAACACATATTGGCAAAATTAAGATATAGAAAAGGTAAGGCCGGAAATATTGTGTATGGACTCCCTAACTTAGTTTTAAACCATGGTACATGTATAAGCATAGTAGTAGTAACTTCCAACTTTATTTAGTAGTATTAAATAATCATTTTATCTTGAATCAAGAACGTAATTTGTTTAGAGGAACTAAAAAAACAATAACAATACTCCATGTCCTTATAAAAGTGAGTTTCTACAATTTTGTACTACTGCTAACTACTTTTAATACTTAATACTCCACACAGGGTAATAGAGATAGGCCAAACATATAGTAAGGAATTTTAAAAAATATTAAAATAACTACTAAGATTTCAAAACTCAATCTAATCTAATTTAAATGCAATCAACAAATTAATGCATAAATGACATTGGGAAAACCCAAAACGAAGGATGTGACTAAAAATTATGCATTTTCAAGGCAAGCATTCAAAGAGCACAAAATTTGGAGTTTGATAAACGGTCTAATAATATAGCTAGAGCTGTAACAAAGGAAATGTAACTGGGAATCCTTACAAAATTCCGGGAATGACCAGTCTCAAAAACAAAGATCATGAATAGCAACGTAAAGGAGGCCGACTTCTTTATATGATTCCGATTTTGTTAGCGACATCCAAAGCATCGTAGTCTGGCGTCAGTCTCACATATGCCTTCTTCGTACCATCAGGCCTGAAACGAATAAGCTCAGTAAGATTCAAGTGCAGTAAAAGACATGTACTACAAGATATCCAAACTAGGTCAAGTATCATGTGAAGCAATTTTGGCAGATTCAGATAAGGTATAAGAAATGTACTACAAGATTCAAGTGAAACAATTTCATTTTGCAATCAAAATCATCTGGTTTTGACAGTTACATATTGGAAGAGCAAACATGTGGACAAATAAAGAAATTTTACATGACTGGCAAATCATGATGTAAAGATAGGCATTAAATCATTTGATGTAGAGAAAAAGAGTTAACAAAAGCCATATATCAGGATATAAGGCTGTCCATATTCGCAAAATCAGTTCACAATGAGTAAAGCAGGCTACAAAAAAAAGAGAGGGAAATGGTTACCTGATGAGTGTGTTGACCTTCTTGGTCTGAATGTCATACATCTTCTTCACCGCACTCTTGATCTTCTTCTTGTCGGCGCGGATGTCGACTATGAAAACAAGGGTATTGTTGTCCTCAATTTTTTTCATAGCCGATTCCGTGGTCAAGGGATACTTGAGTATCTGGTACTGATCGAGCTTGTTGCGAGGGGCAGCGCTGATCCGGGGATACTTTGGAGTTCTCTCCTTGGTCAATGTCTTGGGTCGGTAGAAAGTGACCTTAGTACGCATCTTCTTGACCTTCTTCTTGAAGGCACCAGGTGATTTCACTGCCTTGGCTGCCTTCAAGGCCTGGGCCTTTGCATCAGATTTCTTCGTAGCATCGGCTGTGTATTATTTATAAACAAAACAGAGATGCAAAGGGGTGAGAACTTTTTTTACATAACATCTTTGCATAGAATGATAATAATAAGTAAAAGGAAGCTAGCACATTCAATTCCACTCTATCTGCATAATTTACGAAAAGTGTGAAGAAATCAATCACCAACTCAAATGGAAACTGATTTTAAACTCTATTTAAACTAATTCCCAAGTAAACCGGCCACAACAATCAATAGTTTACGACTTTTAACAAACACATAGTGCTCGCAACATTTCAATAGTGGCTAAACATCTTCATAAACTGCATAAACAACTCCTGCTTAAAAATCATAAAAATAAATCTCAACCAACAACTAATAATGGCTGTAGATCAGCTTATTAAATTAATCAACATCTAGGAAACAACATCGTTATTTTGCTATCCTGATTCCAAATTTTGCATTTACTACTTCAAAACAAATTCCAGTGATGGTGCCATTCAAATCAACAAAAACTACGATCTAATCAACGCTGAATTCGAAGCATAGCAAGGAGACAACCAAAGATGAATTGCTGACCTTTTGCTGGAGCCATTTCTGAACGAAGCAAACCGCTGCTGTCGCTGCCTGTGAAGGAGAGTGGCGTTCTAGGGTTTTGGAGGAGAATGGCATCTAGTTTATAGGGCTTTTTAGTATGAAGTTCTTGGGCTGAGATCAGGCCCATTAAAAATAGAAGTCCGGCCCAAATAATATTTCATCAAAATTGTTAACGGGTCCGATGAGTTTATAGGCCTAGTAAAGAAAATATAATTTTTTTTACATATGATGGTAGGTTTCAAGGTAAAATAGAAAATAAAATAATGAATATAACTCTCAAATAATGAATCAAAATAATATATATTTTTATGTAAATTTTAAATAAATTACTAGTACTTACTTCATAATTCATTTGTCCCATAAAAATAGAGACTTTTTCTATTTTGATCTGTCAAATCAAAATAGTTCAGTTTTTTTTTTTTGGTGACTTCTTTCCCTTTCCCTTTAATGAGATGAATCTCATTCTCTAGTAATATACTCTAATTACTTTTTTTTTTATCTATCATAATTTATCAATTACCATGCATTGAAACTCGTGTCGTTCCAAACTCTCTATTTTTAAAGGACCAGAGGGAGTAATATATAGAAGTTTGAAAAAATAATGTTAAAACTAAAACATAATAAGAATTACCACATTTCAATTCAAGCCAATATTATGAACTCTAGTTACTTTTAGGTCAAAATCCTACGGTGTATCTAGTCAATTATAATTGCATAAAGAGAAAAGAAAAAGGAAGAGTAGTAGTAATATTTTACAGAGTCCAACCACTAGATTTTAACTCAACAAATAAAGGCACGACCAATTATATTTAGACTGATTTTTCTCTCAGCACCATTAAAAATATTATTGACTTCGTTAGTTTTACACATCATATAAGTTTAAATACATTAATAAAATATCAAAATTTACTTTTTCTTTTAGATAATCTATAAATTATTGATATCATAAACAACTTTTAAACTATTATTGTATGTTTAAATACATTAATCGAATATCAAAATTAACTTTTATTTTTAGACAATTTAATTAATAATATCATAAACAACTTTTAAACTATTAAATTCAAACCAAACATATAAAACAAAGAGTTTAACACTAATACGAACTATATCACTTATCAATTCAATTTACCTGACGACAATATAGGAGTACTATTCATAAAATATCAAGAAGAATAAGTACTATTGTGATAAAAAAATAATAATAACAACAGCTATAGGCTTTTATCTTCAAAATAAAAATATAATCCATCCGCCTGAAATCTAACGATAAAGCTTCCCACTACCTTATTTATAAAAAATTCATAAATAAATAACATAGTCATAGTACTTAAAGATATAAAGAAAGGGGCCACCCCTTTAGGTGGTTTGTCTTTGTGAAACGATGGGGAGCAGGGCGTGATAAAAGGAATTTTTTGGGGAGGGGGAGTCGGCGCAAAGGGCGTGGAGGGCGCATTTGGTGTTCCCCGGGCCCTCGAGGGCCGGCAATTAAGGGCCCAACCCCGCGTTTGTGGGATGTCACTGGTTTCCCAAAAAAGGGCGCTGCATTATCCCAACATGATCTCAAAGGGCAAGACGAAACCCTGACTAGTTGGGCCAAGGGCGATGAAGCGGTCCCAGCCGGGAAACCCCCCCTGCGTCGGCGGGGGGGTTTCCCCGATCCCCGGCCCCCCTCGGGGAATTTCCGACATCCCCCAAGTGGATCCATATTCAACTCCAAAATGATATAATTGAAGAGTTGTGGGCGAGGGATTACTGAAAGGATTTTTTTTTTCTTTATTATGTATTTTTAAATGTAATTTTTTTTTTAAATGAAACCTTTTTAAATGCAATTAATGAATTTTCCCGTATATGTATTGTTTAATTCGAAAATTTAAATTGAATTTTAATTGGTAATATGTATATTTTGAATTATATTTTTTCCGGGGGGCTTGGGGGTTTAAAAATCGATTGGCGGTTTGGGTTTCCCCCTCTTCCGGGGGTGGGGGGGAGAGAAAGTTTGGCCAATAACTTTGGGGATGCTCAAAATCCTTTGGTTGGGTTGGCCAGCCATAAAATAAACCTTCTCTCCCTGCCCCTCGGTTCTTTTAAAAACCCCTTTCCCTCAGTTTTCAAAAAACCCTAATTCCCTAATTTAAAAAAAATTAACCTTACCTTTTTGGAATTAAAATCGGGATCAGGAAAAATTTCCAATTACGGGGAAAAAAAAATTTCCCTTAAAAAAAAAAATACAAAAATTTTTTAAAAAAAATTTCATGATTTTTTTAAAAAAAGCCAAAACAGGAAACCCCCCCAAATCTCTCTCTCTCATCCCTTAAAATTTAAAAAGGCGTCGCCCGCCGCCCTTCCGCCACCCCTGGTATCGGCCCCGTCGGGAACCCCCGGGCCCTGACCTCGCGATCTCAAAACGGCCGCATGCTCCTCGAGCATCTCGTAAAAAACCTCTTCCCCCCAGTGGGGTCGGTGGGGGTTCTTCCACTCTCGGAAGAAAAGAACATCGAGCCCGCGTTTGGTTACCGAATGGAGAGTGTACTCGAGTGGGGCCTTTTGGGGGGGCCCGGGGGAATTTTGGGCCTCGCGGGGGGGGGGGGATCGCCTTCGCGGCCCGGGTCGCCCGCTTTCGTCCCCGCCGGGGGCGGGGCGACCCCAGGAAATGAAGGAGGGGATGGAAACCCCCGGCATCCGGGGGGGGCCCTGGGATCCGGCCGGTTTTGGGCGCCGCTATAGTTAAGTCATTGCTTCCCCGCGTCGCACCCCCCCGGGGGCCCGAGTCCTTAAAAACAAAAACAAAAGGGGAACTCCTTTATTCCCCCCGGGGGCCCGGCCGGGGGGGTCCTCCGGGGGTCGTCCCTGGTCTGCCCGCCCGAGGCGACGGGGGGGTTGGCGTAAAAATTTGCAAAGCGGACCCCGCGGCCCAATGCGCTCCACCCCCCCCGGGGCCTCCTCGTTCTTGGCCCTTCCCCCTGCGGGCGAGGTCTTAAGGCTCGATTTCGCCCACATGTTGGCCCCCCGGCGGTTGTTGCAACCGGTGGATCGTCCCTTTTGAACCACCCCCTTTGGGCCCCCCCCGTACTCATCCTCCGTCCCTTCCCCCCGGCCCGGGGGGCGGGGGCTGGTGACTCCCAAACCGCCCGCCCTTCCCCTCGTCTTTTTCCCCCCCCCGGGGCCCGGGTCCTGGGCAGGGTATCCCGTCCCCGAGATCGATCCCCATATCATGGAAAAGGAGGAAAAGGGCATCGCCCGGGCTGCGTCTCCCCGGGGGTCGGCGTGTGAGGAAGGGAAACCCTCAAAAAATCCAAACGGGCGATATACCCCGTCCCTCCCCCGGGGACCCTGTTTCCCCCTCCCCCGGGACCACTAAAAAAATGATAGTGACGTGATTACAAAATCTCTAGAAGGTTGATATGGTTATCCATCTCATTTAATATAGCTAGATTCTATCATCGATGTACTTTTTAAGTTCTTAATCAGGGGCGTAGCCACCTTATGGGGATATGGGGCATTTGCCCCTCCTCATCCACTCATTTCTTTGTATATTTATACATGATTTTTTATTATATACTTCAACCATACTAAATGCCCCTTTTTAAATACATAAATTTTTTCTATGTATTATATTTTTGCCACTTCTCCAATTAAATCCTAGCTCCACCCCTGTTCCTAATATTATTTGTTAAACTTAAAGTCTTATGGGAAAAATTAAGTTTTAGCACAGCTATCCATAAAATGGAATAATATATATATCGAATGAGTAGTACTCCATATACCAATAAGTAATGCTAGAATTCATGTTGCAACTCATTAAAACTATTTTCAAAGGGCAAAAGAAACCGTAGTATTTTCTTATATCGATTCATGGAATAATTTATCGAATGAGTACTATTTATAATATACTCCATATACCAATCACTAATGCTAAAATTCATGTTGCAACTCATTAAAACTATTGTCAACGTTATTTTGGGGGATAAGAGGAACAATTAATTTGCGAAGCATTTATGTTTGTATTGCCAGAGCCTGAAGAAATTGAGGAGAGTAAACGTGAAGGATCTATGGGTAGAGGTACTCACTCTCACTGATTCATTTCGCTGGAAATTCTTGTCTTGTGTATGAATTAGTTCAATTTTACAATTCTTTTAAAATAATTCTCTCAGATGCTGAGCTTGCGCATCTAGCAACATAAAAGAGGCCGTCTTTAATTAAAGCTTGAGAAGAGAGTGAGAAGTCAAAAGAAGAAAACAAGTGAGTGCTTTCTTCTTCATTCATGAAACCTTTATTTTATTTTGTCTTGGATGCTATGTTTATCTTTTACTCCATAAATAATAGAAACTTAGGACTGTAGAAACTTATTAGTGTTAGTGTTGCCTCCATGAATGAATGATTATGTTCTTAAAGGTAGTGTAATGCTGTGAATTTCAAAGCTCAAAAAGTTGAAAGAAAAAAATAAAGGTATGTTGCTTAGTAAGAGTATTTTGGATAAAATCTTCTATAGTGTATTTCTAATTTTACATATGGTTGGTGCAGGAGTCCTAAGTCTCCCTTACGCCATGGCAGCTCTGAGATAGTAGTACCCATGCCTTCAACGCGAGGTCAGCTTGTTTGTTTCAGTTATGCTTAAGCTTTGCAGTTCGCAATTATTGGTCTCAGTAATTTGGTTAAACTGGAAATTATCAGGTCCACATTTCATTGCTAATTTGGCAATCTTTTCTCTTTTTTAACCACTTCTTATAAACTTAATTGTTCATGTTTTCTCCAGCAATTACTATGTTCATTGCTATAAGTATAACATTCTCATTCCCATCAGCAACACTAGTTACTCATTAACAAGCTATATACATCTATTTATGCTTTTCACCATCAAGAGTGGTATTTCTAATGGATGTGGAATATGTGTGGTATTAGGTGAACAAATAACAAATACGCATTGCTGAAAGAAATAGCAAATCAAGGCTTTTGGGCGTTATGAGGTAGAGTATCATGCATTAAAACTCATTTTTCTTACTTAGGTTAATGCTTATGTTTATATAAACAAGTTTTATAATAATATGCCCATTGATGTAATACCTAGGCTTATGAAACTCACATCCTCACATATTTGTTTTCGCAGATCTAGTTTTAAACTTATCTTGTCATATGTGCAGCTGCCGACGGATCAAGTCATTGGTCTTCTAAGCAAAATTTTAAACGGTTAGTTGTGGCATGTCAAAATTCCTCTCAAAGCGAATACTTCAGTGCTTTTTAAATATTGCCTTTGTTGTATGTTGGTAGAATTTTTATAAAAAAAATTAGATCACCTCTTCCAGAATAGAAAGAAACCGTAGTATTTTCTTATATCGATTCAACCTCTTATTTAAATTTTACACTTAGTTTATATTTCATCTCAACGGTTCAAGCACAAAATACCATCTCTACCTAACTCAATTCCACATTTGGCAAAGTGGGTGAAATTACTCGTGAAGAAAATAATTTTAATATAAAATAGTAGGAGTACTAGATTTTACACATTACACGTGAAGCAACAAAACAGGTGTTGAAATGATTTTAGTATAAAAAGCATATTACAGATACATGTGATGCAACAAAACAAATGCTTGAGACATCGTTGTCGAAATCACAAAGTTCTAGTACCAATCATTCATGACTTATCATCGTCATTGCTATTTTTCCTCGTGGACTCCGATACTATATCGTGTATTCTTTGCCGTTGGCTTGATTCGCCATCCGAGTCGAATCTTCCCTCTTCTCTCTTCTTCGCATAAGCCTCGAAGAACTCCTTGTTCTCTTTCTTTAGTTCCTTCCACACTATCATCATTCACCACAAATTAATAGCAACTCAGCTATTTTTTATAATTTTTTAAAACATCAATTTTATAATTAATAGCTTAAAACATTTTTTTGGTAATATACACTAAGGCCATTTCCAACCATTTACACCAAACTCAAACTCATTTTTGA
This sequence comes from Salvia hispanica, assembly GCF_023119035.1. Taxonomy (NCBI): domain Eukaryota; kingdom Viridiplantae; phylum Streptophyta; class Magnoliopsida; order Lamiales; family Lamiaceae; genus Salvia; species Salvia hispanica. Next base: position 28,122,851 of record NC_062967.1, on the reverse strand, counting down.
GTTTGGGTCACACCAAAAAGTAATTTTACTCCAATCATTTACTCCAAACTCAAACCCAAAAGAATATTCCATATTTATATTCTTTTTTATACCTTTTCAATTATGCCTACATATTTACTTAAATTACATATTAGTCCCATAATATTTTATCAATAATTTATGTAACTTAAATAATTATACAATTTTTTTTTATTAATATATTTATGTATTAAATACACTTTATATTAAAAAAATACACTACTTTTAAAATTAAATACACTAAACTTGCAATAATAAAATTCAAATATAAATTGAAACTCATTTAAATATATCTCAATTTCATAAAACATATCACGATAAACATAAAAAATACTTAAAATTCAAGACTCAAAATTTGTACATTGTTTCCACAAATGATCAACTAGAGCATTTTGAAGTTCCAGATGAGCACTTTTATTTCTTATTGCGTCATATCGGGTCATATACTCTTGAAATAATAACAAGATTTTTTTAGCAATATTCATTCCTATTTAGTAAATTTATTAGTTATTGTTTGTAAAAAAAACATAATTTATTATAATATGGTCAGCTTGCTAATTTCTATTTAATTATTTTTATTAGAAAAATATATGTAAATTCCATGAACAAATTGTGTCTAAATTATGCGGCTGATAGTTTGAATCAACTATCAAGTACTACTGTACTAGTACACAAATTGACAGTATACAAATTGGCCGCCGGCTGATTCAACTATTAAAATAATAATAAGGACTATTATGCAATATTTAAAATTCTTTTGCAGTAGATACTCAATTTTGGTGTTCACTTCAAATTTAGTGTTGTTTGATTAAAAAACCCAAAAATAGGTATGGGTATGGAGTATGGTTGGAGCACATTTTTACACCAAAAATGGGATTTGGTGTATGGTTGGAGGTGGTCTAACTCCGCATTTATACAATACATAGGGAGTAATTTTATTTTTCTTTGAACAATATTAATTAGATCATTCAATTTAATGCGAGTTAGGTCACACTTCCACACGTTGTTCTTCAATTGAAATCAGTAAATAATACTCCTCCGTAATTTATTTTTTAAAATGGTGCATGAAAAGAATAATAGTAATTTATTCCTTGAACAATATTTAGTAGTACTCTATAAAATGAGTTAGGTCACACTTCCATATGTGTGCAAATGATTGTACGTATATATTGAATATTGATTGTATTGGTTGAATTTATTACAATTTCAGTTTGTGATGATTTATTGTAAATATATATACTTGGAAAGAAGTTAACAATTAAAATAATATACCTGTGGAAGTAATGACTGGCTTGATATTTGCATGCTTTTCTAGAGCTTCCATGCATTCCTCTTTACTCATGTTGAATACTATGCACTGTTCTATTAGGTGTTGTACCTATATTCATATCATCATAGAGAGATAAATATATTATCCCTCAACCTCATCATAAACTATCCACTTCTTTATAAACTCATTTAAAAAAATATGATATTAAATAATTAAAATAGAAGAATATTAAAATAAAAGAAAGAATAATGCAGAGAACGATATATATAAGCTATATACTCACCATGTGGATGTATTGAGCAGAAGGAGACTCCGATCCCATATGTTTTCCCTAGGCGTCAACTGTTGAGACGAAGGATTAATATTCTAGCTGTCGGGTGAATATATATGTTGGAATACCCAAAAAAGAGCAAATCAAATTAATGAGAGGGAGAGGGATTGATCGATCAATATAACTAAAAACTATATATATTGCTAGTTATGAAGAAGATCAAGGAAGAAATAACAAGAACAAAAATGAGAGAGCGGTAGATTGAGTAGGGATCCGATGGAGAATATATTGTAAAAGAGAATGGGAAAGGGGTAGTGATCAGGGGATGACAAGGGACGGCGTGGGTGAGTAGTCCCACGTGGGAGATGACGCCTGATTGGCTGGGAAGAGATTAGGCGAGATTTTGTTTAAGTAGCGTTCTTTGTTCTAATCGCCGACTTCACGTGGCGCCCCGGGCCCACCTCAGACCCTTGCCATTCGGCCCATTTAAGGCCCAATTGGATCTTCATTTCTACATGTTTTAGTATTTATTCATTAAATTTTTTAACTATACAAAACTTTTTTGACTTTATTATGTTGGAAATTTAATATGCAAGATATTCGTACTACGGTTGAATTTTCTGTGACTATTAAATTAATATAATTATGAGAGGGGCGATCATTTATAAAATTACTCCTCCAATTCGCAAATTTTTAGGTTGTAAATTAATTACTAGTACTATATTAATTAGTATAATTAAATTATTATTTTAAATATAATAAAAGAATAATTAATTAATTTTAATATCTTAATTAAAATAAAAATAGCACAAGTAGTTTGGGATGGACCAAAAGTGGAAAATGCAAATAGAGTGAGACGAAAGGCAGTAGTATTTATTAGCTATTTAAATTTTATTATAGTCCAAAACGTATAAACATGTTAATAGTCCTATTAATTGAAATGTGGAAAATGAGATTTAACTCACTTTCTCTCTATAGTTGGTATGTAAAACTTGAAAGACGAATAACCCTTACTCGAATGCATCAACCCTTTAAATTATTGGAATGAATCAATCGAATAAACTTATGGAACCTGCAACGGGAAATTAATTCTATAAAATTTGCAGTCAATAAAATAAAAATCATCAAAACCAAATCATCTAGGTAAAGTTTTTAAGTATTGGCTATTCAAGCACGTAGAAATGCTTGAAGACCATATTTACCGAAACATATATGATTACCTCGATATTCCCTTCATTTTTCTATGTATTGTGAATACATAATCTTATTATTTTAAATATATGATTCGATACGCTTTGGATTTTGTTATTGATTACTATATTCAATACACCATATGATATGTGAATTATTAATTAGGATTCCAATATGTTAACCTTCTTTTTCGTGAGTAAAACTAGATTTGAGCAAAAGCTTATATATTTATAGATAATTAATCTTCCTTTCCGTAAGTCCATATGACCATATCTAAAAAACTGAAAAAAATATTTTACTTTACATCTCAACTTTATCGTTTCAAAAAAAAATTGTAACTAAAAAGTTTTCAGAGGACATTTTATAAACATAGTTATCAATTTACTTGTTAGTCAACTGATTAAAACACTTGTAATATTAATTCTTTAAAAAAATTGGATGGTATATTCATTTTCTCATTCATTGTACATTCTAACAAGACAAAATATAACTATACATTATTCTCTTGGGTCCACTTTCAATAGCATTTGGGGGTGTGCTTTTTTTATGAAAAGGAAATATCTCAACAGTAGGGATAATGCCATATGAAATTTGAATAGTTATTTCTCGAGAGTTCTATTTACCAAAATATCCAACAATTATTTAACTACGTAAATCAATCAAACCACTAATATTATCAGTCCTTAAACTTGTTTAATTAATTAGGATTTAGTTAAAAAGTAGTACTGATATATGGAAGAGTAACCAATTCTCAACAAATATTCAAGCATTTAAATCTATGCTTCTAACGGTTAGTATGATCTAAGGGCTGAGATTAAAAGATCTATACTAACACCTACTCCGACGACTCCTGAACCTCCGTGCCAAAACTTGGCTCACCACCTTTGATCTCTTCTCCAGCACTTCTCGTTGAGCTGCTGCAACTTGAGATACTATTATGTACGGAAAATCTAACAATATGTAGCTAAAGTCGCTAAATTCATGGATAAAGTTTGTCACTTTAAAATTTATACAATCATTTCAATAAAACGTTTATTTTTATTTACGCGTTGATTTCATCAAAATCGAATATCAAAACTTTTTGATGGCTTTCCTAATTCATCCGTGAATAAGAATTCAAGGAACTATTATGCTCGATCTTTCGGCTAAGAGGTTCGTGTTGTTTTGTGGGCATGAAATATGCTAGGCTCGGCCTTTGACTGACTTATTCTACTACTACTTTATGTAACAAAATCAAACAATTTTTTAAATCCCGTGTCGATCAGATATGAAACATTTAATCAAAGACGGAGGGAGTATATATGAGTGATCGTTTTTTTCATAAGCTAACATCCTACAGAGAGTGAGGGAGAAGAAGAAGAGAGTTAGACTAATGAGTTCATTGAGTGTTCTTTATTCTCGTTCTTGCGATTAGATTAGAGAGAATTCATTGAGTGTTCTACTGTTCTTTATTCTCGTTCCATTTGTAGGTGATCATATTCATGGTGTATGATAATAAAACATAGTTAATCTGGTTTTCCCGTGGATCATATAGGCATTGCCGAACCACATTACATCTTGTGTCATTGTGTTCATAGTTTGTTTTAGGGGTGGGTACGTATTCTGTACCCGGTTTTTTGGTTAACCAGTAATGGAACAGGAACCGGCCGATAACCGATATGTTGGAAATAGTGTAGCTTTTACACGGGCAACTCTTGCTATTACAAAAGAACCAAAAAACTAGAAGGTAAATAAAATAAAAGAAATACAATAAGAGAACAAGATGCAAACTATTGTCTTCTTCAAGTCGAGTCGAGGTAACCCTCTCTCCGCAAGACGAGATATGCCCCGGCTAGTGCTCACGGATTGGCGCAACGTCCCCAAAGATGAAACGACTTTCCTCCTACCGAGTTGAAGCACCTCAAACTCGTAGGCTCCGGCGAACTTGAATTGGAGTCGAGAACCGAGCTATGCAATGCTCCTAAGATGCGAACTAGAATGCTTGAGAGCTTAGAGAGAAGAGAGAAGAGAGAATGATTGTTGGTGTGTTCTCATCTCCCAAAGCTCCACCTATTTATAGGATAGGGGAGGCCACCTCAAAGGTCTTAGCATTAAGGGACACCATAAACCAAATAGAGGTTACATGATATGAAAAGCCAAAGGTCTTAAGGAAATGAAAGGATTAGACCTCTCACATTTCCACATGTTTTTCTTACACGATATTTACCAGTTTCAGTTCGCTTCCGATTCTTAATTAAGAACCGACCGGTTAGCCGAAATAATTGAATCATTAATTTATAACTAAATTTTATACTTTTTCTATAAATAAAAAACACAATATTAATGTGTGTATGTTGATTGTGTTAAAAAATGATATTTAACCAATATGAATTCAAAAATGATTTGTTCAGTTTGACCTTTTAGTTCCAACAATATGTTTTGGCAAACTTAACATTTTTCATTAAAACTAAAAGTCAAGTGTGCTTTACCAAATTAATGATTTGATTATAAACCAATTAACCTAATTAACTTAATTAATTTAATAGTATTAAAATTTATAAAATATTTTTTACTTAAAATAAAAATTGATTAAACTAAAAGAAAATCTGTTTATACTTTTTCCAATAATTTTTACCTTTTCAAATAAATTAAAATAATTTAATTTATAATTTTTCCAACAATTTTTCTATACCTTTTAGAGCATCAATTTATATAAAGTATATAGTAAAATAGAAAAGATTAAAATAAATAAAATGCTTAGAGCGGACCATAGGGCATGATATAGTCCGCCCCATAGGGCATGATATGAAGCTGCGGCTTGAGCGGTCCACTCGCTCCAAGGGGAAGGTAGTATATGGATAAGGCGCATGATTCCCTCGTGATGGGTAGTTCCATATGCGTAATAGTTTTCAAGATAAAACCACAAGAAAAGTATGAGGCCTCAAAAACCGAAAGAAAAGTGCAAGGTGTCAAAATAATACTAAAGTGTATCAAAACTCAGCCGAAAGCGACCAAGAGAAAGAGCAGCTATGTATGAAGACACAACTACACTTGAAGTTCATAATTTCCATCTTAATTAGTTAACTTGCTCAACACCCGCCACCACTCGTCGCCGTTCAACCTGCACATAAGGAAAACACATGCAGGGCTGAGTATTTTGAAATACCCAGTGGACTCGTTGCCAAAACATTTTAATAAGTTATGCCACCCTTACCATAGTGAACTCGAGTTTTAAGCAGTTATAAAAGAATATCACGAGTATCACAAAATATTTTCATAGACTGGCCAGTCAAAATAACTCCCCATTTTCTCATCAATTTCCACAATCGCAATCACAATCTTTCCATGGTGCGACGAAAGCGTGGCCACGCTTTTCGCCCACGAGACCGGCCGACTAGCAAGGACGGCTCTCTTCCTATTTTAATAAGTTGCGTCACGCTCTCTTCTTCCGAAGCCCGGAAAGAGGGTTCCTCGTTCCTCACGTTGCGTCTAGGCGGCATTCTGATTCATTTCACTCGAGTCGTTAGCGTACTTATTCAAACCCAAAATAGTGATGTGGTACATTTGAAAGAAAAGTTTAACTCCTTCTACAAGTAGGGTCCAAAGAAAGACCACACAATAGCAATTGTAGGGAAAACAGTTGCGCAAGAGAAAGCACAATAAAGTTGCACCATAAGGTGGAAAACTCTTAGGCCATGTTTGGTTGACGGGAAAGTAAAGTTGGCAAGGAAAATGAATCCCGGGAATATGATTCCTAGTAACTTTACTTTCCTGTGTTTGGAAAATATCAAGATTTTAAATTTATATTTAATTTAAACACCAAACTAAAAATATACTTATTATTTTTTATTTATAAAAAGAATAACAATATAAAATTCTTAATAAACTATTAATTACAAATAATAATAATTATTATATTATTATATTTATTATTACAATGAATAGTTTAAACATGGATTATCTATCATAATATAAAATAATACATATAATTATAGTTTGAATATTATACTCATTTATAATAATAATAATAATAATAATAATAATAATAACAATAAAAATTAGTATTATAATTATAATATTTAAGGACGTTATAAGTGAATAAATTTAATAAATGAAAATTACACTATAACTTTATTGATTAATTATTAATTTATAAAAATAATAATTATTATTTATCATATGATTTATATTGTATAATTATATTTTAATTATTTATTAAATTATTAATTATTATTATGAATTATTATAAAATAAGTTATAACTATGATAATTTTAATCATAGTTATTTATTTTCTAAAATTAAGTAGTATGATTTATAATTTTAAATTATTTTTAAAACATTCTAATAATAATAATAATAATAATAATAAAACTATACTATATTGCATTATATATATAAGAATCCTAAAACTGGAAAAAGGAATAACTAAGAAAAGCTAGGATTTAGAATCCTGGAAAATTGTACTAACTTTCCCTGTTTTCAGATTCTGATTACTTTCCCAGTTTGATTAAAAACTGAAACAAACACAAGAATTTAAAATTTAAGGAATCAGATTACTTTCCCAGACAGAATCCTGGCAACCAAACATGGCCTTGGAAGAAAATAGAACGAACAAGTATGTTCACGTAATAAGGATAGAAAAGAGTGAAAGCGGCTCATTGCGAGATAATAAAGTAGAAAGGTGCAAATTCCCCATTAACTTCAAAGGTGGTCTCAAAAGGTCTTGGTACAATAAACGAAAAAGGAGCAAAACCATGAAAGGAAACGACAACGTAAGTAAAGGTTCTAGAATTCAAAACATGGGGAAACGAAATTAATTAATCACATATGCCACGTCACATTAGTCAACAAGTTTGACTTTTCAAACCTCCAACGCAAACCTAGACTTGACTCGGTCAAAGGAACTTATGCAATAAATTCATCTATCAATTAATTCGCTTTTCCCACGTCATCCATAATAAATTTTAGGGCTCTAAAATTAGGGTTCTAAATTACGAGATGTTACATTATATGTTGCCTAGCATAATTATTTATACTCCGAGCTTTGTTTCACTAAAGGCGAAGAGGATTCACAATGTTCACTCAAAGTGTTTATTAGTTAGGAGTTATTTTTGTAATAGTTAAGTATTCGCATTGTAATAGTTCTAAGCAAGTTTTAATAAATTATGTTTTTGCTAAATCTAGTCATACATTAGAGTTCTGAGCTCAATTCACTATAACGTGCCTTAAATTAAAATTTGATAATGACATATTAATACTAATTGAATTTACGGAAGAAAACATTATAAGGGTACTATGATATATCCAAAATTTAGTGTGATTGATGGCCATGCGCTAGAAATATTATGGTTCAATTTTGTAAAGATAATATCACTATCAAGCAAATTACATGTACTTAACAGATAATATATGGAAGATCAACCCAATGAAAAGGGCCTTATATATGAAAATATGGGAATATAATTTTCTATACAATTTTTGAAATCATGGAAATATCTAAACTAAGGAAATCTCATAAACCTAATTTGAGGTACAATTTAGGGTGTGCCGAAATAAGACGTCATTGCCTTCAATTTTGTTTTTCAATTGTTACTTTTATCTTTTGTATAAAACAATGATTTATCTCCACGTAGAATTATGGATGGATATCCTTGAAAGACTCCTGATTAAAAGTATCGATTAGTTTCCGTTGGCATTTACCGATGGATTACCAAAGGATTTACCATTGGTAATATTTCTGACGTCATTTCCAATGGTGTAGTGACGAAGTTTGACATTTTATTTTACCAACGGAGAATTCTGTGGGTAAAGTTATAATTTTTTAATAACTAGTATCGTCACCCGTGCTATGCACGAGACATAAGATTTTCTATTTCAAATAATGAAGATAAATTCTAAGATGAGTTGATTAAAAAAAGAAGAGGTTGAGGAGAATATAATGATGTTGATAGTTAAGAATATGTGGTAATTAAAATAAGTATTCATAACATTATAAACAATTAAAAGCATTATAAATAATACTAACAAAAAGAGAAATGTGCTTTTCTCAACCCACTTTGAAATGAAACATTTCAAATTTGACAGACGATTTTATACAATTTTAATTTTTGATATGAGTGGAGTAAATTAAAATAAAACAAATGACAAATAGGAAATGGACAACTAAGGATTAAAGAGTATGTGTCAATTAGAATATGATATACGAACAAAGGATGTGACTAAGAATAAAGAGGAAAAAACATATTATTTATTAGTTTGAAATTCGTGAAAAAAATTACAGTAAAATTGTCAAAAGTAGCTTGATATTACATGCCAATAACTTAATTGACTTTTTGGAAGTTTACAATTTCTCATTTAAATTTAAAAGGTGCGAAATAAAATGACCTCTATGTAAGTTTAGTCATTTCTTTTATGCACCCGTTTTGGAACAATGATAACTAATAGTTAAAGTAGAAGAGTAAAGTTTGAGAGAAAATTTTCTCTCTTACTTTATTCTCACCACTTTAACTATTTATTACTTCATTCGTTCCAACTAAGTTGAGACATAACTTTTGGTCATTTGAAAATTAGGAGAGAGGAATAAAGTAGGAAAGATAAAGAAAGAGTAACTTGATATTTTGTTTTATGTTAAAAAGATAAATAAATCAACTTAGTTGGGACATCCCAAAGTGGAATATGACTCAACTTAATTGGGACAGAGGAGGTACAATTTTTCCAAAATGAGTGCAAAAATAAGTGACTCAAGTAAGGTGAAATGAAGCGATTACATTTCAAAATATCAAGTTTATATCATTAAAGATATTTGGTAAGAGCATCCACAGTGCCGGCCAGCCGACCGGCTAGCCGATTCGCGGCGCTGGCCGATCGGCTAGCTGAACTATTGCGATCGGCCAGCGGCGAATCGGCTAGAAAATCGGCGTGGGCTAGCCGATGCGCTAGCCGCCATTGTGGCGTGCCGATCGGCCAGCGATCGGCCATCGCCTATTTTTTTTTTTTTTGTTTTTTTTTGAAAACCTATATATACGCGATTTTAGTTTCATTTTCATTTGCACCACTTGTGTTAACGAGTTTTCTCTCTCTCTAACTTTCTGTACAAGAGCATCATTGAGCGATGAGTAACGCGGGTGGTAGTGGTGTGGATGCTGAGGAGTATGAACAGCAGATGAACGAGGCTATGTAGGCCTACATGAACCGCGAGATGGAGCGGTACATGCGACGGGTGGAACAGCAGGCGGTACCTCGCCCTCCACCGGTTGTCCACCACCAAGCAGTGATTGATTGGGACCACGTAGCTGCACATCAACGGCTATATGACGACTACTTTTCAGAGAACCCGCGGTTTCCCGCACACATGTTCAGGCGCCGTTTTAGAATGCGCAGGGAGTTGTTTATGTGTATCGTTAACGCTTTGAAGCGTCGATATCTGTGTTTCCGCTTCAGGCACAATGCGGCTGGCAGACCCGACCACACCCCTATCCAAAAGTGCACGTCGGCAATCAGGCAGTTGGCCTACGGAGGCGCGGCAGACATGTGGGATGAGTACCTCCACATCGGTGAGACGACTTCTCTGCAATGTCTGAAGTTTTTTTGTCAGGGCGTGATAAATATTTTCGGTGAGCAGTACCTTCGCAGCCCTATCCCCAAGATTGTCAGGATCTCGATGCAGATGCACGGAGAGCAACACGGGTTCCCCGGATGTTAGGCAGCATAGATTGTATGCATTGGGAGTGGAAGAACTGTCCGACTGCCTGGAAGGGGGCCTACACGACCGACTACAAGTCAAAGAATCCCACGATGATCCTCGAGGCCGTAGCTGATTACCGGCTGTGGATCTGTCATGCATATTTTGGGGTGGCTTGGTCGAACAACGACCTCAACGTCCTGAACTCGTCGCCTCTCTTCAACGAGAAGTGTCAGGGCATCGGTCCAGCCGTTTCATTTGTTGACAACGGCAACCGCCATGATATGGGCTACTACTTGGCGGATGGGATATACCCTAGGTGGCCTGTCTTTGTGAAGACGATCAGGCACGCAAGTGATGAAAAGAAGGCCTACTTTGCGGAACGGCAGGAGTCGGCGCGCAAGGACGTGGAGCGCGCATTTGGTGTGCTCCAGTCTCGATGGGCGGCAATTAAAGGTCCAACGCGCTTGTGGAATGTCAAATGCGTTTCCCAAATTATGTACGCCTACATTATCCCTGCACAACATGATCGTCGAAGACGAAGGCGTACAACTCAGTAGTTGGGCCAATGACGATGAAGCCGATCCAAGCCACGGGACGACCACTCCTAGCGTACGACGTGGGTACCTCTCGATGAAGTCGGCCGCTTCAAAGCGTATGCCGACATGCGCCAAGTGGATGCTCATATTCAACTCCAAAAGGATATAATTGAAGAGTTGTGGGCACGGAGGACTGCACGGCAATAGTTTTTTTTCTTTATTATGTAATTTTTTTTAAATCTATGTACTTTTGTTTTTATCTATGTACTTTTTTTTAATGCAATTACTGGATTTTCTCGTATATGTCTCGTAAATTTAATTCCGTAATTTAATCGTAATTTTAATTCCGTAAAAATATAGTATTTTTTTAATTATTTTTATTGCGCCTGGCCTAAATCTGATGTGGCAGGGAAATTTTTAGTGCTGCTGACGTGATAGGGAGAGAGAGTGGCTGGCCTATTGCCATCGTGGATGCTCTAAAGTTGGTAAAATCCTAATTGGAGGCTTGCTTATAAGTCATAAAGTTTACAGAGGTGACAAGTTTGAGATTATCTGTGATATTCGTCTTCAACCGTTTTGCATTTATTAAATTTAGTCAACGCATATGTCTTTCGCAAAGTATTATATGATTATATTATGTATTTTGCGTGATAAAAATGCGTAGGATAATTAATTATTTCTGAATTTGAATCTGCTAACTATACTAGTGTAACCATATTCTATTAAATTAAGTTATTTAGAATGATTTAATTAGATTATTCCCAGGGCACCAATTGAAATAACCAAACCATTTTATAGAAGGGGGAAAACAAATGTTCAAACGCCGTCGTTCCCTCATAGTCAAGTTAGAAAAATCATCCACAAAATATATAAATACAATAAGATTGTATCATGACCATCCTTAGAATTCATCTTCTAATGCATATATCTCCTTTCTTCCTATTTTTATAAGTGAGATATAATTAGACAAATTAATCCTATGGTTGCTTCTAATTGCTTGTCAGTAGAAACAGTATAGATTGATAATGTATTTATTATTGTATTACATTCATTGCCAAAAAATGACAAAGAAATCCTACTATACAATAACTAAATTAGACTTTGAAATAAATACTAAAATAATTCAAATAAATCACTTACACTTTCTATTTGTTGGATGCAGTTACATACTTTAATAATCCTACTCACATATATTCTCTCTCTCTCTCACACACACACACACCAAATATTTTGTATGTATTCTAAGCACATTTATTTTTTTCACTCTCTCTATATCTAACTCTAAGCTTGATATTTCGAGTTGCATACAAGAGATCAATATTTGCAGTGGTTAGTTTCTCTCTTATCATTTGGCAATATCTGCTCATCAATTCTTTTTCTTTACTGATAAATTTTATTTTTTGTTTGTGTTACGAATCATATATAATCAGATTAAATTGAAAAATTCATCATCTATTCAAGAAAATGGAGGGAGCTCGCCTCACAAGGTCGAAAAGCTTTTCATCTTTTGAAGGTATATTTATCTTATACTCTACTCTTTACAAATTAAATTTATAGAGCTTTTGATCTTAACGTATATATAAATGTGTGTTATATTACATGAATTCGATGCATGCTCTTTTCAATTTGTATTTAATCTTTTTTTCTAATTTGGGGGAAATGAGGAGTGCTGTTAATTCCTGCGAATGATTTTCATCTTCTTTGTTTTTCTTGTTCGGAAATTTATTTTTTATCTTGTTTGTTAGAAATAGAAATTGATGGTTTTTTATTAGTAATAAAAAAAAAGTGTAATAGACGTCAAAATGCAATCAATGTGTTTTCCCTATCAATTTTAGCGATATAATAGTATGTTCCATGTTGTTCAATCTCATATTTTGCTGCATGTTATGTGGACTAATTAATGTCCATTAAAATAACTAGCCAATAGGCTTTATGGAATTAAAATACACGCACAGGCTTTATGGAATTAAAATACACGCACCAATATATTTGTGCTTTAAGTCATAATATATTAAAATTATTATGTTATATATCTATATGTTTATTTGAGTTGGACCAAACATATGAAAATAACTAAATTTTTTTTTTGAAAATTGTATAGTACTTTAATCTGCCCCAGATAATAATCCTTAAATTAATTCTAGGATTTTGCTTAGGTGACAATTGTTGAGCTATATATTCATTTTATGAGATACTGCTTATTTTCTTTGGTTCACTTGAACATTTTTATATTTTTGGTTTCACAAAAAACCCAATGAAATCTAAATTATATAAAAACTAACCCAAGTCGAAAAAAATTAAACGTTTGTTTGAAATTTTTATTTCGATTCAAATTTGTTCCAACCTACTGTATTCAAATATTTTTTAGATCATATACATAATCCCAAACCGAATTCCATCATAATCCAACGATGGAACTTTTTCTATAACTATCCCAACAAATTTAATTACACGACGATCCTGAGTTATCCACAGGATATCACTTTTCTAATTGAATTACATTATCTATTAATTAATTACATATTTATAAGTAGATAAATTTATGACTCCTATTATCTATGTTGTCTAATGGGATGCTCTGTGGACAAACTAAAGAACAATTAATTTATAGTACTAACTAACTAAATTCACAATCAAATGGACATGTTTCTAATTAATTAATTCAAGGATTAATTTTCAAACTTAACATAATATCAACACTTCAGAATGTTTTCATGTGCATATAATATTTGGTGGCTTACAAAGTAGAGAGGTCGATCCATGCATATGTTGTCACTTTAATTATTTGATTATTTGAGTTCTAGGTTTTAACTAGATTTCAATTAATAAACAGTAGACACTACTGAAGAAATAATTAAGCCTAAAGTTATGGATTTAATAGAGAATTTAAGAGTTAACTACCTGTTGTCCGAACCGAATTACTTATGTGCAAATAATATTATTTTCGGAGTGTGTAAATTATGGTATGATACTCGTTAATTAAAGAAATTCATCCTTGCTTATTGTTGAGAATTAAATCATGATGAATATTTTGGCACGTTTGTGTATGGCAGTAACGCAACAACGATTATTATGATTATTGTGATACTATTGATTGATTTAAGTGTTTATTTTCAGCTTAATTTTTGTAATTATATTATACTATATTATACTCTTTTTTTGATAAAATACAACAACACTCTCATTTGTTCATGGATTAATATACAGTTCACTCGCATCGTTTTAGTATTCTATACAAAATATCCAAATCGTATTATAATTTGTTTGGGGGACATTTTTACTAAAAATTAACACTGATTAGTTTTATAAAATTATTTGAAGGTCGTGCCATTTTCTCTAAAAAGACATAATTGAATTTATACCCTGATTTTATCATACCCGACCGCAATAATTTTGTAGACAAATCTATTTTCTTTGATTAGCTTACCTATTTTTGTTTGATTAGCTTTTCCAAAAAACACGAGTACCCAATATTAATAATAAAAACAACTTATTAAATCACATTCAAAGAATTAAAGTGTTCAAAAAAGAAAATAGTAATAGTCGTCGGACTCAATACTTAAAACATGACAAACATTAAGAATTTGTAAAACAAAACTTAATTTTTTTTGTTCTAATCAATGAGAAAATATTTGATTTTTAAATTATTAATGGGCTTGGGCCCGTATTTCTAATTAGTTCTTATTTTCCAAAAGCCCAATTCTTCAAAATTCGTAGTTCATCAAAAATAAACTTTTTTTTTTAGAAAAAAAAAATAAAATCTTGGCTTCTTCACCAAAAAAAAAGCAGTCTCTCTCTCTCTAGTTTTGGTTTATTGCAGTAGTGTAATGCGCGATAATTGATTACCGCAATCGTCCTGCTTTTGATAAAAGTTCTGTTGAAGTACTGAAACAAGTACACTTTAGTATAATTGCATCTCAATTATCGCTTGGATTTCTGCAATCGCTGTGCCTATCTGTATGTTTTGACGGTAGCATTGATTGTTTTCATACCCGCAGATTTAGCCTATTGGTTGAGATTCTATCGCAATTTGCTAGTACATTACTGTATTTACATTTTTAAAGCTGTTTGGTTGAGCTTCGTTGCTCGTTTTAATCGATGGTGAACTGTACTAGCTGAATCAGACACTTTCTATGTTTACGCACATAATCACATACACACACAATGGCCGCTCGCGTGAATTTATGATAGGTTCAGGTAGATGAAGCATTTATGAGATTGGATTTTTGTTGGAGGATTATTTATTGTTTACATTTTTCAATTTTCAGTTTTCCAGGAATTTTGTGATGGTTTGTGAATTGTTTTATATAGGAATTTGTGATGTAGTACTTGAATTAGTGATGCTGTTCTAATTTGAACTTTTTATGCAGGACTTCATCAGTTTCAGAAGCATAGAGTGTCCCCGGATTCTGGCTCGCATAACAATGCAAGCATTAGGAATGATGTGGTTAGTTCTGCAGCTATTTTCTTTATAATTATGTAAAATTTGATTGTTAAATGATATGTATTGATTTGTTTGGTTATGTTTTGATAATTTTATGTTACCTAGCAGTCGTTGGAGATCAGGGAGAGCTCCTTTGTGCGAGCTGCCGACAGGCCATCATCGAATATACTGGCGGAAAGACAATGCAAAGAAACTGAACCAAAGACACGATCTCTGGGTGGCATTGCTAGGTTAATACGTCTTGGAGGGTTGTCTTCCCTGTGGAGCGCACATAGACAGAAAAAGAGGTTGTTTGAAAGCTATATGCTGAATAATACCGCAATTAACATTGAACCGACGAGACGGCTGTATGATTCCCAATCTAGTAGGGGATGCCCGAAGAAGCAGCAAGAATTCAAGGATGTCTATGAGGATCTGGAAGCATCATCCTTTGTAAATGGATACTGTTCACCAAGACGGAGCTCAAGCTCAATGCTTTCTAAAGACGATATGACACTCATTCAACAGAATCTTAATTCCAAATGTCTTACCTATGATGACACCATCAGTGAGAAGTTTTATGTCTCAGAACATCTGGGTGGCTCCTTAGACATGCTAGACTCAATGATGCAAGATGGTAGAAAAAAGAATTCCTCTGGAAATCTTGTGCATGATGAATGGGGCACTTCTAGCAGTTCTCTTGGTAGCCCTACATCTCTTTTGAACCCTCCAAATTCTGTGAAGTATGGACATGGAAAATCAAGGAGAGAAGATAGAGATATAACAGGTAAACACGGCACCAATTATTATCCAAACAGAGATGATGGTCTGCTACTTGATCCTCACTATCAGCACAGAGCTCGTAGTACTGGCAAAAGGTCAGATATTGAATCGAAGGAGAAGAATAAGAAAAGCACCCCCCAAACACCAATTGTTCTCCTAAAGCCTAACCCTGGAGATATGAAGGATGAAAATGGCTCATCACCTTATCATTCACAAAATTATTTCCCCAACACTGCAGAAGTGACAGGACACCCTTTTGTTGCAAGTGTCAAAGAATTATCATGGAGAAAGACAAAAGCATTTTTTGAAGCAGAATTTTCAGATCATGTTTCTGAAAAGGCTAGAACTGAAGAATCTAGGAAAATAGCTAAAAAAGTTACAAGGCGACTGATAGATGTTTTTGACAAGAATGAGGCTGCAATAAAGTCTGGGTTCAGAGGATATTCATTATATGAGTGTATATTTGGTCCTAAAGAAAGTGATACTGACAGTGGGTTGGAGATGTTTAAATGGCCGTCCAAAAGTTCCTTAGTTGATTACAGTAAAAAGGATAACCATGCATCTTCTAGGTCTGTAAATGAGGAGGCCAAAGTGAGACTTGCAGAGAGGTGGAAGATAACTCACAAATATCAAGATTTAGAAATAGTTGGTGAGGGTAGCACACTAGGTGAAATGCTTTCCGCACCTGATGGAGAAAGAAGGTCCAGATCAAACAAAACATTGATCAGTGATAATGGAAGTTCCATACAAAATGGTCTTTCAGGTCCGATATGTGGCGGTGGTTCAAAGAATAAAACTGAAAGATCTAGATCGAGATCTCTTCCACCAATAGGTGGGAGCATTCGTGGAAGATTTACATGTCATAATATTCTGGATAATGAGAAATGTTTATCGCAAAGAAATCCCATAAGCCATGGTACAAGTAAGGTGATTAAGCAGTATCCAAGTCACAAAGACCACTTCTCATCTCAATCTTCAAAATTCAGTGGCGAGAAGCCTCTGCCCTGTCTGCCCATCTCCATTGAGGAGAGAGACTCTTCAGTAGAAGCTAGGTTAGAGATTCAAATGGAAGCAAATGTAAAGGACTTACCTTACCAGCAACTAACGTTTCAGATCGAAGAAAAAGATAAGTGCAGTGCTTGTGATGTACCTGAGATAATGGCTGCTGAACATGGAATCACAACCCTGGTTTCCAAAACTTCTCTGTTGCATCCAAGTGAAACTTCAGTGGAGAATGAAAGCTCAAGCCCTACTGCTCATGGTCAAAAGGTATTCTGCCTTCAGGTCTAGATCTTTTCACTTTTTTCCTTTGGGGGCTTGACTATCGCATAAAATGTTGCTTTGCCTCTTATACTTTGTTTTTAGTTCTTTCATCAGAGTTTTTGAAGCCATGTGATCCCTCCTATTCAATACTACTGCATTCCTATTTTCTCTGCTTTTCCTTGATTGCATTATTTTGCTTTCTCTATGCCTGTCATTCATCTATGATCTATCTACAAACTTTATTTTATAAAATCATGTGTATGCTGTTTATGTTATAAAATCATCCTGCTCCGATGAATGTTATGATCTATAATTGTAGCTGATTTTATTGGTGGTAAATCTTGATCCATTTGTTGGGACGAGTCCAATATTTTATGAAATATGCAACACCTATCCACATCTATCAATATGCTCTATGCTGCTCAGTGCTCCTGGAATAGGTCAAAATATAGCTACTGTATTGGTCTAAATGTGTGGGAAAACTGATGCCTATTTTGCTGCTTCTGTTTGTGCTTGTGGAGGCCCTTAATGCTGTACGATTTTTGGGTTCACAAATAGTTACGTTTACCATTGATGGTTCACCTTTTTCCAGTTATAAACTGGTAGTTATAACTAGTTGTACAAGTTGGATCTTCTTACAAATATATGCCAAATAATCATAGATTATGACCTTTATTGGCCTGCATTGAATCCATATTATTCTCCAGACACCCTAAACGAAAAAGGCGTATAATCCGTGAGCTTGAGTCATGCTTGTAGCCAAGCATGATGTATAAGAAACACAAAAACTTCATAAGCTATTTGCATTTAGTATTTGTATGCTTACTAACTAGGTATAAAAGAATTCTTCGTTAACCTAACTGGAATGGCTAATTCCAAAGAAACAAGGTTGACCGCTGTGCAACTTCATTTTCTTGATTGATGCCACTTCTTGGGGTGGTTTAGTTCATGAAGAGACACATCCAAGAAGTAGGCTTTAACAGTTATATATCAATATATGCTATAGTACACAATATTGTGGAAGGATGATGATGAAAGAGCCGCTTCATGATATATACTCTTAAAATGAATGCACAAATTGGAAATCCTTAACACATGAGCAAATGTTGTGCCCTCAGCTCCAACATAGATATCCAGTGGAAGAGGAAAGTTTCCAAACGCTTTTGGGGGAGGGACACAACCCCCCATGGCCTCACCACATAAAGAGAGACACACTTCCTTTTGTGCCTCTCCAATCATATTTTTTATAACTCTTTTACAACTGGTTTCATAGATCTATCTTATAATTACCTATTATCTTGTAAGTTGTTTTGGCTTCTTCGCCTTAGGTATCTTCATTTTATTTTATTTTTACCAAACACAAGAAAAACCTCCACATCTGTATTTCACTTGTTTTTACTTGAATTCCTTGCATCATCAAAATAAGACCTGTTTGATTTGATCCCAAGTTTTTTACACATCGATAACGTAAAATGAAATAAAATGATTTTTTGGGAGATCTTGAAATTTTATTGATGGACCAAACTGAATTAGGAAACAATCTTAAACTTTCTCCCGTTATATCAGAAGCTCTGTCTAGTGTAAAGCTGGATTATCCACTATAATTTCCCGATGAAATGTGCATCCACGATATACTCTATTTATATTTAATAAAAGTGTGCTTTATTCCTAAAATACCAATCAAATAATAACTACAAATCATTTTTAATCAATCATTTGATTCGATTGATTTCCTTTCTTCTTTGGTATTGATCCAAAAGGGGAAAAAATGCTACTAAATTTTTAAAATCTTACTCCAATTCTAATTCTCAACAATCTTGCTCGTAAGGTTCTAATGTCGTAATGACACTTTGTGGTGAATCATGATCTCATATCTTCGCCCCATGAAGAGGTTGAGAATGGGAAGGACGGGGGTTGATTTGGGATTCTAGTGGTGATTGAAGTTCACATTGTGCCAAGTCAACTAAGTCCACATGGGTTTAGACTTTAGAGCGGATGTGCAAAAGTGAACCCACACAGTGTGCATCGGAAATACAGTGGACTTGTGCATTGCGAGATACAAATGTGTCAACATATTCATCCATCGCGCCAAGTTGTTTGGTGTTCACAAGGGACTTATATGGGTTAGCATAAGGTTTTAGGACTTTAGAGATCGTGTTCATGTTGTATTGGGAAAATGACCCAACATCCATCGAAGGGTTTCACCTCCACAATGGCAATGGACAAGATAAACTACTTTACCCGATATATTCATTGAATGGGGTTCGACATGAGTGGAACACCTCGATAAAAGGAAAGAATCATTTGACCCAACATAGACGATCGAATTTGAATGTGTCGGGGTAGTATGTGGCAACACTTTTCTAGTTGGTTGTAGTGGGCAAGAACGCAATGTTGGTAACCCCTAGAATTGTTTGATGATGAAATAGTTGAGTTGGCATCTTTCCGATGCAATCTAAATCATTAAAAAGAATATAATCTATCCCTAACTATCATTCTTCAAATTTTAGTCAAGTGCTTTTATGACCTTCCCTCCCTTCGTTAGTATTATGAATGTGTGAGCATAGGCAAGCAAACAAATAAATTTTGACTCAAGCAAACAACCGAAGTTCAATGTTTGTGGGTACTATGTGATACAAAACTCTAGGTGGTTATGTTGGTTAGACCATCATGTCGGGTCCCTAATAGACTCTAGGTGGTTATGTTGGTTAGACCATCATGTCGGGTCCCTAATAGACTCTAGGTGGTTATGTTGGTTAGACCATCATGTCGGGTCCCTAATAGTCGCTCGAACTAGTTAACCAACATCTTGTTGATGCAATCTAACTCTTCCCAAAGAATAGTTAGGGATAGATTATATTCCTAATTATAATCCTCCAAATATAACTAATAAATCAATTAATCAACTGGTTTTATGATCTTCTTTTCCTTTATTGTACATCCAAAAGGAATGTTTTTTTTTAAATTTTATTTCTATCATTAAAATACTCTTCTTCTACATGACCATATATTGCTTTTGCTCCTTGAAAGCTCATTTTTGAATGGTTAAACTGACTATATACACTTAAAATTACTTTCGTATATATGTTGATTTTGACATAAAACACTACATGAGATAAGAAAATTCTCCAAAACTGTCGATATGGTACAACTTTCTTGTACGCATATTTATGCCGTTTGTGTTAGATATCTAAGAACATTGGTTTTGAGTATAAATACAGTTATGTGCCTATACTGATTGACACGTGGTGGTGCGTCGTTGCCCATGTTGTAGTCTTATATATACTTTTGCTTAAGACGTGTGATAGGTATATTGTGGCTTACATGATACTGTACAATGATTCAGGGGGGTTGTCGGAAGCAGTATTATTGCTGTTGTTCCTAGTAAGATTTTGCAGCGAGAATTCAGAAGTAGTTTATATATTTATGATTATCTTTTCTTCGCTTTAGGGGAGGTTGTCAGAAGATGCATCATTGCTGTTCTTCTTGCAAGTTTAGTCACCTTTAAAATAATCTTCTTGTATGCTTTCATAAATACGTACATATATATATTGCATTAATAGAATAGCAATTGCATTAGTTATGTTTTAGGAACAAGTAACTCATAGGTGGTTATTATTTTTTTTGTCTTTTTTTTAAAAAAATTTCTCTAATACAAAGTCTGACGGTGAAATTTTTAATTTTGTCATAACTGGTTTTCAAGTTTGTGAGATATATATGCCATTTTTTGCCACACTTCTATAGATGGCATTTTTTGCCACATGTATATATATGCCATTTTTTGCCACATTTCTTAAAGTGGAAATATCTGCTGATGCTGAAATATTAAAATTACAAAGATGCTAGTACTTCTTTTGAGAAATATTATCATTAACTGTATTGCTTTTTTATTCTGAGGAAAGTCACCAACTACATAATTGCTACTTTTGCAAATTTGTGATGCAGAAAATGGTATACTAGTTTAATTCACCTACTAAAGAAACTTGATGGCATGCAATCTCTGAGATTAATTTTTGATACTCTAAATAAATGATAAATTATCTGTTATTTTTACTTGCCATTTTTACTTTGTTTCTAGCCACCTCATTTTCATGCATATGATACTCATCAAAGTGTAAGCGATTTGGTCACATCTACCATCTCTAAAATTACATGATATTGCTAATGATCAGATGTAACTATAGATGTCCGATGGCTTTTGTGCATGTATAGTTGCTACGGAGTATGAAATAAGACTTGCACATCAACCTTACATTCTCTATTCATTATTCTTACATTCTTAGCAACGGTTCTCATCAATTTTCTCATGATGCATTTTCTTTGGCTACATGCTGATGGGAATGCCTATTCTTAAGCTCTGTCAAGGTTCTGGTAATTGAAGTTCACTCGTTTTGTTTGGTGCTGTTTTAGGAAATGCACCAAGAAGTTACTGATGACCATCTTGGAATTGAGGCAGTTTCTTCGAAAAGCTCCAAAGATGCTGATTATGCTAGTCCAGTCTCAATTCTCAAGACTCCATTTGTTTGGAAAGCATCATCTTGTTCAGAAAATTCTGGGAGAGTCAGTACTGAAGTCATTGGTATGAACTTTATCATTCTTTGCTTATGTTATGTAATGGGAAGAAGTTCGTTTTCTGTGTGTCCTTGCAAGTTGCAATAGGTAATCAATTAGCAAAAGATAACGTTTTCTAGCCATATATATAACTATGCTTGAGATCTTAACAGCGAATGACTAATGTTAAATCTGTTTCTTCCGTTGACGCATTGAACATGTGTGCCCGACCTCGTTTCCATATCATTGCTTTTCAAGAAATTGTTTTGACATACTATTTATTTCAACATTAATTGTGCTCTTAACATGTTGCAATATACTGTAGTAGTTTTTCATGGGACACGCGGTCATGATGATCCTGTGAATTCCTTTTTTTAACAGAGCTACAGATGCAACTACACCTCCTGAAGATGGAATATGATGCTTATGATAATACATTGATTCATACTCCCATCGGGAAATACTCTATGAGAACTGAAGGCTGGGAGGCCTATTATACTCTTGATGTGCTAACCCAAACAGGCCTCCAAGAATTTGGCTTCGATTTGTTTAAAATATTATGGCATATCCCAGATTGCCCTCTGGACACCGGGTTGTTTGACATCCTTGAGGAGAAATACCACTACGAGGTAGCTGTGTCGAGACCAGAGAGGATGTTGCTATTCGACAGAATCAACTCAGCACTCTCACAGATTTTCCTGAAGCACGTTGATGTACATCCCTGGGTGATGTCAAAATTGGCAGGATCACTGCTGCTAACAAGGCGGAAGGAACGAGCCATAAGCACTGTTGAGAAGCTTATTAGCCAAGAAGAATCTGCAAACGGGCTGCAGAGAGCCGAGAGAAAACTTGATTGGGAGATGCACTGGCAAGATCCCGTGGAAGAGATCGCCTTAACAGGTAATGAGATCGCGGATCTATTGATCGATGACTTGTTAAGCGAGTTTCTATTCGACTAATGGTGATGGTTTAGTGCAGAATGAATTGGTCTGTCTGTTACAGTTTATATATTTCAAATCTTGATGACTAATTTCTAGTGAGCGAGTGAAACTCTTCTTTTGAACTAATTAAGAATTCTATGTTGTTTTCGGCTTCATTGGATGAGAAAGAAAGCATTGCCCTCTTTAACTTTAACTGTTTTGGTTTGTATATTGGTAAATTAGACTGGTGCTTTCATCACTAGTATTTTGATTTGGTCAAATTGTAAAAAAGCATGAATTATGGTCAAATTCTAATCTATTTTGCAACTATAAAAATCAATTGAAACAGTCATGAAGTTTTGATTTGTTTACAATTATTACACAGCAATAAATTTTGGTCGCCTATGTGTAGTATGTTATTGTTTTCCAACTAAAGGACATTTTTTGCATAAACAGGCGATATCGTTTAACTTGCCACTAGTGATGTCTGCATATGATTGTTCTTCGCTACCACTAGATATAATTTCATCAAAAAAAAGTTACATCATTGCGAACAAATCATAGTTTTTCAAGCTGATTTTTAAATCATTTTATATTCCAATATTTGAACATCTTTTACAATTAATTGTTGAAAACGACCTATATATGCACATGGGGTCATAGAATTGAGAAAAAAGAAACAAAACAAGTTTAAAGCATTTTCAACACGACAATTGCAAAAGAATATATAACCTATATAAATCTGTGTATTGAATTCAAAATTCCAGTATATATTAGCAGAAAATTTTCAAAACTGAGAAATAATGGGAACTACAAACGTGACATATTGCTGCTAAATATGAAGTTTCTCAGTGTAAAATCGATGAATTTATAATCGCAATGTGGTTTCGTTCTATACATCATACCGTTCTCATTTGTTTCCCTTCCCTTCATCCTCGTTCAAGATGCGGTTTCTGAAATCATTAACCATCCGAGGCAATCCATCTCGTAGCGAAACTTTGGGCTCCCAGTTGAGAAGATCCTTTGCTTTGGTTATATCTGGTTTCCTCTTGTGTGGATCATCAGCAGTGTTCGGTCTGAACTCAATCGAGGCACTCGGATCAATGGTTTCTTTCACCACCTATTGTTTCAGAAACAAAAAAACAACTCAATTATGCAGAAATCTAATCCTCTACAGAAAATATAGAAAAATGTCATTGACGACCAGGACAAACCTCAGCAAGCTCTAACATGGTGAACTCTCCCGGATTACCCAAATTAAACGGGCCTACGTGCTCGCTTTCCATCAAAGCCACCAATCCATCGACCTGACATCCATAAATGGATACATACATCATATATATATATACACATGGATCTGATTTTCAAAGCACATTGAGCAAATGCAAGGTTACTTCATCTCCATAATCTTCCTTACCATAATATGTAAAACCTTCTTGATTATAGTTCAGGGTCTTTTAAAACAAAATCGAACATATAAGGGGGGCGCTTATAGTACGGATATAAGAGGAGGAGAAGAAGGTTTGGTATATTTCTTGGTACTGGTTGGGGATTGAGAGAGACAAATATATATACTAGAGGTTTCGTCATAGAACACAGTATGTGTTAATATCGACAGAAGAATAAAAGTAATAAACAAATCAGTGCCTTAAGATCTCTAACTTTAACTTATTTCAACACTTAATATGATTTAAAATTTTGTAGCAACCACTAGACTTTTCAGATGAGACTGAACCGATCTATCTAATGTGCTGCGGAACTTTTTTGACTAGCTATATATCAAAGAGCAATCAATTAAGGTGGTGCCAAATCGAGAAGCCATTACATACCAAGTCTGATACATATTGGAAGCTTCGTGTTTGCTTCCCATCCCCATAGACTGTCATTGGTTGTTTCCGTATAGCCTGCATAAGAAAGCTGAGACCATAAGAATCTGATATCAACATTAAAGGGATAAACACATATTCTCCAAACTATCATTCTTATAGGAATAGGAGTATGTTTTTCCGCAAAAAATAGCTTTTAATGCATAATGTCCAGACTAAAGATTTCCAAACAAACGATTTTTAGCTTTATACTTTTTCCAAAATCACCCCACCCAGAACAGTGGTTCTCTAGACAAACCTGTGAAACAAAGTTGCTGACAACACGCCCATCATCCAGACACATCCGAGGTCCATATGTATTAAAAATACGTGCAATGCGCACCTGTTAACACAATAAAGATTATTAGACAGAATTGCACAAGTCAAACCAGGAAAAAATGCAAATCTTTACTAAGGGATACTATAACAAGATGCCAAGACATCCCTCTTCTTAGAGAGCACATACAAAAACACGAAAGAGTTGGAGAAAAAGAATGCCCTTTGGGGTTTAGTTCATTTCCCAGTCTCTAAACTCGCATTATTACTGCTTTTTATCAATAGAGTTGTCCTAGTTTCCATGTGACTTGGAGACAATAGCTCTGATCCCATTCACCTAACAAAACTAACCATGGGGAATATGGTAACACCAGCATTCATAAAAAGCAACATATTAGTGTTGAATAATTGAACATATCAGGATTCAGAATGTTATCATGCATACTACCTCAACACCAGCACCTCTGTGATAGTCCATAGCTAAGGTTTCAGCTGTCCGTTTCCCTTCGTCGTAGCAACTCCTCACACCTGACCAATCATCAAATCAGATCAATGCAGCCGAAAACCCACAATTCGCAGTATGCAATGATTTTCACTAACCAATTGGGTTCACATGTCCCCAATATGTCTCCTTCTGTGGATGCTCAAGAGGATCACCATAAACCTCACTGGTACTAGTGAGAAGAAACCTCGCACCTATCCTCTTCGCAAGACCCAACATATTAAGGGTCCCCATCACATTTGTCTTGTAATCACACGTCAAGGATCTCAACCAATTTCAAACACAGTAAAATCGAGGTAAAAGAAACACATCATGCATTCAACCAAAAGCAAAAGCATAGCAACCTCAAAAACAAATTGAACAAACAAATACAAGGCACGCATAATTTTCACAGTAATCGCTGATCTAAGCTGGATTTAAACTCATAATTTTCACAGTAATCTATTGTACAAAAGAAAAAACATAGCAACCTAAAACACAAATTGAACACCTAAACACATAATTTTCACAGTAATCGTTGATCTAAGCTGGAATTAAACACATCATTTTCACATATTTTCACAGTAATCTAATCAATCAAAAGCAAAAACATATCAACCTAAAACACAAATTGAACACACAAAATACGTATAATTTTCACAGTAATCGTTGATCTAAGCTGGAATTTAACTCATAATTTTCACAGTAATCAATTCAATCAAAAGCAAAAACATACCTAAAACATAATTAAAGACACAAACACACTTTAATTTTCAAGCAATCGTTGATCTAAGCTGGAATCAAACTGAAAGATCCAAAATTTAGTATAATCCCCAAACCACAGTGACAGGATATGATAGTCTTGACAGGGTTATACTTATAATGCACGGGCGAAGCAGGGCACGCCAAATGGTAGATCTGATCCACCTCAAGCAGAATCGGCTCAACAACATCATGCCTAATCAGCTCAAACCTCGAATTCCCAAACAAATGCACCACATTCTCCTTCCTGCCAGTGAAGAAATTATCAATCACGATCACATCATCCCCTCTCGCAACGAGCTTATCCACCAAATGGCTCCCGACGAAGCCCGCGCCGCCGGTGACGACGATCCGCTTCCTCCGCCGCCCAATCCCGACGGGAACCCTGCCCACGCCCTTGGCGAACTTGTTATAATTGTAATTGGCGGAGAAATCGGAGAGGGAGTCGGCTGAAATGCGATCGGGCGGGGGGGAGAGGGCGGAAGGGCGGAAGAGGAAGAAGGTGGAGCCAATGAGGATGCCGAGGAGGATGAAGAGGAGGCGCTGCTCGCGGAGGAGGTAGGAGAGGGAGCGGGGGAGGGATCGGGGGTGCTTGAGGGATTTGGGGGAGTAGGGGGACTCTTCGTCTTTGCGGGAGGAGGTGGATTGCTTGTGCAAGTGCTTCATTGTGGGGGATCGTTGAGATTGCTCATTTCATGTGTTTGATTGATGTTGCCATTGAAGGAAGAAGATGGAAGAAGTGTTGTGTTTTTGGAGTGATTTCAGATTTGATTGCGAGAGAGAGAGAGGGAGCATTTACATTTCCCATGTTTGTATTCCTATTTGGGCCTACCTTTTACGGATCCGGCTCCGGATCTTATATTTCTATGTTAACTAACGTCATTTTAGTTTTTCTACATAAAATAATCTATTTATTAAACACATTTGTAGGGAAAATTAAACAATATTAAAAATGATGATGTAAAAATGAAATGTTGAGTTAGGGAGAAATAAGGGAGAAATATTGGAGGCAGTTAATTAAAAGTTGGCTAAAAACTGGGGATAAATTTTGGTGCTGATGTGGCAGGAGTTAGGGAGAAATAAGGGAGTTTTTAGGGAGAGCATTGGGAGTACTCTTATCCTTTTATTATCCATCTAAGATTAAGTTGTGGGTTGAATTTCATGAACCAAATACACTACAAATTTAATCCGGGATACAATTTTGCAAACTGAACACACCCTAAATTTCTCAAGATTATTATAGCATAATTTACAGTTGTAGGCACTGTACATCGTAATTTATGGTATGCATTCAAATTTTATTTTGATATAACGTGGTATATAAAAATTAAGTCATTATCGTACATTCGTACCAAAAATCATGATATTATGGAAATTTGATATGTTCAATATGATAAGTTTCGTATTTCGATATATTTCCTGACCCATCTTGCTCACACTTGAAATTTCAATTTTGAATCTATTACTAGAATTTAGTACTCCATCATTAAAAAAAAAAAAGCTTTGGAACTAAATTTCAATCTTAAAACACATGCTCCCTCCGTCAGAGTCAAATTTGTGATTTTGGTCCGTTACACAATAAAAGTCATATTTCACTTTTACTATAAATGGTAAGTAAGTCTTACATTCCGCACTTTACTCATATTTTATTACTAAAACTAGACATTATATTCCACTAACTTCTAGTAATTCACTATTTTTTACATTTCTTAAAACTCGTGCTCACATCAAATATGATTCGTATTATGAGACGGAGGGAGTAGTATTTTTGGCACACACCCGCGGGCAGACACAACACTATAGAATGAATTCATCAATTTTAATGACTTTGAATTTACTTGTTGGGCTACACCCATTACTAAGGTAAGAGAAAGAAAAAAAAGGCCCATTAAGAAATAAAAAAGAAAAAACGCAATTGGGCCCAAGGCCTAATTACCTAAAGAAATTAGAAACAATAAAACGACCACAGTGGGAGTCGAACCCACGACCTTCTGATCCGAAGTCAGACGCGCTAATCCACTGCGCTATGCGGTCCTTTGTTTTACAATATATTTTCGTGACTCAAATATTTACATCATGAAACACTCCAAAATTTTGTTTTGGTCCACGAACTTGAATTTTCCCACCAACGAGGGGATCTAACTACAACTCATTTTTCACTACATCACATTAGATTTTGTTACCAGAAAAATGATAATACTAATATAATTATAAAGTTCCTAGAAGGTAAATATGATTTTCTATCTCATTTTAATTTAGCCAGATTTTGTCGTCGGTGGAAAAGTACAACAATTATTTAAGTTTTTGATATTATATACCAAATTTAAAGTTTGTGAGAGAAAATAAACTTTTGAAAAGTTTTCTGATATTAGGTGTCAATACCTCAATATTTAATAGTACTATAAAAATTATACAAAAATTCTAAATAATTTTAACAGTAGTAATAAAAATAAGATTAATATTGTGAGCTATATTGTCAAAATACAACCACAAATGAATAAATCGTGTATTTGACTCAAACGAATTTGAATACACATCACACTTTTGTTTTCAACATCATGCATTAATTAGTGAGTACTCCGTATATTTTATGTGGCGTATAAAAAACCTATAAATATACTAATATTACTCCATTGACACCTCATAAATGTGAGTACATATATGTATATATATAGATGGTATTTCAAAATTTGCATTGTCATTATATAGATTTTACTTGGGTAATTATATGTACTATCAATTAGATCTTATGACATCAAAATATAAAATAAAATAAAATAAAATGTGATCCTCTACTTGACCTCGTGTTGTACAACTATATATGTATTCATTTTTCAAAATTTGATTTTTTTTTCAAATCTTGTGTTAGTTTTTTAATCTTGCTATATACGGTTGATTTACTTCATTTAGGATAAATTGTCTGGTCATTTATGTATAGTTGTGATATTAGTTGAATTCCTTGATTCATACAGTAACATATTTAAATATTAATGAGTTGATAAAAGAACATATAAGACTATAAGTATTCCAGCTAATCTGATAAGGACTCACATATTTCCACTGCAATTAACCTCCTTAATTTAATTCACGTCATTAGAGACTAAAATTGCTAGTTGATTAAACAATTTAAAACATAATATTGTCAATTGCAACTTGTATGTGAAATTTCAAGTATTAGCTGTATGAGTCTATGAGATATGTAAGACCCTCCAATGTTGAATAGTGTAAGCTTTATATATATATATATATATATATATATATATATATATGGGTGCGATCATATCATAACTCATATTTATGTGATAACCTAATAACCCTATTATTTTATGGGTCAAAAGTATCATTTTTACTAAAAATGATATCATTTTTACTAAAATGATATTTATACACGATAAAATGATATTTTTTTCAGCATGCATAAAATGATACTTTTATTCCATAAAATGATATTTTTCGCCCATAAAATGAGGGTTATTAGGTTGTCTCCGGCGGCGCCCCTCCCATTCGCCCCTCCCACGCGCCCTTCCCATGCCACGTCAGCACTAGCCCCTCCCATTCCACTGCCACATCACTAGCCCTTCCCACTGCACTAGCCCTTCCCACTCGCCCCTCCCACTCGCCCTTCCCACATTAAATTAATTCACAATTAAAATTTAAATTCACGGAAGACATAATCCGACAAAAATACGAACGGGAAATACGAATATTTCATTAAAAAAAAAACATACATAATTCGAAAAAAAAAATTACATAGTAGAAAAAAAAAACATACATCATGCGAAAAAAAAAACAACCACATCAGTGTCCACCCCTCCGCGTCCAAACCTCTTCGATGATATCCTCCTGAAGTCGAATATGGGCATTTCTTTGCCGCATGTCGGTAAATGCGCACAACCGCTCAACCTCTCCATGAGGTACACCCATGTTCACATTCGCGGTGGCCACGCCGTGGCTGGGTCCGGCACCCGTGTCATCTTCGCTGTTCCACTGAGTCAATTCGTCCCCTTCACTTTCGACAATCATGTTGTGCAGAATGATACACGCGTACATGATGTCGCCGATG
This sequence comes from Salvia hispanica, assembly GCF_023119035.1. Classification (NCBI taxonomy): domain Eukaryota; kingdom Viridiplantae; phylum Streptophyta; class Magnoliopsida; order Lamiales; family Lamiaceae; genus Salvia; species Salvia hispanica. Next base: position 28,092,514 of record NC_062967.1, on the reverse strand, counting down.
TTGGGGATATACCACTGCCGTGTCGGACCCCTCACCATCGCCCATCGATTCTGGAGCGCACCAAATGCGCGCTCAACATCCTTGCGCGCTGCCTCTTGCCGGGTCGCAAAGTAGCTCTTCTTTGGCCCGACCGGATGCTTGATCGACTTCACAAAGACGGGCCAGCTTGGGTATATCCCATCCGCCAAATAATATCCCATGTTGTGCTGGTTGCCGTTGGCGATGAAACTGATGGCGGGACCAACGCCATTGCACCTATCGTTGAACAGGGGCGACGACTGGAGGACGTTGAGGTCGTTGTTCGACCCGGCTACTCCAAAATAAGCATGCCATATCCACAGCCGGTAGTCAGCTACAGCTTCAAGGATCATCGTGGGATGCTTGGCTTTGAAGCCGGAAGTGTGTATCCCCTTCCAGGCGACGGGGCAGTTCCTCCACTCCCAATGCATACAATTGATGCTGCCCAACATGTGAATGAAATGACGTTGGAGGAACCCTATTTATAGAGTTTAAAAAAAAAAAAAAAAAAAAAAAAAAAAAATATGTCGGACTGTCCAGGGGAAGACTGGGACGGGCGACCTTCGCCACAGTGGCGCCCGTCCCACTCGCCCGTCGACGGGAGGGGCGAGGCTCATCGCATGGGCACTCGGGACGGGCGTGGGCGCCCTTCCCGCCCACTATAAGCGCCCGTCGGGTCGCCCGTCCCCGACGGACGAACGGGAAGGGCGCCGTAGAAGTAGATAACCTTAGGTTATCACCATAAATATGGGTTATGATATGATCACATCCTTATATATATAACGTGATCATGTCATAACCCATATTTATGGTGATACCCATAAAATGATGTGATCATATGATAACCCTTATTTATGGTGATAACCTAATAACCCTCATTTTATGGGCGAAAAATATCATTTTATGGAATGAAAGTATCATTTTAAAAAAATATCTATTAATGTATCGTGTATAAATATCATTTTAGTAAAAATGATATCATTTTTAGTAAAAATGATACTTTTGACCCATAAAATGATAGGGTTATTAGGGTTATCACATATATATGAGTTATAATATGATCGCACCCCTATATATATATATATATATATATATATGGTTTTCATCTACCAAAAGAAGCCCCTAAGTATAGAAATACAGACCATATATGGTCCGTTAGATCTGGAGATGAATGGCTACGATCTGGATTGGTCAACCATTTCTTTGGGTCATAATAGGAGCGTTCTGTGTCATGAAAGGGTAAAATAGGAATTGCAAATATAATGAACTGCCCTTCCGTTTTTTAAGAGCTGATTTATTGGGATAATTACTCCATATGATATTAAGTTGATTTTTCAGTTCTCGCACCATTCAATTCATTCTCTCTCACAAAAAATTCATCACAAATTCCAGAAACCGTACTATTATGTACCTCTGTTTTCTGAAGAATGAATGAAGGCAGATGTGATTTACTATTATAATAGGACAAATATGAGATATATTTGATGGAAAAAGGTTATACTATAATGCTTTGTTTGTGTAAATGTTAAATACTAAATTATTGATTCTTCATATACAGCACCACAAAAAAAACCTCTGCAGCTTTTGAAAAATGGATAGGAAATGAAAAAGATGTTACGAATTCTGGAAAAGGTGATTAAACACAAATCATAACTTAATATCTCAACTACACAATTGTTGTTTATTGACGAGTAGGCCGCACTATTAACCTCGTTTTTTTTGCAGCGAATTTGGAGGCAAATACCAAAGGGATGGAACCAGCAGCAAGCGTAAACATTGCTGAAAAAGGTTGTAAATACGAATTTATTTGTTTGACACTTTGGAATATAATTTTGAACACATAGATTAGTGAGAACATGTCATAGTATGTTGAGCCTTTGGTTTTTTTAACAAGGTTAAAGTTATAAGTATTCACCTTATGTACCAATGTTTTTTGAGAATCGCATTTGTTGCTATTTCAGATATGAGTTGGAGAATGACAGGTAATATTGAGGACAACGGTATTTATTTGCTCAGACACCTTGAAGTCTACGTGGGTGAAAGAGAGGGTCAATAGAATTGTGGACTATCGACCAAAAACTATGCGAAGGAGAGCTAAATACAATCGTGTGTTGGTGGAGGACATAAATAATCATTGCGCATTATTGAATAAAGATGCGCATCCAAACACTATGCGAAGGAGAGCAAGAAAACAAAGATCAACGTAGAAAAGATGATAGCAAACTACGGATCTTAATCACTAGTTATGTCATACCTAAAACTAATGAAAAATGTTGTCCATTTCTGTATTGATTACCACTATTTTCATTAAAAGATGTTTAGATCTTGTAATTCTCATTTTATGGACCATGTTTTATATATGTCAGCTTGCTGATATTTTTTTGAGTCTCTATGTACTCCAGAATTAGTCGTTGAGTAAAACTGCACTCTGAAACACCTTGTAATGCTTCCTTCTTGTTTCATGTGTACGAAATACAGTGTGATAATAAATACTCAATACATTGGGTCATAATAAATGAATATATGAGTCATAGCATTGTATGGTCAACTAGTGTCATAATAAACCAACATTTGAGTCATGACATAACATTAATGAGTACCAGAATGTATTCGACCATTCTGATCAAATGTTCATTTCAAACAAAGTGAAGCGAAATACTCAATTCTTGTAATGTCATTATCATATCAAAATAAACACAAAAGTATTACAAACGCAGAATAAACAAACAACAACCCAAAACATTGTCAGCCCTTTTGGGTCATAATAAACGAATATTTGAGTCATGGAAACTAAGGGGTCAATTGGGTAATAATAATCCACTATTCGAGTCATGACACAAAACTATTGAATACCAGAATGCCTCATACAATACACGAACTGAGTAATTTCAAAAAACCTGACATTGAACTGAAGTTATTTAAAAAAAAAAAAGAATACAAGGTATCAAAATTCAGAATCTCTTCTAGAATACCGTTTTTCTTTCTCTTTGAATTTGTCGCAATTCCTTGACTCGTGGTGACCCCACTCCTAACATTTCTTGCATTGACAAAAACATGTCATAGTTGCCCCATAACAAGGTAATACTTACATTAGTACTAATACTGATAAAGACTCAATAATAAAAATAATAGATAATAACGTTATGTCATACTAAGAGCGGATTGAGGTCATACGGAATAATGTCATAATAAAAAGATAAATAAGTTATGGTTGTAACATTAATAAAACAAAAGGATAGATAATTCATGGTTGTAATATTACTAAAGTTACAGTCACAAAATTAAAATCAAAACCTGTATTCTCAAGAATGTCATCGGAGGATAATTGATTATCTACAGGCGAAGTAGATGGCGTTTCGGATTCCATTTCGAAAAATATTGGATCTGGCAACAAGAGTTACAAATGTAACAGATTGATGCAACGACGAAATGTTGAATGAAAATAGGTAGTTTTCGAAATTGTGGAATGCAAACTCAAAGGCTGTGAAGACGAAGATAATTGAAGATCGTATGAATCTTCATGGAAGATATGAAGGAGAGAAATTATGGATTGTTAACTCACATAACTCACGCTGATGATTAGTTAGTGGAGAGAGGAATATGCAACATTATAGGAATTTCCATAACCAACGACATCATGGATTGACAAAAGTAACCTTTTATGAATATTAGTGATTAAATTAATAATATCTGACAAATTAATCCAGCCATTAGATAATCATATCTTAAGATGAGATCAGCTAATCCTATGGACAAGGAACGGTCTGTATTTCTTTATTTAAGGCCATACTTGTTTTGATCAAAATCATATATATATATATATATATATATATATATATATATATATATATATATATATATAACTTGCATGGTGATATCAAGATTAGATCAACAAATCTCTAGATAATTAGGTTTATAAATATTAAATACTAGTTAGGTTGTGTTTTCTTTGATTTTAAGGAATAACGAGGGATAAGAAAATTCTCACTTTTAAAATCTTTTACTTTTTCATCCTTATATTAAAAATAATTTCACGCTTTCTTATCCCTCCTTTCATTCCAAGAGGAATAATACTGTCACGACAATAATGGGAGATAATATTATCCCTTATTCAAGTGAATATTAAGAATGAAAAAGGTAAAATTATTTTTTATGAATAAGGATGAAAAATAAATAAAAAAATTTGAAGGGTACTGATTTTTAATCTTTCTTTTATCATCAAAGTGACTCATCTTTAACGATATGGGGGCAAAAATTTCATTTAAAGGAAAACAATGGCCTATATATACATGATTTTGTCTTCATATCTCATTTCTCTCCCATGTCATTCCCCCCTTATCTATTGTATACATATACAAATTTCTTTGTCCATATCAAAAGATATGTTCCATAATTTCTCATTCATATCATTTGATAAAAATTTTTGATAAAAACTTATATTAGGTCGGTGACATACACCGGTAGGGCTGGCAATTTCGACACGACACGATAATTCGACACGAATCCGCACAAAATTATTGGGTTGGGGTCAAGTCTTATTGAGTCCTTGTCCTTATCTGGTTGATCCATTAAATTAGATTTAAATACTATAAAACAAATTTTAATCGTGTACATTAGGTTGAAAAATAAGGTTTAATCGTGTAATATCATGTTCAGGTTGTTATCGTGTCGTGTCAACCCACATTATATCGTGTCGATAGCGGGTTCGTGTCGGGTGCGGGTCGTGTTCGGATTTGAAGGTAGCAGGTTGAGTTCGTATTCGGATTTACAGTTTCCTTAACAGGTCGGGTTCGGGTTAGGCCTTATTGGGTTGGGTCGTTATCGGGTCAACCCGATAACGACCCAATCCGCACTATTTGTCAGCCCTACACACCAGTCAATCAGTCATAAGTTAAGTGATAAGGTAAGACATTGAAAGACTCTCCTTGAGTAAAAATTTAGATTCAAATCTCGTCAACATACAGTGTATAGCGTTGTGGTCTCGCGCGTAATGTTATACCATTATATTTGGAAAAAAGATTATAATTTATGAAAAACTCCTATCGAATTAGTGTAATTTTGACAAACGTGCTGGTAAAAACAAACAATTCACAATCATAAGTATATACTCCCTCTGTCCCATTAGAAATGAAACGTTTTTCTTTTTAGTCTATCCCTTAAAAATGACACATTTCCTAAAATGGAAACATCTCTATATCTACTTTTGCATCTCTCTTACTTTACTCTCTCTTCGTTAACTCACAAAACAACACTACATAAAAACCTGTGCCAATTCCCAAATATTGCATATTTATTGGGACGGAGGGAGTATATAGGTGGTCTTTCAAAATTTGCATTGTCATTATATAGATTTTACTTGGGTAGTTATAGTTACTACTACTATAAATAAGATCTTATGACATCAAAATATATAAAAAAATAAAATGAGATCCTCTACTTGACCTCTTGTTGTACAACTATATATGTATTCATTTTTCAAAACTTGATCTTTTTTTCAAACCTTGTGTTAGCTTTTTAATCTTACTATATACGGTTGATTTACTTCGTTTAGGATAAATTGTCTGGTCATTTATGTACAGTTGTGGCTTGTGATATTAGTTCAATTCCTTGATTCATAACATATTTAAATATTAATGAGTTGATAAAAGAACGTATAAGTAATCCAGTTAATCTGATAAGGACTCACATATTTCCACTGTAATCATCCTCCTTAATTTAATTCACGTCATTAAAGACTAAAATTGCTAGTTGATTAAACAATTTAAAACAAGAATAATATTGTCAATTGCAACTTGTATGTAAGACCTTCCAAAGTTGAATAGTGTAAGCTTTATCCAATATAACTTTCATGGTGATATCAAGATTCGATCAACAGATCTCTAGATAATTAGGTTTATGAATATTAAATACTACTAGTTAGGTTGTGTATTCTTTGATTTTAAGGAATAACGTGGGATAAGAAAATTCTCACTTTTAAATTCTTGAGTGAACTTAAAAAATGGTCCCTAGACTATGGGTTTATCTCGAAAATGGTCCCTGGACTTTAAAAATATCACCAGTAGTCCCTGGACTAAGGGTTAATATCAAAAACGGTATTTTGAGACGAAAATGCCCTTTTGAGGGGTTTTGAGGGTTTGGGCAATTTGGTCTTTTTACACTTTTAACATTTTAAATCTGATATTATTTTAGTTATGTACTAAATCTGATATTATTTCAAAATTATCATTTTTCTTCCCTTTTGTCATCCTTCACTTTGTTTCTTTATTTCAATATTAGATTTAATTTTACAAAATTAAATTTTAAATTTCAATTTTTAAATATCAATAAATTTTTTTAATTAAAACTATTAATTCATGGAAACTATAAATATTGATTAAAACTATTAATTTTTATTATTTAATATAATATTAAGCTGAATTGAAGAAGTACAGAAAAATAATATTAATCGTGATGGAAAAATAAGAGCTATTCTATTTAGCCTTCGTTCGGTTGTTATAATTGCTTGTGATTGAATATTATGAAGTCGACTAAAAATTTTGTATAGGAGTATTTTTGTTGAAATTTTCTAGTCATTTTGATTGATTGTTTTCAAATTAATAAACGAAAATTATATTAGTCTTACATTAGACGCATATTTATTTCAGAATAAATCGTGTTATATTGTCTATTTATGATTAAAGCTATTAAATATTGATTAAAACTAAGACGTTGTTATATCTTATTGATTAAATATTAGACACTATCAAATATTGATTATGACTAATAATTTTTGTTATTTAATAATTTTTATAATTAAAAAAATTTATTGATATTTAAAAACTGAAATTTAAAATTTAATTTTGTAAAATTAAATCTAATATTGAAATAAAGAAACTAAGTGAAGGATGACAAAAGGGAAGAAGAATGATAATTTTGAAATAATATCAGATTTAGTACATAACTAAAATAATATCAGATTTAAAATGTTAAAAGTGTAAAAAGACCAAATTGCCCAAAACCCCAAAAGGGCATTTTCGTCTCAAAATATCGTTTTTGATATTAACCCTTAGTCCAGGGACTACTGGTGATATTTTTAAAGTCCAGGGACCATTTTTGAGATAAACCCATAGTCCAGGGACCATTTTTGAAGTTCACTCTAAATTCTTTTATTTTTTCATCTTTATTTATCAAAAATAATTTCACACTTTCTTATCTCTTCTTTCATTTTAAGAGGAGTAATACTGTCACGACAATAATGAGAGATAATATTATCCCTTATAAAGAATGAAAAAGGTAAAATTAATTTTTGTAAAT
>NC_062967.1:28003473-28085103 GCF_023119035.1 Salvia hispanica | reverse complement strand
TTTGCAGCGAATTTGGAGGCAAATACCAAAGGGATGGAACCAGCAGCAAGCGTAAACATTGCTGAAAAAGGTTGTAAATATGAATTTATTTGTTTGACACTTTGGAATATAATTTTGAACACATAGATTAGTGAGAACATGTCATAGTATGTTGAGCCTTTGGTCTTTTTAACAAGGTTAAAGTTATAAGTATTCACCTTATGTACCAATGTTTTTTGAGAATCGCATTTGTTGCTGTTTCAGATATGAGTTGGAGAATGATAGGTAATATTGAGGACAACGGTGTTTATTTGCTAAGACACCTTGAAGTCTACGTGGGTGAAAGAGAGGGTCAATAGAATTGTGGACTATCGACCAAAAACTATACGAAGGAGAGCTAAATACAATCGTGTGTTGATGGAGGACATAAATAATCATTGCGCATTATTGAATAAAGATGCGCATCCAAACACTATGCGAAGGAGAGCAAGAAAACAAAGATCAACGTAGAAAAGATGATAGCAAACTACGGATCTTAATCACTAGTTATGTCATACCTAAAACTAATGAAAAATGTTGTCCATTTCTGTATTGATTACCACTATTTTCATTAAACGATGTTTAGATCTTGTAATTCTCATTTTATGGACCATGTTTTATATATGTCAGCTTGCTGATATTTTTTGGAGTCTCTATGTACCCCAGAATTAGTCGTTGAGTAAAACTGCACTCTGAAACACCTTGTAATGCTTCCTTCTTGTTTCATGCGTACGAAATACAGTGTGATAATAAATACTCAATACATTGGGTCATAATAAATGAATATATGAGTCATAGCATTGTATGGTCAACTAGTGTCATAATAAACCAACATTTGAGTCATGACATAACATTAATGAGTACCAGAATGTATTCGACCATTCTGATCGAAATGTTCATTTCAAACAAAGTGAAGCGAAATACTCAATTCTTGTAATGTCATTATCATATCAAAATAAACACAAAAGTATTACAAACGCAGAATAAACAAACAACAACCCAAAACATTGTCAGCCCTTTTGGGTCATAATAAACGAATATTTGAGTCATGGAAACTAAGGGGTCAATTGGGTAATAATAATCCACTATTCGAGTCATGACACAAAACTATTGAATACCAGAATGCCTCATACAATACACGAACTGAGTAATTTCAAAAAACCTGACATTGAACTGAAGTTACTTAAAAAAAAAAAAGAATACAAGGTATCAAAATTCAGAATCTCTTCTAGAATACCGTTTTTCTTTCTCTTTGAATTTGTCGCAATTCCTTGACTCGTGGTGACCCCACTCCTAACATTTCTTGCATTGACAAAAACATGTCATAGTTGCCCCATAACAAGGTAATACTTACATTAGTACTAATACTGATAAAGACTCAATAATAAAAATAATAGATAATAACGTTATGTCATACTAAGAGCGGATTGAGGTCATACGGAATAATGTCATAATAAAAAGATAAATAAGTTATGGTTGTAACATTAATAAAACAAAAGGATAGATAATTCATGGTTGTAATATTACTAAAGTTACAGTCACAAAATTAAAATCAAAACCTGTATTCTCAAGAATGTCATCGGAGGATAATTGATTATCTACATGCGAAGTAGATGGCGTTTCGGATTCCATTTCGAAAAATATTGGATCTGGCAACAAGAGTTACAAATGTAACAGATTGATGCAACGACGAAATGTTGAATGAAAATAGGTAGTTTTCGAAATTGTGGAATGCAAACTCAAAGGCTGTGAAGACGAAGATGAATTGAAGATCGTATGAATCTTCATGGAAGATATGAAGGAGAGAAATTATGGATTGTTAACTCACATAACTCACGCTGATGATTAGTTAGTGGAGAGAGGAATATGCAACATTATAGGAATTTCCATAACCAACGACATCATGGATTGACAAAAGTAACCTTTTATGAATATTAGTGATTAAATTAATAATATCTGACAAATTAATCCAGCCATTAGATAATCATATCTTAAGATGAGATCAGCTAATCCTATGGACAAGGAACGGTCTGTATTTCTTTATTTAAGGCCATACTTGTTTTGATCAAAATCATATATATATATATATATATATATATATATATATATATATATATATATATATATAACTTGCATGGTGATATCAAGATTAGATCAACAAATCTCTAGATAATTAGGTTTATAAATATTAAATACTAGTTAGGTTGTGTTTTCTTTGATTTTAAGGAATAACGAGGGATAAGAAAATTCTCACTTTTAAAATCTTTTACTTTTTCATCCTTATATTAAAAATAATTTCACGCTTTCTTATCCCTCCTTTCATTCCAAGAGGAATAATACTGTCACGACAATAATGGGAGATAATATTATCCCTTATTCAAGTGAATATTAAGAATGAAAAAGGTAAAATTATTTTTTATGAATAAGGATGAAAAATAAATAAAAAAATTTGAAGGGTACTGATTTTTAATCTTTCTTTTATCATCAAAGTGACTCATCTTTAACGATATGGGGGCAAAAATTTCATTTAAAGGAAAACAATGGCCTATATATACATGATTTTGTCTTCATATCTCATTTCTCTCCCATGTCATTCCCCCCTTATCTATTGTATACATATACAAATTTCTTTGTCCATATCAAAAGATATGTTCCATAATTTCTCATTCATATCATTTGATAAAAATTTTTGATAAAAACTTATATTAGGTCGGTGACATACACCGGTAGGGCTGGCAATTTCGACACGACACGATAATTCGACACGAATCCGCACAAAATTATTGGGTTGGGGTCAAGTCTTATTGAGTCCTTGTCCTTATCTGGTTGATCCATTAAATTAGATTTAAATACTATAAAACAAATTTTAATCGTGTACATTAGGTTGAAAAATAAGGTTTAATCGTGTAATATCATGTTCAGGTTGTTATCGTGTCGTGTCAACCCACATTATATCGTGTCGATAGCGGGTTCGTGTCGGGTGCGGGTCGTGTTCGGATTTGAAGGTAGCAGGTTGAGTTCGTATTCGGATTTACAGTTTCCTTAACAGGTCGGGTTCGGGTTAGGCCTTATTGGGTTGGGTCGTTATCGGGTCAACCCGATAACGACCCAATCCGCACTATTTGTCAGCCCTACACACCAGTCAATCAGTCATAAGTTAAGTGATAAGGTAAGACATTGAAAGACTCTCCTTGAGTAAAAATTTAGATTCAAATCTCGTCAACATACAGTGTATAGCGTTGTGGTCTCGCGCGTAATGTTATACCATTATATTTGGAAAAAAGATTATAATTTATGAAAAACTCCTATCGAATTAGTGTAATTTTGACAAACGTGCTGGTAAAAACAAACAATTCACAATCATAAGTATATACTCCCTCTGTCCCATTAGAAATGAAACGTTTTTCTTTTTAGTCTATCCCTTAAAAATGACACATTTCCTAAAATGGAAACATCTCTATATCTACTTTTGCATCTCTCTTACTTTACTCTCTCTTCGTTAACTCACAAAACAACACTACATAAAAACCTGTGCCAATTCCCAAATATTGCATATTTATTGGGACGGAGGGAGTATATAGGTGGTCTTTCAAAATTTGCATTGTCATTATATAGATTTTACTTGGGTAGTTATAGTTACTACTACTATAAATAAGATCTTATGACATCAAAATATATAAAAAAATAAAATGAGATCCTCTACTTGACCTCTTGTTGTACAACTATATATGTATTCATTTTTCAAAACTTGATCTTTTTTTCAAACCTTGTGTTAGCTTTTTAATCTTACTATATACGGTTGATTTACTTCGTTTAGGATAAATTGTCTGGTCATTTATGTACAGTTGTGGCTTGTGATATTAGTTCAATTCCTTGATTCATAACATATTTAAATATTAATGAGTTGATAAAAGAACGTATAAGTAATCCAGTTAATCTGATAAGGACTCACATATTTCCACTGTAATAAGGGTTAATATCAAAAACGGTATTTTGAGACGAAAATGCCCTTTTGAGGGGTTTTGAGGGGTTTGGGCAATTTGGTCTTTTTACACTTTTAACATTTTAAATCTGATATTATTTTAGTTATGTACTAAATCTGATATTATTTCAAAATTATCATTCTTCTTCCCTTTTGTCATCCTTCACTTTGTTTCTTTATTTCAATATTAGATTTAATTTTACAAAATTAAATTTTAAATTTCAATTTTTAAATATCAATAAATTTTTTTAATTAAAACTATTAATTCATGGAAACTATAAATATTGATTAAAACTATTAATTTTTATTATTTAATATAATATTAAGCTGAATTGAAGAAGTACAGAAAAATAATATTAATCGTGATGGAAAAATAAGAGCTATTCTATTTAGCCTTCGTTCGGTTGTTATAATTGCTTGTGATTGAATATTATGAAGTCGACTAAAAATTTTGTATAGGAGTATTTTTGTTGAAATTTTCTAGTCATTTTGATTGATTGTTTTCAAATTAATAAACGAAAATTATATTAGTCTTACATTAGACGCATATTTATTTCAGAATAAATCGTGTTATATTGTCTATTTATGATTAAAGCTATTAAATATTGATTAAAACTAAGACGTTGTTATATCTTATTGATTAAATATTAGACACTATCAAATATTGATTATGACTAATAATTTTTGTTATTTAATAATTTTTATAATTAAAAAAATTTATTGATATTTAAAAACTGAAATTTAAAATTTAATTTTGTAAAATTAAATCTAATATTGAAATAAAGAAACAAAGTGAAGGATGACAAAAGGGAAGAAGAACTACATACAGTGTATGGCGTTGTGGTCTCGCGCTTAACGTTATACCATTAAATTTGGAAAGAAGATTATAATTTATGAAAAACTCCATCGTATAAGTCTAATTTTGACAAACATGCTAGTAATAACAAACAATTCACAATCATATAGATATTTTGAAGTATATTAAATTTATTCTACATTATTCACCAGTGACGAGGAACAAAAATATAAGTCAATCTTAATTAAATGAAAGTTGAAATCCAAAAATTTCATTTCTTAGGGACCATAAACCAACGAAATAATATCTCTTGAAATAAGAGGTTAGAAATATGGGGTAGAATCTATGTATGTACGCCAAGTGTGTGTTTAGTGTTGAAATCCCATCTTATTAAGTTTCTTTCGAATAATGACGCACATTCCATGATATTACTAAAAATCTACAACATTAAATAACTTAATTGGGTTTGCAGTATTCACCTCAATAATTGATTTTCAATTTCAACAATATGTACCACATATTCAAAATTAAATACCTATGCGTGTGGGACAAAAATTTATTCAAGAAAATTAAAACTGATTAAGATGCAAAGAATTAGATGGGGGCAGTCGTTGAGACGTTGCAATCGATTGATACTACTTCTAATATGTGAGGCTCTTATAAATTTATTGATTTTATAGTAAAACTTGAGTTTAATGATTTTTTCGAGTGAGAAAGTCCACTTACTGAAAATAAAAATTTAAAACTATAAATTATGAACGTATTAAAATGACAAAATATTATGTATTTTTTTTTTTTAAAAAGAGAGCATAATTTTGGAAATATAATAAATAGTAATACCAAAAAACTTGTATCCATTGATTTATGGTGTCTTGGATTGTGAAATAAAAACTACAATATGCCTTGAATTAGACCTTATTGTCAACGATCCCAAATATATATTATATGAGGACACAAATTTTCTCATTCTTTGCATATTTTCAAATAATCTAAATAAGTTTTCTGAATATTAAACTATTAACATATAAAAATATCTAACCATAATTAAATTCACGAAGACTTATAAAACTAACAAAAATAGATTGGTGGTCACATTTTACGGCATATGTGAACTTACGTGGAAATGACAACGGGATGTTTTGATTATCGTAAATCATTGAAAATTTTATTTTTAATAATTTAAATCTTGAAGTGAATTATAAAACACACAGATGTATATATATTATAATGGGTGACTTTAAAAACTACTATATCCCCTTTAGTAAATATAATTATAGCATGTTTTCAAAGTTTTAAGCATTTCATTTAGACTTAGCCCAACAATTATGCAATGATCATGGTAGAAACTCTAAAATAATGGAAATCCACAATAATGCATGTGTGTATATATTATTTATTTATAATAAATATTTACTAGCTAATCAGACAAAAATATTGACTGCGCAATGGATAATAAGTTTCACACTATAGTCGTTTTAAGGGGGTTTTTTTTTCACGTGTACACATGAGCGAAATTTCGAAACAAAATAGTATCTTATAAGCAAAATAAAGCTGTAAATTATTTTATTTAAAATACTGTATGATATGATCAAATTAACAAACTCATCCGAACGATGACATATTACGCGACATTGTCAGATAATTTGACAGTAATGTTACAGGCATGATTAATATTTAATTAACTAATGTTGAGTGATTGCTACTGTATAATTATTCTAATGAAAGTTATTTTTACTATCTTATCGTAACTTTGAATATTTTATAATTTTAATATAATAATTATATACGTTCGACTTAGGCACTTACAGACTGGGTACTAATGTTGGATATGAATTTACAGAAATATCCTCTCTTTTTTTCACATAACGCTTCTAGGCCATAATATTCCTATTTATTTAGATTTGCTTTTATAAATTTTTAAGTTTTCTCTTATTTATATTCCACATCTTAACTAAGTACACTAGAGTCTAGAATGCTATTTTAAATGGAGAAAAATTATTTATCAAGCAGTCCATAATAAAAAAAACAATAACGATAAAAAAAATTTAAATTAGTGCATTAAATAAAATACTACTAATATAAAAACATAATAATGGCCCATGCAGGTTTCGAACCTGCGACCTTCGCGTTATTAGCACGACGCTCTAACCAACTGAGCTAATAGGCCATTTACATTAGCCACAATATTACTTTTATATAATACAAAAATTTATAATCAGTGTACATATGGAGTATTTGATTACATTTAAAATCACGACCTATGAATACCCTACGATTTATATATGTGTGAGAGAGTGTCTATTACAAGAATAAGAAATGGAGTATGAGTTTAAAATTTTTAATTTATCATCTTTGAGTGAGATTATATAAAAATAAAAAGCATGGCAATCATAGGTTCAACGAAAATTTCCCCATCTTTTAATATTAATATTACTATGGCTGATTATGTAAAATACTTAAATAAATATTTTTGTGAATACTCTTAGTTGGTATTGACTTTTCAATTTTGTATACCCCTATGTTCACTAGAATTCACCTATGTAAATTTTAGTCAAAAAACGTTGTACGGTCTAAAAAAACGTTGTACGGAAAGCCAATAGAACTTATCATAACAAACGAATTTCCCCCGAATAGGTTTATTATTTTTATCCTCACAATTAAAGTATTTTAAAAATCACGATGTCAACTAAAAGAAAACAAAAATCAAGTAGCCCACATATGATTAAAAAGTCCTAAAACTCCTAATTATATGGAAAAGTCTTCATATAAATGTCTTAATGGCTTAATATTCGGTTTAAGCCCCCTTATCTCTCTCTAGACAGTTGAATATGTTGACAAAATTTATCATGACTAATAATAATAATTTTAAGAACATTTGTTAGTGAATAAAGAGGGAATACATACTAATTATGGCATATTATTCTTCCATACGACCAATTAAATGAAAAATATTTAAACTTTGTTGATTTCCTAGTGCAAATTGCTGGAGGGATTTTTTTTTCAAGAGCTTGACTTTAACAAATGGGATTTTGAAATGTTATAGATATAACTATTTTCAGATATTTGAAGGCTGCATGAAGGATTTGTAGGTGCATTTTACGTTATTTGATTTGACATTGAGTTGGTGAAGTGTTGTCGAAATGCATCAGCCAAATCATAATCCATATAGTTAACAATCCAAATTATATTACGTAATGGCAGACATATGATTTGGTTGCCGCACTGATGGATTTTTTCTGTTCAAGTTGAAATTCGACCGCGTTCCTAATACTAGCTATTATTATTTAATTATTATCTATTAACTTTAAATAAACCAGTGAACTTATAAAATTCACCTCTTTAATAATGACAAAAATGGGTCATATTTGGAGGGTGAGATTAGAGACGAAAAGCTATCGTTTCGTCACAGCTGATCTGATCACAGTTGTTAAAGAAAGATAAGTATATGCTTACGTAATACTATAATCTTAGTCTATATATTATCACTATTTGTTCATTTCTTCCAACTTCTAAATTGAAGAAGTTCTTTTAGTTATTTGACTAAACCAGAATTTAAAATTTTAAATGCCACAAACGTAATCAATCATAGCTTATCAACCAAGTATATTTTTAGAAAAGTACTAGTGCAATTAATTGATCAATACTTAATTATGGAGTACTTTTCAACATCGTTTACTTAATTATAATATTGGTATATTCTGTTTTTTACTCGTAGGAGAAGTGTTCATATATGCATTTTCTTGACTCGAAAGAAATTTTTACTATTTGCAGTCAAGCACAATTAATTTTATTTTTCAACACGTTTATTAAATACACGCACAATTTCAATAATTTTTAAGTATGTTTTATATGTCCAATTGAGTATAGCAAAACGTGTTTAGTTTCAAAGTCGATGGACTTTCATCATTAGTTAATTTGTTATGCAATTTACTAATTTTTTCGAGCTCCTTCACCCATAATATTTTCCAGGATATTAACTAGAAATTAACATTCTAAAATGATATCATGTTACTTTCCAATCAAGTAATATTATCCATACTCCTATTTCGCCGGAAATGAGTGATTTAAACCAACGTTGGACAAAAAAATATCGATAGAGAGACTTCACTTATTTATATTTTCCTTACACATGCAAATTTATATACTTAAATTACAAGTCGTTTTTCTTTAACTTCCAATATTTTTTATCTTTAGATGATCAGATTGGTAAGTAAGATCTGGAGATAAATTTTATGATTTTTAACAATTTAAAAAGATAAAACCCATCCGCTTTCTTACTGTGTCTATCCATTATACAACAACTTTAAAACAAAGCTAAACAACAAATAATAATTACTCATTCCATCCCAACCAAGAGTAGTGATAAACGTACGTATACGTACGTACATAACCGAACTTTTTTAAACATTTTACATTGAAAATCATTTTATAAACATTAATTGATTTAAAATAAATTTCATACTAATCATTTTGCAACACTTCAAGAAAGATTTAAAATTTATACTTAAATATTTGTATATTTAATAAAATATATATTTTCTACTAAATATTGTATATTAATTCAAATCATAGTCGAAATCATGCTATGATTCGACATAAATTCTATATCACTTCTTTGTTATTGCTACATATATTACAATAAATAACAAAATTAATTTTTAATTAAATTCACTTAAATCTAAAATTTTTTAAAATATTATGTACATGTACAATTATGTACGTTTATCTTTTCCCCCCAAGTAAATTGATTCATATTTCTTTTTTAACTAAAAATAAAACATTTGCTTATTCTTACTTTATTCTATTACCTTCTATACTCTTTCTTTATTTTTCCTATTTTATTCATTTTTTTACTTTTCAATACAAATTCTTAATCTTTGTATCTAAAAATTTTAATTCAATTTAATTGGGACGTATAAAATACACAACAAAACATTCACATGAAACACACGTTTACCCATATATGCAACATCGCAATTTATAAGTAAGTGTAATAACAGTTCCTATGGTACGCCTCATGTTATTTAAAAGCAAATAGACATAAATTTAAACCCAACTTAGCAAAATCGCGTTATCTTTTCAACACGTGTCTCCCTTCAACGTCAACACGAACCTGTATCTGTTGCTCCTTTGTTCACTCTTTGCTTCTCCAAAAGTCCAAATATTTTTCAACCCCACCCCCACTATCTCGCCTATATATATGTCACATGCGATGCATCATTTCTCCACTTTCAAATTTTAGCTCAACAAATTCCAATCCCCATTCAAAATCTCATTACTTTTTTAAAAAAACTTCTCCACAGAATCGAAGATGCCGAGAAAAGGAATGCGAAGCTTGTGCTTTTCCCCGAAACACTCATCCTCCTCCACATTCTCTCCGCCCTCCTCTACTCCGTCGCGGCCGAGCTTCTACGACTCCGTGATGGACCGGACGCTCGAGCTGGCCGAGCCGATCATCACGAAATGGAGCCCCGACACCACCGCACTCGCCCGAGTCACCTCTCTCTTCTACGAGAACCGCCGCGAGGCCAAGGAATTCATCAAAACCGTCAACAATCTGCAGAAGGCGATGCACTTCCTCGCCGCGGAGAATTCGAGCTCCGAGAAGCTGATCCGCGCGCAGAATCTGATGCAGATCGCGATGAAGCGGCTGCAGAAGGAGTTCTACCAGATTCTATCGATGAATCGCGCTCAACTCGACCCCGAATCGGTCTCGACTCGGTCATCGCGAACCTCCGTTGCTTCGAGTTATTCCTCCTATGATGACGAAGATGAAGACGCTGAGGCGGCGGATGAGTCGATTTCGGAGGTGGAGGATGCTTCCATGGCGGCGATGGCGGATTTGAGATTGATTTCCGAATGTATGATCTCGTCTGGCTACGCCAAGGAGTGCTTGAAGATCTATAAAATTATCCGGAAATCGATCGTCGATGAAGGAATCTACAAGCTCGGAGTGGAGAAATTGAGCTCCTCACAGATTCATAAAATGGATTGGAATGTTCTAGATCTGAAAATTAAGAGCTGGCTGAGCGCGATTCGCACCGCCGTGGCGACGCTCTTCCACGGCGAGAGGATCCTCTGCGATCAGGTCTTCGCCGCCGCGGATTCCATCAGAGAATCGTGCTTCACCGAAATCACGAAGGAAGGCGCAATGATTCTGTTTCAATTTCCGGAAATCGTAGCGAAGCACAGCAAACAGTCGCCGGAGAAAATCTTCCGAGCACTCGACATGTACACCGGAATCGCCAACCACTGGCCGGAAATCGAATCGATCTTCTCCTCCGAAACGACCGCAATCATCAAATCGCAGGCGCTTAACTCGCTCGTGAAACTCGGCGAGTTCACCCGCGCCGCGATAAACGAATTCGAGGCGGCGATCCAGAAGGATTCGTCGAAAACTCCGGTCGCCGGCGCCGGAACTCACTTCCTCACGATCGATGCGATGGATTACTTATCGAATCTAGCCGATTACAGCAACGTCCTCGCCGACATCCTCGCCGATCCACCGGCGTCGGCGAAGAAAAAACTGCCGGAAACCTACTTCGGCTTCTCCGATTCAGAGGAATCGCCGGCGCCGGCGATCTCTCTGAAAATGGCGTGGCTGATCCTCGTCCTTCTCTGCAAGCTCGACACCAAAGCGAATCACTACAAAGACGTTTCGTTAGCGTATTTATTCCTCGCTAACAACCTTCAATACGTCGTCGTAAAGGTGCAAACCTCCAATCTGAAATATCTCCTCGGCGAAGAATGGGTGACGAAGCACGAAGGAATCGTGAAGCAGTTCGCGGCAAACTACGAGCGGCTGGGATGGGGCCATGTCATCGACGCGCTCCCGGCGGATCCGACGGCCGCGGTAGCTCCGGTGAAGGCTGCCGAGATCTTTAGAAATTTCAATTCGGCGTTCGATCAGGCGCACAAGAAACAGGCGCACTGCGTTGTAGACGATCGGAAGTTACGCGACCATATTAAGGTTTCGATTGCGAGCAAGATTTTTAGATTGTATCGCGAGTTTTACAACGTGAACCGCGAGAATTTGGCGGTTGTGGTCAGATATGCCCCTGAGGATGTCGGACATCGTCTTTCGGATTTGTTTATTTGTCACCTCGAGTCACCGTCTTCAGATTCTCGGCGCCCAAGATCTCGTTGAATGAAGATAGATTAGATTTTTAAGAGCAATATAATCACAATTATTAGAATAGGAAAAATGGGGGACACATTATCCATGACAATATGAGTATATATAATTGATAATTGTGTTGATAAATGAAGCTTCCAAGTGATTTTCACTAGTGAAATTATTATATTCACATTGCCGTTTTAAGTAAAGCGTATCGAATCAAAGATTGTTGTGTGATAGGAGTAGTAGCAAATCTATTGATTCTAAATTTGGTTAATTTATCATAAGTTCACTCAATAGAACGAATATAAATGAACAGTAATAATTATATTATCAAATTTATACGATAATACGTGCATGCCATTTTCAAACCTAACGAATTTAAATAAAATTATTTATAAAATAATAGTCGAAATATTTCTCATTTTCAACAAGGGAAGCTCACAAAATAGCCGCTTCTCGAAAGGGATATTTTGTCACGAGGGAAAATTGAAAAAATAAAAAGTTGCTTTTTCACGTGATAATTGAATGGATAATAATTAAAATTAGTTTTGTGTTATAATATTTGCAAGTTTGATATTTATTTTGCGGCAGAGATTTGGAATCATGGTCAGAATATTGAAATATGGTTTAACGAATGTTGGAATAATTCACGTGAAGATTCTTCTCCTTCACACATGGTTGCCGGTCCAACTAAAACTACGGTTTCTAACATCCACTGTATAACTAACTAGTACTATCACACAGCGTGCGATGCACACATTAAATATTTTAAATTAATAATTTTAAATTATAGGTTATTTACAAAAAATTTAAAATATTATAAAAAATGTACATAATAACTATGAATTATACTGCTAAAACATATATATTAAACATGAAATAATTAAGAATGAATCATAAAAATTTGAAAAGCTTTGATTCATAATACATGAATGGAAATTACTTGAAATAACATCATTTCATTAAGTTCTTCGAAGAAAAAAAAATAATCCATGTATCATGGAGTACTAAATAAAAATACTATTCCTATATTAGAATTAATTGAAATTATAACATCTCACGAACTACTTTCTATACAAACATTTCATAATTGTGAATAAATAAATTATAAATCAATATTATTAGACTAATTCAAATTAACTTATTACTATTTTGTTATTAATTGACACACTTAATAACAACTAATTTTAAAAATTGACATGGAATAAATATAAAACAATAGCTAAATGATTCAGGCAATATTAAAGTAAAACTTAAAAAAGAATTAAGTTATAATATACTATTTAATTTATAAGAGCATTAATACTTCCATAACTCAACTTATATAGATATGTGGAAAAAATACTGATATGTAGTATAGAATAATTTTCTACCATGGGACAGAGGATATAATAATAACGTCTTATACAAGTGATCCAAAAAGATGGTAATATATATTAGTGAAGGCTATCGCTTAGCCAAATATATAACGGACCAATAATATAGGCAAGCTTAAACGATAGCCTAATAGCTCATCTTCATAACAAAAGGAATAAACTACAGTTCATCAGACTAATATAATTATTGAAGAAGATTAGACCAAAAATATAAAGATCAATAATATGGGGAAGTCTAAACTTGATGAATAGCCTAATATCCAATCAACAATTAGTAGGACTATTAATAATATTATTATTGAATAAGACTAAATATGAATATGCAAATTGGACAGGAGTATGCCAGCTGTGATGCTACACAGAAATTTCACCATATCATCGGCCTTCGTCCACGTTGTGCCCCTCTACCTCATTCTCTCATACAACTTGTCGTCGTGAAGAGTAAAAAAAAAAAACAAATTAACAAAACAAAACACACAACCACAATGAAAATACAACAAATGATAAACATGAAATTGTACGAAAAAACGTCACTTCCTTAAGTATTGCACCAAACCTTCAGTGTAAACTTCACGAAAAAGTTGCTTGAATGCTAACGCCCTAAGCAAAAAAATATAATTAATGATTTTATATAATTTGCATACAAACATAAAATAACGCATTAAACAACATACCACACAGTAATGAAAAACACACTATAACCCGATGGCATTGGTTATGGCTCCATGAGCAGTGGCTTCATAAACGTGGATGCAACGAACTTCGATAACAAAATAAATTGTGGAAGGCTCCAGATCATTGAGAAAGGTGAAGAATGATTCCATGATGTCAACTTTTCTTCCTAAGATATGAACAAAAATATCAAACTTAAGTGTGAGGTAAGTAGGAATGTGTAGATAGTAAGTCTTCAAACGTCATATTTATAGATAAAAAATTAACCATGAGATGATTTATAACTTCTCCAAATTAAAGTCATAAATTTGCACCTTTAAATGTGAATAATAAGTTTCAAAAACTGAATAATTAATTAAAAAATTAATTGATGGATGGAAACTATATACGGACACACATTAATTTTATAAGAGAATTTAATATTTTGATTTTTTATTCTATTCTCATAGAGAATTCATGATAGCAAATATGTAACGGTAAAATAATGATGAGCATTAATTTTTGGATATTAAATTGAGTGTTACAAAGAAATGAAATGACATTTAATTAAAATAATTTTATATTACTCGATACTTATGAAATTAAAAGAGACAATCTTTTAATCTAAAATGGCAGATAGATGAGTTTTTGATTAAAATTTTTAACCTATGTAATACGCATATATACTTGTTTGGTTCTTAAATGAGAGTTAGTGATTTCCTATGTGCATAAAAATAATTTTGTACGTACATAAATTCTTTAATATATTGAAATAAATTAAGATACACACGCTGTGTGAAAATTATGTTAATTCATCAATATATACATGGTGGAGTTCTATTTATTACTAACGCTTAATCCAACAAAAATTATTTCCTCACAAAACAATGTGATTAGATTGTAACTGCCATTTTAAATTATCATAATTATTACTAATACAATTCTTAATTTTGAAAGAAGTTACAAATCCTACAATTATTATTACTACACTATATTGTTTAATACAAATATATTTTAAAAATTTCTAAATTAGTACTCAAAACACAACTTTTATATGATGAAGATGTATAGATAGATTTTCATTTGTAATACCCAAAATGATATATGGTCAAATAAGATGCTTATTAATTATGATTCCCACCTTTATCGGTTATTAAATAATTAATACTTGAATTATAAATGCTATATGTATTGATTATCATGCCCAATTATCAAATATTCAAATTAGTCCATAACTTATAAGTATTTCAGAATGGGGACAAAACTTATAAATATTTCAAAAGAAGGCCAAAACTCGCATTTTATATATGTATAGATAACCCTATTTTGCAATAATTTTTATTTTTATTTTAAATTTTATTTTTCTTTGAATATTGATCAGTGGCTGATATAGGGGGAGGGGTCGACCGCGGACCGCCTCCTCCACGCAACTAATTTTTCATTATCTGGGCGTAAAATTTTCATGTTTGTTCCCTCCGCTTATCTTTGATGTCACCGCGAAGACAAAAAGATCATGTCCACCCCTTCCATTTCCAAATCCTGGATCTGCAATATTCACTGATATTGATTTTGAATTAATTATATAGTTACTGTTGTATTAAACTTGTAGGACAATATTCACTGATATTGATTGTGAATTAATTATATAGTTACTGTTGTATTAAACTCGTAGGACAATATTCACTGATATTGATTGTGAATTAATTATATAGTTACTGTTGTATTAAACTCGTAGGACCGGACGCAATAAAGAAGGTTGTTGACAATAGAGGATAATTGTAACAAAGATTAATTATCAACACTATGAAGTGGATGATAACTCAATTTAATAAAGTTTTCCAATTCTTTGAGCGGGTGTTGCAGTGTGTACATACTACATCTAATATAATTTGATATTTCAAAGAGATAGAAACATCCACCCACATTCCAAAAGTAAATTCAAGAACAAAGAGAAGGATGATAAATTATAAATATACTTATCCACGGTTGTTTTCCCATTATATTGCTTGTATTGAATTTTAGAAATAAATTATAAAAAGATTGCAAAAAGAAAGCGATTTTCAAAAGAGTGACGAAGTCCAAAACAATGTAAAGAAGTTTGTATTGATTACCAGCAATAACGCTTTCAACAGGATTAAAGGAGAGACTAGCATCAAACATGAAGTTTTCGACATGGGCGGAGGCTTCTTTCAGAAGGCTGTGCTTGGACGCTATTGGGGAGCTACTTACATGGAATTACTTACTGAGTTGCCTCTGCATCTGTATCCATTGAAGGTAGGTTATTAGTGCTATTGGTGAGGCAGTAAGCGACATGCAACGTGGCAAGTTTGCTATAGAAATCAACCTTACTAATTCAAAATTTACCATAGAATATGAAAACTTGCAGGGCTTGTGTTTTCATTGTGGAGCGTGAGTTCATAGATCTAAAACCACTTTTGGCGAGACAAGGACACGAACAAAGAGCCAAAGTCAAGAGGGGAACGAGATGGGTTACGGCACATCCAGACTGCGATAGAGATGGGATAATGGAGAGATTGGAGGGTGAAGAAAATGATGAGCACAGCCTGGATGATTTGAAATCTTTGATAAAGATGTTATTGTTTTACTTGACAATTAGGAGAATTGGCCTTCCTAATTCTGGCATTTGGGAATTTTCTATTTTCAGCCGTTTATGGGCATCCTGCACCTTCCATTAATGCACAGAGCTCAGAGGGTCTTACATGGAAGCGGGGTAATCTTTGCGATAGGGGTCTCTGCAGGAGGTTGGCTTTCTCAGTGACCCATTTAGCTCGCCGCCCTTTATTATTGTAACTGTGCAGTTATTCTCCAACTACACAGACAAGACCCTTTCGTTGATGTCACATACACAATATCATGAATTTTCTTGGATTGGTAATCAATGTTGATAAAAAAGAGGTTTTTGGAGACATTTTTCGGCGAAAAAACAAACTTTATGCAGGCTCTCGACACTAGAGGCTGAGTTGAAGTAAGAACTAGATATTGTACTCCAACAACAGGAATCCTTGTGGCATCAGAAATCAACAAATTGAATACCTCATTTTTTCATTTGAGAATAGAATTGAGCTTATTCAAAATGGAGATGGCGAGTTATATCATGAGGATGAGTTGCATAGGCCTTTATATCGCTGCTTTTCGGCCACAGATCAAGTTTCAACTGATATAATCAGGGCACAATTCTCTTCCAAGGAAGTTAAGGATGCACTGGACTTCAAGCAGGTTTTTATCAGAGACATTGGGATGTGGTGGGCGCAGATGTTTGTCGTGAGGTTCTTGATATTTTAGAGGGCGGGACGATGAATAAAACGATGATTTGTCATATTCCAAAGGTGGAAGCTCCTACGCTCATGTCTCAATTCCGTCCTATTTCTCTCTGCAACGTGCTATATAAACTGGTCACCAAGACCATTGCTAATAGACTGAAGCATATGATGCCGATTATTATTGGGCCTACCCAGTCTAGTTTTGTTGCGGGTGCTGACAATATTGTTGTTGCACAAGAGGTTATACACTCCATGAGAAGAAAGACCGGGAAGAAAGGCATTATGGGTTTGAAGGTGGATCTGGAGAAGGCATACGATCGGGTGAGTTGGGCATTTTTATTTGATACTTAAAATGAAGCAAGGCTCATTGATGTGATCATGAGGTGTGTCTCGACTAGCTCAATGCAGGTATTATGGAATGGGGCTTTAATTTGACTGATTCTTTCCAACCTTCCACAGGATGGGTGTCCACCATCTCCTTATTTGTTTGTGTTGTGCATAGCTCATGGTATCGAGCAATCGGTAGTGGGACCCTTATCAAATTTGTAAGAATGGGCCACAGTTGACACACCTTTTTTTCGCTGATGACCTTCTTCTTTTTGGATAAGCAAATGTCAAAACTTGTAATACTTTGGAAGATTTTTGTGCAAGCTCTGGCATGAAGGTCAGTATTTCGAAAACTACCTTACGCTTGCGTGTTGAGGAGAGGTAAGACAGATTACTAATGTTTTAGGCGTGTTATTTGGGTTGCATAAGAAGACGAGATATGCCTATATTTTGGAGAAAATGATAGCACTTTGGAATACGTCGCAAATCTGTTTTGGCCCAAGCGGTATTGCCACTATATGCAATGCAGACATCTAATGTTCTGCTGAGACATGGGGAAGACTATTAGAGAAGCAACGCCTAAGTAAGGAGGCGCCCTAAAGAAGATGGTAGACTAGGATTTAGGGACTTCCGGCGGATTAATGGAATGAAATCTTGTTGGGAAATTTTCAAGAATTCAAAGTCTCTGTGGGGAACATTAATATGTGCTACCCGAAAGCGGGATTTGATCCATGCATGCCTACCTTGTGCACACCTTTTTGGAGATTGATCTGTAAATCTTGGCCTATGATGATTTGGGCATTAGGGACGGGTAAGAGTGTGCAATTCTGGAATCATCGCTGGATGGCTCACTACGCATCTCATTCCCGACCATTTACTATACAAGACTCTGGATTTTTTTGTTGAAGGCCTAGAATGGGATTGGTCAAAATTCCAACACTTATTGCCACAACATGTTGTTCAATCTCATAGAAGCTATCATGAGAGGACGAAGCTTTTTGGGGCCCCTCGTCATCAGGTAAGTTCTCTATCAAATCAGCCTATGAGGAGTTGGTATCGCCAAATTTTATACCATCGTGGCGAATCTGGAAATGGTATGGGCCACAGCGAATCAAGTTATTTTTTTGGCTTCTTCTGAATAATGGTGTATTGATTAATGAGGAAAGGGCCAGAAGGCAGCTTTCTTCGTCAGGTTCTTGTGGTATGTGTGGTTATATATCTGAGAGTGGCCTTCATATGTTGCGTGATTGTTCTGAAGCGATGCGAACATGGTCTGGCTTGGTAAGGCATGGTACGACGGAGGATTTCTTCGACGAGTCCTTAAGCTTGACTGACTGGGTGATTCGGAATATCAACTCCAAAAGTGTGATGGGTAATGGTCTCAAGTGGTGTACGTTATTTGGCGTTGGTTGCTGGTATATCTGGAAGAAACGATGTGGTTTTGTTTTCAAAGAGGAAAAAGTATGCCTAGAAGTGATTATGAGACAGATTGTTAGTATGGCTCGGTATATAGAGGAGACTCACTAGACAGAAGGTGTAAGGATGGGAGCCTCGCGATCGCCTATGTTGATAAGCTGGAGACCTCCTTTAAGTGATACTCTTAAAATGAATACAGATGCCTCTCTTGGAGGAGAGTCGGGGAAAGCATTTGGGGGAGGTTTATTTCGTGATGAGCTTGGAACATGGAAGTTTGGGTTTGTTGTCAACGTCGGAGTGTGCTCCATTTTGACAGCTGAAGTTTGGTGCTTATTCTATGGTTTACAGTTGGCTAAGTCTCGAGGAATTAGGAAGCTAGAAGTGGAGAGTGATAGCCTTGTCGGAGTCGCTATGATTCTAGGGAATTTTGAGATCTCTGTCAATTGTCGCTCCATTATACACAAGGTACGAGAACTACTCCGGAACTTTGAGTCTGTTGTGGTTCGTCATGTGCACAGAGAAGGTAACTTTGCAGCTGATTTTTTGTCGCACTATGCATATAGCTTTTCTAGAGGAGTTCATGTTCTAGAAAACCTACCAATGGGTATTGGCAGTTGGTTGCTACATGATAGATTAGGTGTTTCTTATATCCGTTAGTTTCTCTTTTCGAGCACTGCCTGCTTTTATGTACCAAAAAAAATAAAAAGATTAATTATGTCTTCCTCGTTGTATCTACACATTACTATAATTACTTAACTACATGAATGGTGTAGCCGTGTAGGGAACAATATAATTTTTGCTTCTATTTTTCACTGTACACGGCCTTTTAAATTATTTATTAATTCATTATTAGGTAATCTCCTTGTTATCTTTATATTTTATGAAACGAAATTAAATACTCCATATGTTATACTCTACAGTAAAAAAAATAATTATTTTATTATTTAAATAATTATTTTGATTAAATAATATAAAAATGACACCATGCATGTATATACTTTTCTCAGTGCTATCCCCAACTAACTAACTATAATCACTTATATCGATTTACTTATATACTATATATCTCCACTAAAAAATTATGAAACAACACTAAATAGAGAGTATATAAATATTTAAAAATAGGTTAAAATCTTAATAGTTATTCATGTCTAATTATTTTATTTTTAAATTTATTTTAAGATTATAAATTATAAAAATAATACATGTATACTTAATTTCTCATTATTAGTATCACATATTAGTTGATGATCATTAAGTCGATTTCATTGTATACACTACATCTTCACGTAAAAATCATGAAACAAAATTAAATTAAATTGATAATAATCATTCTCGTCCAATTATTTTATTTTTTAAGTAAATCTTAAAACTATAAATTATAACAATGACTAAATCTATATATATTTAATTTTTCAGTGCTAGTATCACTCAACTAATTGATGATCACTAATTCGATTTCATTTTATACTCTACATCTTCTTCACGCAAAAATCATGAAATGAACTTAAATATAATATACTCCATGATAGTGAAAAAAATAAATAAATTGACAATAGTCATTCATATCCAATTATTTTATTTTTAAATAAATCTTTAGATTGTAAATTATAAAAATGACTACATGTATATGTACTTAATTTCCAATTTAAGTATTATCTAACTAATCGATGATTATTAAGTCGATTAAATTATGTACTCTACTCACACAAAAATCATGAAAATGAAATTATATACTATAATATGTTATAGTAGCAAAAAACAAATTAAATTGACCAATAACTATAGTCATTGACACCGAATTATTTAAAAAACAAATAAATATGATGATTGTGCATTGTAAAGATGACTACATTATGTATACTCCAATTCACAAAATTGGTAGTTGATTTCATTATACTAATCTATATATTCGTGAAAAAAATGAAATGAAATTAGATTATGATATATAATAGTGAAGAGCAAATTAAATTGATAACAATCATTCGAGTCTACTTATTTTAATCATAAAAAATCTTACGATTGTAAATTATAAGAAGGACTATATGTGTTATATAGTAGTAGTACTTAATTTCTCAGTGCCAATTCGATTAAATCAATTGATGATAATTAAGTCGATTACATTGTATACTCAACATCTTCATGCCAAAATCATCAAACAAAATTAGGTATGATAATATATAATGGTGAAAAATAAATTAAATTGATAATAGTCATGTACGTCTAGTTATTTAATTATTTATTAATTTTTAAGATGTAAATTATACATGTATATATACTTTATTTCTTAGTAGTATCACTCAAATAATTGATGATTATTGTCTATTGAGTCGATTTCTTTGTATAAACGTCTTCACGTATAAGTTTGAAAATAAATTAGATATGATATATAATATGGGTAAAAATTAAATTAAAATCAGAATTTTCATTCGAACCTAATTATTTTATTTTATTTAATTCTTATAATTGAAAATTGTAAAAATGAGTACATGTATATATATATATATAAATTTTCTTTTTACCATGGAATAATTTGTTGATGATTGTTAATTCAATTTTCTTGTATCCTCTATATTTTCTCGTGAAAATCATAAAATAAAATTAGATATAATATAAAATAAGTAAAAATCTAAATTAAAATGATATTAGTTAGAAATAAATTTTAGAAATTTAACGGTATCAACTCCATTTTAAAATAATAATATTAGTTAGATAGAAATTTTAGAAAGTCAAAAGAAGTTCAGTTTATGACATTTACTTCTATTTTGAAATGATAATATTAGTTAGATAGAAATTTTTAGAAGTCAAGAAGTTCAATTTATGAAATTTTCCCAAATAATGTAACGTTTTTATTGTCATGATTGTCAATAATTTCATACCATATATAATGGCTGTGATTTAGTAGTGTTTGACTTTGCAAATATAATAAAAAAAGGGTAATTATCGGTTTGAAATTTAAAGGCATTTTGTATATACAATTTTTTTCAATTTATCTTTATCCATAATCTAATTTGTAACTGAATTTTGTCCATGATATTTTCATACATATATTTTTAAATATTTTAAATAGTATGTCGGTTAGTACATGATATTTTCATAGTATTTTTTAATTTACTAACTCTTTGGTCCTTTCTAGAACGGTACACATAACACATGTAATCTTAACATTTATTTTTTCATATATGTATGCTATTTTATTTAGTGATCAATATAAAGACAAATAGTATACTAATTTTAATTTACTTTTGTAGTAAATATGTATATTTTCTAATTAATCTCCCGTTAACTTGAAAGCAAAGTTCCATTTCTATATAAGAAAATTTCACCACATTCTAAGTGAGATGTTGTTTAGTGTTTAGTAGTACTAATTAATTATTTTTACGTACCTAACATAATTTAAATGGGTTCTATATTTATTTAATTATGCATGTTCTTGACCATAAATCTATCATTTCTTTTATTGGAATACTAAATTTGTCTAAGTATGTTTTTTGGATGTTACAATTTTACCATTTTGAAAGCACTCACAATTAAATGTAAATCTATTATTTTAAACGAATCTCACATTCTACTCATTTTTTTTTTTTCTATTTTTTTTATAAAGTTAAATAATTTCTTAAAACACGTGCCGAGTCAAAAAGGCTCTCAATAGTAAAGGGAGAGAGTATTATTAAATGATTAATTGTTTTATGAAAAATATGCTACTCAACAATAGAAACTGTTATTCGGTGAAATGAAACGATATAAAATCAAAACTGAAATTAATTCTATTAACCTAATAATGAAAAAAGTATATTTTTTTTTGGTTAAAAATTTATCCTCTTATGTCCTGATTATCCATCCCTAAAAGCCAGGTTAATCATTAATTAATGCTATGTAGGTTTATTGATCTTAAAATATTATAGGAAGGAAAAAAGGTGTGGAGTATGAAAAATGAGAGGAGCACCCCTGGCTTCATATTCTGTGTCTAATCTCTCCGGCGTGTTCATTATCATTTATCAGGTAGGAAGGAAAAAATATTGTGTGTCTAATCTCTCCGGCGTGTTCATAAAATTAGATTTGTTGTTTGTGCAGAATGGATGGGAAGGGAAAACCGCCCTTATCTCCAAGGCCAATTAAGGCACACAGAATTGCGGAAACGATGCGCTCTAATCGGATATTTTTCGATGGCAACATTTATTTCTTTACGGAGTTGGTGAGGAAAACGTATAAGGTGAAGGAAAAGTGGTCCCATGAATATGATAAGAGTCTGGCTCAACTTGTGTTAATCAAGTTTCGATCTAGCCTATCCTACAAGCCCAAACCCCTACCCAGGCCTCCCATCTATGGTTCTTTGGATGACTCAGCTAGTATTTTCGCCTCCACGGTCAAGGTTGTGTTCCAGGTGCAGGGCTGGTGGTCTTATGATTATACTAATGATCTTGTTCAATTAGCGATAATCAAGCTCAGATCCAATAAACCAGTTAAGCCACTTGCTATTAAGCCACTTGCTGTTGATGTTGCTGATAAGCCTGTTGCTGATAAGCCGGTTGCTGTTCCCCTTCAACAAACTCAAGGGATCTCTGAATAGCAATGTTTGTTTTTGATATTTTAGTGTTAACTAGTGTTGAAAACATGAATGTTGTGTTTGACGAATCTTAGTTGCTCTATATGATTTATGTTATGCTTTCTTTAAATACAAAGAATGAAAATTACTTTAGCTGTTCAGCCTGTTCTGTATGGTGAGATGGAGGAAAGTATGCAATATGGCATGTAACTAATCTTGGTTTTACCTGTTCAAGGCTTTAGAAAGCCACAACTATTTCTATCCATTTCTATGTGATCAATGCATATATTATTCCCATCGGCAAAAAAATTTCAGATTTTTTTCGTAATTATTTTGTCAAATAGAGATGAAATTATGAGATTGAGAAGTTTAGAGTTAGATTTTTTTATTTGATAAGTTAGATGATAAAATTGTTGGTTTTTATTGCAATGGAAAGGAGCATGAACCATGGTGCAAAAGAAAATTGGGAGAGGTTGTATTGGGATGATGGCTATTCTAAGAAACTTGCTGAGGATCATGCTAATTATGATTCACCTGATGATGACGAGGTTTGGTGCATTTCTTTGACCATTTCATCACTTGTTTTACGCGGTTTGAACTATCATATATTGATCATTGAACAATGTATCTCAGGACAATTCATGTTAACCTGTTCATGATTTTGTGTTTCTTTCATTGTTTTTATCATTTTCATTTTCCTGGTTAGAAAAGAATATATATGGGTGTAATGATTATCTCTCTTTTATTTGCAGGTAATTGTCTATAAACTGCATATCATTTTCATTTTCAATTCTATTTTGTGTGAATTGCAATCTGCATACTCATGGAATCATCGGTTTTATTCAAACTTTATGAAGACTAATCTTTTGGCAGGAATTCATGTACTTGTAACTTTCGCCTTCTACCCTGTCCTTAACTTATTTGTGTCTTCATTCCACTTTTTCCTCATCTGCGCATATGGAAGTTTGTAACTGTATTAGCTGGTATCTTATTCAATAAATAGTATCTTGCTTTATTATTATCTGTGTAAGTTTTGCCCTGTGCATTCTGGTGCCTC
Organism: Salvia hispanica; assembly: GCF_023119035.1. Lineage (NCBI taxonomy): Eukaryota > Viridiplantae > Streptophyta > Magnoliopsida > Lamiales > Lamiaceae > Salvia > Salvia hispanica. The sequence continues at coordinate 28,060,533 of NC_062967.1, read as the reverse complement.
TAGAGTGATACATTAAGATGTTTTATAAGCCTCCTTTTGTAACAATTCAACTCGACATTTGCCATTTTAGCTACAGGATCAATTGTGGGGAGAAACACGGAAAGAGACACCTGGGAAAAAGCTAGCCAAATCCGTGACAAATTTGAATATGATAGAGACAGAAGAATGAGAGAAAAAGGTCAGTTGACTTGGTTATAATTTGATTGCTTTTTAGTGCATCTGATCCGATATGATACCTACAGATCTTTGACAAAACTAAAGAATTGCGTTTATACTTTTAGTTCTGTACCAATGAACAATTAAACTGATTTTCATTTAGTTCTCATTTCTGGTTACTGGATTCACAAAACTTGCAATTCTTATTGGTGCATTGGCATCCAGCTCCTGCCAACATTTCTTTTTCCCTTCAGTCAATTCTGGTATACAGTTATGATCATAGTTATGTTTATGGAAACTGTATCAAATCTAAGTTTCCAAGGCACACCTAAAATTTCAGTACTGTCTGATTTTCCAGGCTCTTTATAGTAAGAGTTTTGAATTTGCAGCATTTGCCCCAATTCTCACATTCCATTAATTTTTTTTCCACTTATTTTTCTTTAAATATTAAAACTAGCATGAAATTAAACATGACATTATTTCGCTGTTGGAGAATTGATATTTTTTCTAAATCAGCCAGATCTATTTTTATGGTTTATCGATTACATTGCTGACTATCCCATCACAACATTACAAGTTTATGTATACAATTACAACCCAAAAAATAGATAGTATCACTATATATTATAAAAGGGCTAATGCTTGACATACTGCTTGTTATATCATGAAACAATATCCATGCCCACAAAACTGTAGCTGAATTTTAAATATTACTAGTTCAAAACAGATCACGTTGATTCATAAGGATTTTTCCAAAAGTAATGTTCTTGTCCTCGGAACTCTTTATGGAATAATATGTTAAATTTCTAAACTGTTGTACAACATTGGGCATCGGGTTTGCTAAATCAAGGAATTTCACAAATAAAAAGGTTGAGCATAATGCATTTCCATTGATTTCTGTGTGTGTGTTTGTGTGTGCATGCATATTTGCACAATGCTTTTATGGTAAAGGATCTCCTACCTTTTATATCTGCCCTTTCATATTAGTTCCTAATATTTTATTTTCTGAAGTGCACTGTCAATTTCCTATGTAGGAATCCCTGGTTGTGCTAAATCGGCACTCTGTAATGAAATAATGAGTTCTCCTGGAAGGCTTGGTGAAAAGTTTGATGGGTGATCTTATCAAAGGTATATCGGATAGCTCAATCCCATTTGAACTGTGCAATAACCAGTTTTCGGATGATATAAATTGAATGTGTTCGATCATAGATAGAATTTTTTATTTGGAGTGCTATGAATGCCATGTTACTTGCACAACCCTGACACAATGCTAAGGAAATGGGTTTTGTGTGTGTTGCATATTGTTCCTTAGGTTAGGCCACTCAGGTGAGGGCTCTACATGGTATTGTTACTTTGATTCTAGAGTATCATGTTGTTTACCTGTATCACGATTAACCAATTGTGACATAATTAGCGAGATACAAGGTGAAGGTTGATCAAGAGAACCGCTAGAAACTGTACTGACAAAAATGCTCCCAATGAAGAAGTTTGGAGAAAGGTCATACTTTTTCTTTCAATCCCAGCTTTTCTATTTCATCCAGCAGCATGTTTCTAGTGTTGTTAAGTTTTTGGGATGGCATTTTTCATATAAAAGGAACTGCTAGTTATTTGCCCACTTCACAATGTTACGGTAAGGCGCCTTCAACTGTCATCACCACATAGTAAGCAAAAAAGACAGTATACGTGATTTCAAAAATACTGACACAGTTTTTCCTCTGTCACGGGAAGATATGACATTGAGCCTTTTCATACACTTTCTTATCACTATGGTTGACCTCTCCTATAAAAGAAACTCCCCACCCCCCTTTCTCATTCTTCTTCTTCTTTTTCTTCTTCATTTTTTACAGATTGAGGACATGTGTCGCAGCACAGGGGCATCTGGTGTTCCAGTCATACCCGACTCAGAAAGTCAATTTTCTTTCATGGATTCTTATCAACAATTTAGGAACCTTACTGTTCTTGTGAAAACATTGCTTCTGTTTTATCTATTTGAACTTGCTTCATGTTCTTATGAAAATTCAATGCTGTATTCTTTACAATTTTTACTCTGATAAAGACTATCTGGTCATTATCAGAAAACTATCAGTCTACTGTTGTTGTCTAGTTCAATTCTTGCACCCTCCAGACACTGGTAAAGTTATACTAGATTTTATGTTGTGAAAGGTCATACTAATAATGGCATAATTATTCTTCTATACGACCAATTAAATGAAAAAATATTTAAACTTTGTTGATTTAATAGTCCTAGTGCTAATTGCTGCTTGACTTTAACGAAGGGGATTTTGAAATGTTTAATAACTATTGCTTAATAAAATCATAATGAAAGACGCAGATTAAAATGGATTAAAGAAGTCTAAGTCAGGAAGATAATATGATAATGGAAGGAGTCGACTAATATCAAAATACACAAGTCAAGTCTGCGAAATTTGAAAATTGAAAGTCTAATGCAAGATAGTTGATCAGATCAGTCTCCATCTCCGTCTCCGAGCTGCCTGCGTTTCTGGGACCGCTCCATAGCCGCATCAGCCACATCATCTGACTCCCGGCGTTTCAGGGACCGCTCTGCAGCCGCATCCTCCAACTCCCTCCAGCATCTTTTTGACTTGCTTGATCAATTTTTTGCCAACCAGAGAATAGAGTTGTGGTGGGTCTTCACCTTGGAAACCATTAAATTTCTTCACCTTGAGAGCCAAGGCCGCCGCTTCACTATATAACGAAGCATCAGCCACATCCCCACCCTCCGGGTTACTCACACCGGACACATCAGCCACACTCACCGCCCCAGCCCCACCCTCCGGGTTACTCACTAGAGTCCAAGTTGGAGTCTCCGTAGAGTCTGCTCCAACCGACAGGGTTGGGAGATAGGTCGGGGTTGGGATCGTGATCGGGATCCTGAAAAATAATTAGAATTATGAAATGAATCCACAAAACGGTATAATCACTTATTAAACACTCCATAAGTGAACTCTTTCGCAAGCGGAGAAATGAGGGCGGTCAAACTTCATCAAAAGAAAGAAAACAATTAATCGATGTTATAATTAAAAACGACTGAATTGAATAAATGAGTATTAAATTAATAGAGAAGTGTGCTACAAAATTTGAGAGGCCATGCAAAACATAAATTTGGATTAGATGCTGCCCAAAAGGTTTTGTTTAAGGTAACCATATTTTATAGCCATCATTTTAGATTGAAAAAAACTAAACATGAAAACATGCTCTAGCTTAAACAACATTGTATTATGAAATTAAACTTACATAGTTTTATTTACTATTGCACAAATTTTGACAGAATTTGTAGCCTCCGCAAGTAACATTTCATTTCATCAAACACATTGTGGGCACACAGAAACCACCAAATTTCCATTTGGGCTTTTCGTAAAAGCACAAATTATAAAATAAAAATAAAATAAATTTCTTGAGAAACTAACCCGATTTAATTTCATCAAACACATTGTGGGCACACAGAAACCACCAAATTTCCATTTGAGCTTTTCGTAAAATCACAGATTATAAAATAAAAATAAAATAAATTTCTTGAGAAACTAACCCGATTTCATTTCATCAAACACATTGTGGGCACACGAAAACCAGCAAATTTCCATTTGGGCTTTTCGTAAAAGCACACATTATAACATAAAAATAAAATAAATTTCATGAGAAACTAACCCGATTTCAATGGAAAGATTGTGAAAACTGCAGATCTTGAGATAGTTCTCGCCGCATAGTAAGGGATTTTTCGAGAGGGGTTTGAGAGAGAGACGGTTAAATGGGAGCAGATAATATCCTCTTTTCTTTTTTTTATTGTAACTTAACGTTTAATATTTTTATTTATTTAGATTTGCTTATATAAATTTTTATGTTTCTCTTAATTATATTTCATATCTTAACTAATGCTATTTTAAATGGAGAAAAAATAATTACCAATAAAAACAATAACAATAAAAAAATTGAAAATTAGTGCATTAAGTAAAATATAGTATAAACTTATTAATTTAAAATTGGGCTATGCAAATTTCGAATATGCGGCCTTTGGCGTTATTAATAGGCAAATTTATATTATGGAGTATTTTACTTGAATATACCTTATAGTTAATGTACATATGGGAGGCATTACGTTTCAAATCAATACCCAACAATTTATGTGTGCGAGTGTGTGTCTTTTACAAGAATAAGAAATGGAGTATGAGTTTGAAAATTAAAAATTTATGATCTTTGAGTGAGATTATATAAAAATAAAAAAAAAACAATTTTGCAACTACTATCAATTAGTACATCTTATATTCCCCTATTTGACAATGTATAGATAGATAACACTAGAATTCACCTAAGTAAATTTTAACGGTCTAAAAAAAACGTTGTACGGAAAGCCAATACAACTTATCATACTGCTTATGCGAATTTTTCCCGAATAGGTTTATTATTTTTATCCTCACAATTAAAGTATTTTAAAAATCACGATGTCAACAAAAATCAAGTAGCCCAAATATGATTAAAGAGACCTAAAACTCCTAATTATATGGAAAAGTCTTCATATAAATATCTTAACGGCGTCATATTCGGTTTTTATATCTCTCTACACAGTTGAATATATTGACAAAATTTATCAAGACTATTAATAATAATTTTAAGAAGAACATTTGTTAGTGAATAAGAGGGTATTAATATATATACTCGTAATGGCATAATTATTCTTCTATACGACAAATTAACTGAAAAATATTTAAACTTGACTTTAACAAAGGGGAATTTGAAATGTTTAATAACTATTTTTGGGTATTTGAAGGCTGCTGATAGGATTTAGGATCCTAACAAGAATTAGAGCACCTGTGCGTTTGTGAGGTTGAGTAAATTTGAAGGAAGAACCCTAGCAGTCACTAGGGTTTGGAAGATACGATATTTTGAGAAAATAATATTTGTCTTATTTCTCGTCGGTTTTTTGACTCTCTAATGAACTCTATATATAGAGTTCGGACCCTGCTTGATTCGACTCTACGATTCGGGAAAGAATCAAGAAGAAAACCCGAAAAGATTTATCAAAAACTAACCTAAACAAAATAGCGTTCAACAAGGAAATAGAATAACCAAGGCAAAAAAATAAAATAAGGAAAACTAAACAAATCTTCCATCTCTATCTCAGTAGGACGTGTAGTCCTTGAATTTCGCTGGTTGCGATCTGTTGCGTTGGGGTCTATCTTTCTTGCTCCTTGTTATGCTTCTCGATCGACCTTTCTCACTCGGCGGTTCTTCTTCATGATCGGTGTCTGGTACGTTTGCATGGCTGGTGTTGTTGACGTCTTGCACGTCGACTTGTAGTCTCTGATGCATTTGATTGTTGAGATCCCTATCAGCTGCATGAAGAATATGTAGGTGCATTTTAACTTTATTTGATTTGATGAGGAAAATCAATATTCAAATTGAGTTGGTGAAGTGTTGTCGTAATGCATCAGCCAAATCATAATCCATGCATATAGTTAATTTGTAATACTTCATTCGTTTCAATTAAATTGAGCAATGTTCTTTTATGGAATTAACAATAAAATTGAATCATCTCTTTTTCTTTTTTTTGAAAAAAACAAAACATTTAATCACTATTCACCTACTTTACTCTCTCTATCACTCCTACTTTTTTCTCTCTCATATTTTATCTTATTACTATTATTTAGATCATTTTGTACAGTTTCTTAGTCTCCATATAAAAAAAAGTGACCTAATTTAGTTGGGAGAGAGGGAGTACCATTTTTGATTAAATATATTATATTAGATTTTATTAAATCAACAACTTAATTTTTACAATAATGAAAAATTAATTCAATAAAGAACTCGTACTTAATAAGTAAAAAGTGAGAAAATTAGCATCAACAATAATTTCAGTACTAACAACGCTCTTTTATAAATGTGGAAAATAAATAGTTACAATCCAAATTATATTACGTAAAGGCAGACATATGATTTGGTAATGGATTTTTTCTGTTCACGTTGAAATTCAACCGCGTTCCTAATACTACAAGTATTAAATTTTGTTTATGATTAATAAGTTTGAATTTAAATATTCAATAGTAGCTTATAAATTCTAATAATAGATACCTGATTAACATTATGATTAATAATTAGTGATCTAATTTTCTGTTGCTGATAAGCTTCATGTTCCCCTTGAAGATACTAAACTGGCAATGTTTGTTTTTGATATTTTAGTTGTGTTTGACGAATCTTAGTTGCTCTATATGATTTATGTTAAATACAAAGAATGAAAATTACGCAGGGATACAGACATTATTACTTTCATTGTATGGTTTTGCAGGAGGAAAGTATGCAAGCTTGTTGCTTGTAGAGGCAGATGAAGAAGAGTCCTGAAAAGAGAAAAACAATTAAAACATTAATTGATAGCTAGAGACCATGGATGTGGTAACGTGGTTGGTTGATGAACTCGAATCTGAGGTGATTTGGTAATGCATGATACTGGTGTTTATATATATATAGAGTAACCACAATTTCCACTTTCATTTTAACTCATTTCCATAATGCAAACTCCAATTTCACCATCTCATGTATAACTCCTTATTGTTGGAATTGAATATTAAGTTTATAAGAGTTTTATTACTCTTGACTTCTCAATTTCATCCGCTTTTCTAAACAATCTTTCGGTGTCAATCGTTCCATCTCACGACTTTCATATATTCATCCACCCAATATCAGTTTCTACCGTCAAATTTTAGAACGAGGATCACATCAGAAATGAATAAGCATTAGAAATGGTCCACCGAAGATGACCTCAACCAAGGTGACTCATTATTAAAAATGGAAACACTTTTATCTCTACTCTCTCCACTTAACACACAAAATAAAATTGCATAAAATCCCGTGCCGCCCAAGGAAGGGGTCACCTCCCTTGGGACAGAGGTAGTACTATAATATATCCAAACCTGCAGGTCAAATTTCACTTTGCAATTCATGAATCCACACTGCCAATCAAGATCATCTGGTCTTTACAGAGCAACATTTGGATATATAAAATCAAGAATGCATAAATCACTAAACTGACATTCACTCGTAATGATTAATACTGAATGAAACATGATTCAAAAATAATTTTCGAATTTAATACTAGAAGTTGTTGCACAAGAAGTCAAGAATGTTGTTATTTGGAATCGAAGATGATGAACTCGAGCAAATAATTTTTTATCATATCGAATCCTATTACAAAAGTACTCCAGAAATTAAACAAATTATACACCATAATTCTGATTTGAAATGCATGAATTCTATCTCTATCTCTATCTCTATATTAAAAATCGAATCTTTATTTATTTTTAAAATTTTCAAGTCCCTATCTATGCAGGGAGGAGAGCTGAAGATGGCAAAGCATTGTTCATTGCTCAGTTGGCAATTAACTCCTTTTCTTCTCTTAAACCATTATTTCTAGCCAGCCAGCTCCTAATAATTTCAGTCCTTTTAATTCTCCATTTTGTCCATTTTCCCATATATATTTCTTGGTAAAAGTTTTGAATGAGTGAATTTAATCTTTTTCTTTTTGGTCAATTTGAATAAAACCCCATGCCTTGAATTTGGATATGTCTATCTAATTTGAGTCCTTACTCGTTACTCAGGAATATATTCTTCAATAATAATTGGTGATTTTACTTGCAATAATCGTATGTCCAAGAATAGTATTTGACAAGGTAGATAAGGCTAAAATAAGAATTTCAAGATCGTCCTTAGTTAAAAACATCATTTTGCCATATTAATATGTGTCGACAAAATATTTTAGCAACTTAGTAAGCCTAATACTATATGATTGAACAAAATTGCAAATTTAATAGAACAAGTATATTTTTTTATCAATTTATTTAGAAAAATGAGATGTATTTTGCATTAAAAAAAAATAGACACTATTTGATAAACATAAAAAAAATAGAGGTAAACTAACTAACTAACTTGAAATGTCGTTAAGAAAAGGCGCAATTGGAAACGTTAATACGGTGGTGGGCCCAGCGGCGTAAACATTACTCAATTTCCTCCGCCTCCGCCGCTGCACCACCGCCGGCCGCTCTCCCTTCCGCCTCCGCACGCCAACACTCCATCGAATCCACACCTACTTTCCGATCAAACTCATCCACAGCAACGAGAGCATGTTTGATTAGCGGAAACACACACAAAATCAGCTACATTTTCCTCGATCGCCATGGATTCCCCCAATGAAAGAGGCGCTCCTCCCCAAATGTCAGGTGAATCAATTTCGCACTCTGAATTTGTATATTACAGCGTTAATTGTGTGAATGCAACGCGAAATTGAAAAAAAATTGAGAAATCGAGGATAGTATCATTTTCATTTTTCACCTCAATGTTCGTGGATTTTGAATGTGTGAGCAGGCGAGAAGGATCTCGAGAAAGGATTCAGAACGGAGCACTTCTGGCCGTCGCCGTCGCCGCGAGCGCCGGCGCTGGTGGTCTCCAACTCCAGCAAAGCCCTAATCGTGTCGAATTCAGGCAAACGGTTCGATCAATCGGGGAAGAAGAAGTACGTGAGGCAGGTGACTGGCCGCCACAACGATACGGAGCTCCATTTGGCTGCGCAGAAGGGTGATGTGACGGCGGTGATTGAGATTTTGGGAGAAATCGACGAGCAGATGCTTAAGACGCTGCGGGGGGCTGAGTTTGACGCCGGGGTGGCGGAGATCAGGGAGGCTGTAGTGAATGAGGTGAATGAATTGGGGGAAACCGCTCTCTTCATCGCAGCTGAGAAGGGGTTCATTGATGTGATGAAGGAGTTGTTGCCTTATTCGACGAGGGAGGGGATTAGGACGAAGAATAGGTCGGGATTTGATCCTTTGCACATCGCTGCCAGTCGAGGCCATCATGGTAATCCGACTTGTCTCATTACTTGATCCAATATTTTGATGTGAATAGGCATCTTTGAATGATGGTTGTGTGCTAAGACCTCTGATTTTGGGTGACAAAATGTCTTACAATGCGAGTTTTTTAGTGTGCGAACGATTTATCTGTCGAATAGCAAGTTAACTAAATAGTTTGATCATCTGAATTGTGTCATCTTGTTAAGATGGAGAGTGATTTTTCTACATTATATGGCTCAAATGATTGCTTGAAGTAATGGCATTCTCTTTTGCTAGCTGAGGAAATGAGAAAATAGAGAGTTTGATCTTGTGTTCTTGAATGCTTTAGTTATATTTAGTGAGTGTCATTATCTGGATCTTTGTGAGGATAAATGTTATTTCGTTGTAAACCCGACTTATACGAACTGCAACTTCTACAGATATTGTTCAGATGCTGTTAGATCATGATCCAGACCTGAGTAACACAGTCGGCCAGTCAAATGCAACTCCTCTCATATCTGCAGCAACGAAAGGGCACCTAGCTGTTGTAAAGGAGTTGCTCCAAAACGATCCTGAGTCGCTAGAGGCGCGGAAATCCAATGGCAAAAACGCGTTACACTTTGCAGCGCGCCAAGGCCATGCAGATATTGTGAAGGCTTTGCTAGAGATGGACCGACAGTTGGCCCGAAAAACTGATAAGAAAGGGCAGACTGCTCTGCACATGGCTGTGAAGGGCGTAAGCTCAGCAGTGGTGAGGCTACTTCTGCAGGCAGATCCAGCCATAGTGATGCTTCCTGACAAATTCGGTAATATTGCGTTACATATAGCTACGAGGAAGAAGCGTGCTGAGGTAAGGAAAGGCGTTGATGCTTTGATGAGTCAAAAAATCTGCATTTGTGGCTTCTGATTTATACATGTATAGAAGCTTATGTTATATGGCCTTTAGCTTCTGCATTTCTGATTTTACTCTTTCTTACAGTTTTTTACATCTAAAGCTTATGACTTTTGCAGATTGTAATGGAGCTCTTACGGCTTCGTGACACGAATGTAAATGCGCTGACTAGAGGTCAGAAAACAGCGCTCGACATAGCTGAAGGGCTCCCTCTATCGGAAGAGATCTGTGAAATTAAAGACTGCTTGATGCGCTATGGTGGAATGAAGGCCAACGAGCTAAACCAACCCCGTGATGAACTCCGGGAAACTGTCTCGGAGATAAAGAAAGAAGTGCATACGCAACTTGAACAGGCGCGTAAAACAAACAAGAATGTGAATGGCATTGCAAAGGAGCTCAGGAAGCTTCATAGAGAAGGAATCAACAATGCTACTAACTCGGTAACAGTGGTGGCTGTTCTGTTTGCAACAGTTGCTTTTGCAGCCATATTCACCGTCCCGGGAGGCGACAACGACAAAGGGATGGCTGTGATGGTGAGCAGCCGGGCTTTCCAAGTCTTCTTCATCTCCAATGCCATCGCACTCTTCACATCCTTGGCTGTCGTGGTGGTGCAAATCACAGTGGTCCGAGGCGAGGTGAAATCTGAGAGACGGGTTGTGGAGGTGATCAATAAGCTAATGTGGCTGGCCGCAGCTTGCACCACGGTGGCTTTCCTCTCCTCGTCTTACATCATTGTCGGCAAGCACCATAGATGGGCTGCAATCCTTGTCTCTATCACAGGGGCGGTCACCATGGCCGGAGTTCTAGGTGGCATGACGTATTATGTGCTGAAGACAAGGAGGATACGGAGGGTGAGGAAGAGAGAGAAGTATTCGAGAAGTGGAGGAAGCTCATTCAGACACTCTGACACTGATTCTGAAGTTAATCCTATTTATGTCATTTGATTCCACCGTCATCGGTTCTGGACTCTTCGAGAAACGATCTCAACACGACGACACACTTGCCCGTGTGAGTTTCGGACACGAATCATATGTTGCATCAATGGCTCCTGCAATGAATCTCTGTAGAGATTCTTGAATATGACTGGTATTTGTTGGGATTAAGGTTGAGCTTTGTGACAAGAGAGAAACATAGGCAAATGGTCATGTTCTTGTCTTAGGTTCAATGAGGATTTTGTCTCGGCAAAGTGTAACACATTATGAAGGCTTTGAAGTTGTTGAAAGATTAGCAAATACAGATGGATGAATGTCAATTTATGTCACAGCATTTGAGCAATTTTTGAATATTTTAGTGTTCAATAAAATACATGCAAAATATCCAGAAAAAGAAAAGAAACAAAATAGGATGCAGAAACAAAGAAAATAAAAGTAAAATGGGAAGAATATATTTATTGATTAAAGATGAATATGTGCATCAACTTAGTACAACATGAATGGTCTATATATGGATACATATATCTATAAATGGAGTTTTTAACTAAATCATATGCTGAGGCAGAGAACGAAAAAGTGATGGAAACAAGAATACTAGCTACCAAAAAATTATGTCCCAGCATCTACAGCCACTGATACAGCTCTGCATTCGGGCCGAGCTGGGCTTCTACAAGTTATCGACATCGGGCAAAGGCACTTTCCAGTAGTTCCACGAGTTATAATCCTCCTGCGCGGATGCAAATTCAGCATCAAGAAACATGAAAAACGTGATTTCTGGTATGGCTTGGGTTTACCTGTTCGATCAATGACGTTGGCGGGAACATGTCATGCACCAGCGTGTGCAACGACCCGTATGATTTCACATCAATACGACGATTAATGGCCACCTCCCCCTGCAAGGAAAAAAAAACATTCAAAGGAAAGTTGGAGTGTTTCTTTTCTTTTTTCTTGCATTCTTTTTAGACTAAATCCTCAAAGACTTTACCTTAGGGTTGATTATGAAGATTTTTCCCTTAGGAATCCCAATTTTCCGGTAGCTGAGCTCGTCGGTGTCTCTGTTTCCAAAACCCGCGTAAAATGGATTGTAATCGGGTGGAAAGAGCGCCTTAATATCCTGTAACACAAAGATTGCATAACCATGTAAAGGTTCTTGGCAGACAAAACTAGCATAGCAAATGGATTTTGACATTTACCTCCAAACAGGCAATCTTGAATTCATGTGGAGCTCGTCGTATAACTGGCACAACGCAACATTTCTGTCAGATACGATGGGCAAAGATGGATGTGTGTAGTGAAAAGATTGGAGAGAATGAAAATGGGTGTATCATAATTCACAACCGTATATGAAGAGAAATAACTTTCGAACGAATCAAACTAATCGAGAAAGGAACAACCATATATGAAAGTCTTGTAATGCCACTAAAGTAGTTTGAGCGACAAAATTTTGCGATTAGATTTCAAAATTCGTAAAACCAGGTTTCATCTGTGTGTAGACACTTAATCTCCGCTGATGGCTCTCATGTATCAAGTATAAAGATATGCCAAGGAGAAGGATGTCACCTTCTCGGTACAACGAGGGAAATAATCCATCAGGGGAAATGACAACAGGTCCAGTTGGCAAGCTTTTACCATCCTGCCCATATTGAAACAAAACAATAACCACATAAGTCTCAAAATAATACGAGGATAAAGTTTCCACCGGCTCAAGAAACACAAGAACATACGCAGAAGTTAACAGTTAGAGTAGCACGGATTTATGTGGACCAAACATTGCAACAGATTCAGGCCATCTTATCAACTAGGAAATTTTATGTGCTACAAACATATCGTGATCAGAAACGCCATTTAGACTCACGGTCTTCAGAATTATACCTGCTTGAGATTGGATAGGAAGCTTTTCGTTAAATATGCTTGAACAATAGCTCGTGCACTTAGAAATAAGAGCTGGTATCCGTTCTCCTGTAGCAGAAACATTAATAATAAGACAAAACTACAGAAATGCAGTTCTTCATATTTCCAATAATCAAATGAGTTTCAGTTGGAAGCTCAGAATGCATGGTACGAATCAGCTTGACCAAAAACGCGGCATTTAAAGATACTACCTTTATTGCACAAAAAAGATGAGCGATCCCAGAATGACTCCAGTCTTTTCCTACCAACGGCATGACCTGGCCAAGAACATCAGACCTAGAAACAAGCAGACACGATTTTTTCAGGCAAAACCAAAGCTGTGTGGGAACTGGGATTGGTTATCATGTCTCGATCTTTGTTTCGTTATCATTAACCCTCTCAAAGCAAGGAGCGAGAAAGGAAAAACACTTTAGTGTTCAGCCAATTACAGTCAGCAATAACACATTAGGAAATGAAATGTGAAACTAACTTACTTGGTAATAGTCCCGTCCACGTCTGATATCACGATTCGTGTATTCCACTTCCACAAATACATATGAGCTTCAACCTTCTGGGATCCAAGAACTCTGGTAGAGAATTTGAAACTCACCATGTTTTGCCCCTCCTTGAGATTCAAAGATGCAATCTGTTCGGTGGTGGGTGCATTAGTTCTAATAAACTGCTTGCGAGGAGACTCACTGGCTGCACGTGCTGTGGGGGTCGAAACTGCCTGTTGACTCTGTGAGCCGGATTCGGAACCAACATAGACGTCTTCATTAGAAGAGTAACTAGTGGCATGTTCGAGTGGCTTGGACCTCCTAAACGGATTTGGCCAGAGTCTCCATCTGCGAGATGGAGTAGACACCAGCTGTGGATCGTCTTCTTTTTTTTCTGGCTTCTCCTGTTCCACCGGGATTGCGTCTTCTGCCTCGACCGGTAGATCTTCGCCAAAAGCAGCCATGCTGAGAACAATGTGTGCAGCTTTATGCCATGGTACGTACTTCCCCTGAATTCTAACAATCAGGTCTTCACTCTTCACAACTGATGCAGGTGAAAGTTTAAATTCCTCCAATGATATGCGCTTCTCGTTGAAGGCATCTTCTGCTGCACTCGAGCCCATTCCAGAATGAAGCAACTTTGCGCAAAGAGATATTTCCAGCCCTGCAATTAAAAAAAATATGATAATATCAGATTCGGAAAATGAAGGAAACTAGGAATGTAGTGTAGTGGTAATCTTGCTGTTACTAAATGAAATTTTTTACCAAACGGTTCAGTTGGAGCAGCTGTATGTGGTTCAACGTGGTCCCTTTCTCGACATACATCAGAAGGAGACTCCTTACCATCATTCACTGTTCCGACAGTTCGATCATCTTCCACTTGTTTCCCTGAATCCTGATCAACGGTAGCAAACCGAACAGCCATGCGATCAGAACCATTGTGATCTGTATTGGAAGTAGATATTTCCTGAGCTGCAGCTTCAACCTGTGACTCGAGCAATGAGACACGGCTAGGAATTCCAGACTCGTCGCAATCTGATTCACCATTGTCTCTTGATATTTCAAGATTCTGTTCTACATGTTCGTCATTCATCAAAGGACTCAAAGGCGATTTCTGGTCTCCTGAACAACTGATATCCTCCCGATCCTCGTCTGCAGACTGCTGCGAAAATTCCATGAACTCATGGCAACTCTTGAAAACATCACGTGTAAGAAAACGGCCTGATGCACTTTCAGAGCCACTTTCTACACTGAACTCCTTGTCGTGAATAGATGAATCCAGACTTGCTTGGACATGGTATAGACGATCTTTGTCACTTTGTCCAGGCTCTAAGTGTTCAGAAGATTGAGGATTCTCGTCTCCGTTGCAATTTTTCCAAGGGGTGTTTTCATGTGTAGGAGAATCAAGCTCGTCCATACAATTAGTCGTCCACAAATCATCACCCCTGTGAAACTGTTGAGTTCGTTCGCCCGGTCCAAGGTGAAACTGAGGCGTGCTCAGTTGCACACTTGCAGCATCCGTCACGGATGATGATATAGGTGCCATTAGAATATGCCCGTCCACGCTCACCAAAACCACCTCCGAATTCGAATTTTGCGATTCCTCCAATGCATGTTCCACACTATCTAAATTATCGTACTCAGAGAACTCAACTGAACCATCCAAAGAAGATTGTTCATCTTGAAACTCATAGAACATCCGCTCATTGTCAGACTCGGCTCTCTCTAACCGCTTCATACCAAGAGTTGTGCGTAAATCTTGCATCTCCGCGTCACCACCATTAAACTCATCGATCTCTTGTCCCAAAAAATCGTTCTCTTTAGAACCGCTCTCTGCATTACTATAAACACTGCTATTGTCCTCCCTCCCGCCTTCAAGACTCTCCGAGTCCTTAACACCCTCCCGATCATCCTTCTCCGCGTCAACCTCCCTGACAAAATAAGCTTCACCCGAGTTATCAAGATGCATATGAAAATCGGCTTCGACACCATTGACTTCTATTCGGACAAGCTTCTCCGCCCCTTTGAGAACACCTTGAAATTTTCCAAACCGAACATACCAAGGCGTGCTCCTAAACGTCCCATCGTGCTGCTTAACAACGATTATGTCCACCGCCCCACCAAACGGATGAAACGGTGTGGCAACCGAGTACACTCCTTGTGTTATGATGCTGCCAACTCTACCCACCACATTCATTTGGCTCACTCACAAATATTCACCCCCAATAAATGTCAAATTCCAATCCTCTAACCCTAAATCAACATAATCCATACAACAAAATCCTCAAAAATATCCCAATCCTCGGAATTTCCGACATCTGCATGCAACAAAATGAACACATTAAGATCAAATGATCATGCAATAATTCTATCCCTTTTAGCTCTACTGCAAAACTAAATCACATCCAAAGAGGAAAATTGTACTAATTTTTTTTTTTTTTTTTTTGACAAAGTCTATGATGTAGTAAATCCCAATTCAAAATCAACTCCAATTCAATTGCTAGTCAAACATAGCCCTAACAACATAATTTCACAAAAAAAAATTTACTAAGTCAACAACAGTGAGATAGCAAATGCAAGAGCTGAAGCTTGAATCAAATGCTTTGAAATCGGAAGTAGTGATTGACGAGAAAGAGCATAAACGATACTTACACAAATTCAATAATTTGCTGATTTTCCAGAAACGAATCCAAGCTGCGAAGATTGAAGTGTTTAGCCCCGAGATGAAGTGAAATCGGTTGAATTTTTTTTTTCGCAGAGAGAAGATTCCGAGAATATATTTTTAAGAGTCGTCCATTTATTTTCCTCACCGAATGGTAGGTGATTGTGTGCAAAACATCTGCCTTGATTTTTCTTTCTTCTAAAATTGTCAATCAATGCACTTTTATGTTTGGAAATGAGACAAGAATTGATGTAATTAATTTTATAAATTGTTATTAAATTATACTTGTATCAAATAGATTATAAAAGTATGAGAAACTTATTAACAATAGAATATAATTAATATGTGCGGATGACTAAAAATGAAAAAAAAAAATGGAATATTGGTTGTTCGTAGAGCGATGTAGTTTTTAATTTATTTTAAACGTTATAATTTATCTCATTAAAATTTAAATGAAAAATTACAATGAGGCAAAAGTATTATTTCAATACCGACCAAAGTATTGCTCCAAAACAAATTTAAGAAAAAAGTTAAACACCGACCTAAGTAATTTGTAGTAAACTAGTAACGTGGTTAATATAATAAGTAAATATAAAAAATTAAAAAGTAAGAATATGTGAATCACGTGTGAGAAAGTTTTTGTAATTATAATAGTGGGATATTTTTATGTTGAATTATTAAACTATTAAGGCGGAGACAGAAAAAAATTATTGGTTGTGATTAGTATTTTATTTAACTACAGTAAAGACAATTTGCTAAACTTTTATTTTAGATATCAAAAGCAGATAAAAAACAATTATTCTGCCAGTTAAGCAGTTTTAATAAATGACATTAGAATTAATTAATATGGTCCATTTAAAATAATTGAACCCCAACTACCACCCTCTTTCCACATGCCTTGCCTAGTCGCACTAATTATTGTCCCAAAATGAACAAACATTTGTTATAAAAAGTGTGTGAGAGAGATTATTTAGACATGTTAACAACAAAAATTTTATTTTTGTTGGAGCAAGAACATCATCTCAACTAACAACAAAACAAAACAAAACAAAATCAAATTCTATAATAAATTCAGCAATTTGTCTTGCCTCTAAAGTAGTCATTAAGCAGTTTAGGAAGCAGCAGGCATAGCCTCTTTTTCTTCAGCAGTGAAAGGTATCGGTTTCCTTGGGGCAGGCAATCGGCCGATGCTATCTACTTTCTCTTTCAATTTCGGAGGTGGCCTTGCTGCTTTTGGAAGTAGCCTGCCCTTCTTTTCGAACCACTCTGGTTTCAGCAGCGCCCGCAGCCCCAGTTTGTTGTAATACACACGTCTCACCGTCCCCCCAGCAGCCTCTACTGCTGCTTTCGCCCTTACTGTCACCCTTGAAACCTGTGTGGCTCGAGGTTATTGAAATTGCAAAAAATGGATGCCAAACATATTTTGAGAATGCGAAAAATGTTAAGGAAAGGTTACCTCTAGATGGATGGGCCATTCAATGTGTTCAGCTCCGCGTCCCATTAGTCTAACACCGTCTTCTATTTGCTTGCCTATAGCTCCACAGTCCTTTAGTTGGGAAAAACATAGTGCAAGTTTTCAGATAAGGCTTGAGAGAGATGAGAGAGTATCATAAGAAGCTAATATACACACTACACACCTTGAGAGTTTTCATCGTTATCAATTCTGAAGAATCAATTTTCCCAGCATTTATCAGCTTTGCGATTTTTCCTAAACCAACAGGCTGCAGGTGACCAACAGTTATAATGTATGCCAAACACAAGAGAGTAAGAGAGAAAGAGACATGACTAATATGCAAAAAACAGACGGAGAGGAGGAAAATGCTTTAGGCCCTGTCCTAATTGGAATCCCTATCGAGATGAATCAGCAGTGGCTTTACTCAAATCCAGTCACACAAAAATGTAAGAGATCCGCACTGATTTTCTACTTTTATCAAGTAATAAAACTCTCAGAATGTATTTCTCACTCACGATCATTTTCAGGACCAAATAACATCAGCAAATTAAAACGTAAAAGTTACCACCTCTGGTCTGTACAACACCTCAAAGCTTCATTTTGCCTTGTACACAATATATTTGTAGTTCTTTAATGATACAAAGAAAAATAGTGTTAAGACTTAAGAGTTAAGAAGCACTTGTGTAATATCAAATCCAAAATGGTGTATGTCGAGAAGTCCAATCCATCCGGGGCATTTACTTTTGAAGATCGACCCAGATAGATAAAAATAGTACTACTATGAGCTATAATCCCTTCTTGTTTACTTAGATGGATTGAAAATTCAAATTTTGGATATCCCAAGGTGCTTGATAACTTCTATCATTGAGCTAAGTTTACCTTGTACACAAACATTACACTTGTAGTCCTTTAGTGATACGAAGAAATACAGGGTTTAGAAACATCGTGTAGTATCAAATCTAAAATGGTACTACTTCGAGAAGCCAAACCAATCAGGAGCACTTACTTTTAAAGATTGACCTAGATAGATAAAAATAGTACTCCGCTTATAATCCCATGTTTACTTAGATCGGAATTTCGGGATATCCCAATGCACTTCAATCTTGATAACTCCTATCATTGAGCTAATTCGGCTTGATTCACAACTTCACTGTATGTTCAATAATCTCCACATGAGCTCTATAGATCATTTGATTCATCTTTAAACTCTTTCTATGTAATGATATTTATAAGCTAAATCAATCGGTGGAAAACCTATTCAAACACTAGAATTAACACCACATAATCGCTACAAGTAGAAACTCCTCTAGGTTTTTCCAAATGAGCAATTGCAGTAAAATTGAAGCTCAGAAAGATGAATTTAACCTAACCTAACCTAACATAACATCAGCAATCGAATTCAAATGAGGTGAATCAAAATGAGGATACCTGAAATGTGAGAGTGAAGGGATTCTTAAAGCCTCGTTTGGGAAGGCGGCGGCGGAGCGGCGTCTGTCCGCCTTCAAATCCGAATTTATAGGTGCCACGAGCCTTCTGGCCCTTGTGCCCCCGCCCGGCCGTCTTCCCCTTACCCGACCCGATACCACGCCCCTTCCTCGTCTTCTGCTGGCGCGACCCTGGATTATCCCTCAGATCGTTCAGCGCCAAAAGGCTGCTGTAAGCCCTAACGCTCGCTGAATTGCAGCGGTGATTGAAGCAAGCCGCATACGGCGATGCATAGTGTAGCTGAGGAGGAAACCTTGGTGTTGGTGTAGGGTTTGGGCGCTGAACCAGGGCAGCTCGGATCAAGCTGGGGAACACTGAAGTGAATCTTCTTCTCAGCATTTTCTCAACATAACAATGGCGAGGAGAAATCTGGTGATGAAGAAAGCGGCGGTTCTGTTCCGAATTTAGGGATTTTTTCCGATTTTAATTTGAAGAGTTGGTATATTTTTTTACTACTAAATCTTTAATTTTTTTTTTCATATTAATTGGTTGGGATAATTACTAATTAGATGATGCTTAATAAATGGAGTAAATCATTTGGCCAAACTGCACTTGAGTCTCTCAACTCTATAAGAGCAGGTTTCCGATTTTGTACGAAAATTAGTTTCGTGGGACATGCATCATTTTGTAATGTTTTCTATGCTTATGAGACTGTGTATCCACGCTAGTCGGAAATCTGATCAACTACGAGTTGATGAACACTTGCATCAATTCGTATTCTTGTGTTCTTCAAACGAGTAAAAGACGCCAAGTCACAATATGATGCAATAAAAAGGGATCATTTTTCTTGCTGGGTTTTTGTTTCTTCATCTTTACATAGACAGTTCACTATTTCCTGGTAAATAATATCTCATCTCGTGTTTTATTTATGGTACACGTCGCGTGCATATTGATGATGCCGTCTTTGTCAGGTCCTAAAACAAAAGAAATGCACACAGCAAAGGCCTGAACTACCTCAAACCTCAAATGTGGGCATGATTGTGCAATGTTTTGTTTGTGTATGAACATGAGTATACACACCTATACAATAGAGCTCGTCCTGTTGCAGCTATCCATAGTGTACAGACAAAGAGTGAGAAGATCCAGATGTGTGACTCAAACTGTATGGCTGAGAGGGCCTATACCCAATTCATCCTCGATATCATCAGCATCTTCGAAAAGTTTGAGGAACTGAGCCTGTTGTTGCATCCTCTTTCGTCTCTGCCACCACTTGCAACCAGCTACAAGGCCACCTGTAAACAGGATCAGGAATGCGCAACTGATAGCTACAATCCAAGGCCAAGGTAGCGTTTTGCTTGAATCCTCTTGCTTGGCGTTAGTGGAATTAGCTTTATCCTTATCCGAATGCGAGGATGAAGATGAAGCTGAAAAAACAATCATAAAATTCATCAGTTAGCTAAAATGAGTGTATGCCTCACTGGAATATTACCAAATGCATATTTCAAAGGTATCTGAGCAGTCATCTGAGAGAAAAATAGCACGCACGAACATTCAGAGTGTATACAAATCACATTCACTGGTTCTACATAGAAACTAAAAATGCAATGACAGAGTGACTCTTTCATATGCTCGCCAAGAAAAGAGGGTGTACGAGCTATGCAACTTTTTAACACGACAATTTATGCAACATGAGATGCTGTGAGAGTTTTGCATCACATAAATACAATTAGAAGATGAAAGGAAAGATTATACTCTCTCACCTTTTTCCCGAGCAACACATTCTTTACATAAAAATGTGGCATTGAACTCTTTCTCCCTAACATGAATATACTTGCCATCGGACCGTGTGAAATCAGATGGACAAAGTTCCCATTCATCAAATACATAATTTGGTCTAACGGCATCCTCCTCATAGAGTCCACAACGTTTGCATTTCGTATCAGGAAGTTCTGTTAGGGGCTGGGACAAACAAGAGGTAATTCAGAATCACCTCTAAGGTTTCAAGGTGTAAATTATCTAACTGACAGGAATAACCAATAATCAGACAACAACGGGCCGTAACAAGTAAGCATGTTAAGGATAACAAGAATCGTCGGCAACCAATTAACTACACAAACTTTCAAAATTTTGTGAGTACAGGCAACAGTAGAAAAATAGAACAAGTGGGACACAGTTATTGTGATTTGTGAATTTAGAAGGAATTTTTGAAAGAATATCGTAGTACTGATATTCTTCTTCAACAACAAAACATAGAAAAAAATATACGAGCACAAATTTATTTATGCTTCAATATTCACAAACTGAAAATCACAAGAGTCATACAGAAACAACTAAGAAGTTTAAGAATATGTTAAAGTCACTCGAAAATCATCAGGAAATTACCTGCCACGATTCTTCACCCCTGAAGGAATACAATACATGCTTGTTTTTAACATCTGGTAGAATTATCTCTCTCTCCCCTTTACATTGAAAGTATACTTTGGGTTTAGTCGGAATCCATTCATGAGTTTTGAAGATCTCGATGGAATCAAGTGTGACAACTGCTGCTGATATCAATGCTGGAGGCAGGAGAGATAAACCACAATATAAACAATACCATCAATTCAGCAGCAAAAACTCAAATGCATTAACAACATCACTACCGATAAATACAGTTAAGTAAAACGAAAGAAAACTTCTCATCAATTTCAAAATCCCCACCAAATCATTCTCTCTCAAAGTAAAGCTTACACAATAATTGCCTTTTTTTCACTTTGAACTGCAAATATTAAATTATGCTTAACAACAAGAGGTCCTCAAAGCATATTCACTTGTTTTCTATTCCAATTAAGGTTTTAGCTCGTCGAAAAAACCCCCAAACTCAACTTTAAAAATTCTCCACAAATCCATTTCTGTCATCAATAATGTCAGTTCAACTCGTGAAGGCGCCAATATCAACATAACGAAGATATCTAATCATACAACAATCGATAATCCCCAAACCGAATTCTCATACGATCACAAAACATATTCAATCATCAAAATTACAAACTCAATCAAACGAAGATCTTCACAAGGAAACCGATTTTTACCTGGGGAATAGATGATTAGAATCGTGCTTGCATAAATCAACAAAAGGGGAACCCTCGATGTAAATCGACGGCGATTCATCGAGCCGCCAATCCTCGCCGCCTCGGTATTCAAATCAATAGATGTATCGAAAATAACAATCGCCGGAGTATTGCTCGATCGAATTTAGGGCTTGAGCAGAACTTTTCTTTATTATTATTTTCTTTTTTCTTTTGAAGAAAAAACCTTGGCGTGTGAAGGAGATGACTGAACGGGAAAAAAAAAACGAGCTCGCGCCTTAAACGGTGACGGCTATTGATGTTGTACGCTGTGCATACGAGGTTGTACATGGCTAGGTTCGGTTGGAGGCGGTTATTATTTTACTAGAATTTTCGAGAATATTGTGCAAGAAAATTTAATCGCATTCTTCATCAAATAAAATAATATTGCATTATTGAATTAGAGTAGTTTGTACTTTTTGTACTTTGCATTTTATGAAAAAAAATTGAATAACAGTTTATTTAGATATTACTTTCATTGTCTAGTCTATTTATAGCTAACATAATTTACACAATTTAAAAAATAAAAAAAATGAACATAAATAATATTTTAGTATATTTATAAAATAAAGTACAGAAACAATTTCAAAACATACATGTCACCAAGCACTACGAAATTAAACACATATATCATTCACTTGTTTTTAAACACCACTCGTAGCATCGGAGTACTAACAAGTTGAATAATTATATAACTAAAATAATATCATCAAGTGTAAATCAAATTATATTATTGAAAAACTCCTCACGAGCTCGGTTACTATAATTATTTGAGGAGTGAATGATATTGAGGACTACAACGATGACTGCTCGGATAATACTACGAGAAATCGGTGAGGAACCGTCGTTAAAGATTCTCGATATTATTTAACATTTCTAGAGTCCTATTTATGTAAAATGAATATAATTAAAATTAAAAATGAGGGATAAAGTCCAAAACAATATTAACAGTACGAAATTAAAAAGAAACCGATGGTATTGGACCGACATCGATCAAAGGCCCAATTATTAAAGGCCCAAATAGTCTTCGTCTCCATAGATGCTTCCCCGTGAATTTTATACTAAACTAGTATCTACTCTCGTGCGATGCACGATTCAATTAATTTTACATAAACTAATTTAATATATCACTTTATCATCACTTGAATTCGAAAACTAAAAAAAACTAAACTTGCGAAACTCATATATATAGACTGCATATGTATTTGTTCTAAAATTTTCATCCTATTTTTTCTGTTCTAGAATTCTCTACTTTTTTCTTATATATTCTATTTATTCCTAAATATTTCTATTATAAATTATCTTCAAATTTTAATTACAAAATTTAGGCTTGTTATTTATTTGAACACATTTTGTGCAGTGAAAATACTAAAATAAGAAGACGATTTAGTTGATAAAACATTTTTTATCAATTCAATAAATAGGGAATCTTTATTGATCATTTTTTCCAAAAAATAAATAAAAGTTGTGGATTAATTTCATATACAATTATACTTCCGCAAGTTATTTAATACTCCTATCAATTTTTTTTTATTATTAAATAGATGTATAAATATAGCAATAATTAAATATAAAAATAAAATTATAATATAGTAAAATTAATCACATCTAATAACTATAATCTCAATCTAGAGTAATATAAGTAAAGGGGAGTGATCAATTGCTAACTCATCATTTAATTGCTAACTACAACTAATTTAAGGTCATAAGATTTTAGAAAATGTGTGATCTACAATTTGCCATGTGTAATTTTCATTTTTATTAATTAAATCGAAAAAGATAAAAATTAAAAAAAAAAAAAAAAAAAAAAAAAAAAAAAAAAAAAAAAAAACTCCAAATTAGGATTTTGGATGAAAATGTCAATATAGTGTTTTGAAAATATCAACACAATGCTTTGAGAATGTCAACACAATGCTTTAAGAATGTTAACCCATTGCTTATATTGACATTCTACATATATTATATTGGACATATTTTATATAGTATGTTGACATTTCTGCTGTACGAAAAAATTAAAAAATTTCGAATTTTTTTTTCAAATTTTGACGTCGGAACATATACATGTATGATATCGTTGGAATCCTTATGAAATTATCTTTAATTTGATATATGTTATATGAATTTAAAGTTTTGGGATTTCTTTTAAAGGTTAGTTATAACTAAATATGTAGTTAATTGACATTAATACCCCTATTGATATTTTTTTGAATTAATCCTATGGCCTTATTGACGTTTTTCGTTGATCGTATTGACATTTAGGGATTAATAATCTAAGCCCTTAATTTGAATATCTAATAGCTATTATTTAGTTGCAGTTAACAATTAAGTTATGAGTTAGCAATATAACACTCCTCCTATAAGTAAAAATGTTAAAACATGCAATTAGTATAATATTTAAAATTATATTAAAGCAACAAAAGAACAATCTTATTTAAACAATGCATAGTAAAATTATGTCTAACACCAACAATATGAAATTATTAATATACAATTTATAATATTCAAAATAATGGAAGCCTTTGTCATAGAAAAATATAATAAATATAATCTACCTTCATATTATAATCTACCTTTATATTTTAATCAGTTTCAAAGATCTAATATATTAAATTAAACAATAAATTCATTACATTAATCCAATTCATCACATAAATCCATAAGAATTTGTTATATCATATATGTCTTTTAAAAAAATAATCATTTAAACTCTTCACCTATATAATTGGGTCAACTAATTAAAAGATGCATTACTAACAAACAATTTATTAGGTATAGTAACTCATTCATATTAAAACATTACCCTTCGACTTCTCTTTGTACTCCAATACCCATCTACCTTATCATTTTAACATCTTTTATCTGCCTCCATCTAGCTACGGTGCCCTTCTTCATCACCAGTTATCATCTCATGCACTTTTCTCGTCTTGCACCGGTGCAATCTATTCCATAAGCTAATTTTTCGCCATCTACATGTAATAATTTAAAACAAAAATCAACTACATACCCTATATTACAACTTTTTACCATTTCGTTGACTTAGGTGCTCTTTTTGCATAAAATCTGTGGAAGTGACGAAGTTTGAGATGAATATGCAATGCATTAACTACAAAATATTATAGATGACCAGTTTCTATGATACTATATTCTATATTTGTAAAAAATTATTATAGTTAAGATAAAAAAGATAAATAAAACAAAACTAACATAAAATAAAACAAACTAGCATTATAAAAAAAACCTTAAATATGGACTAATATCACTTAAACATAACGTAATCCTCAGCCTTATTTTACTCCTCACTCTCCAAATTGATGATTATACATATACACGAAAACAATGTGATATTTATACTCTACGTCTTCTTTGCTTTCGTTTGCCATTTTGTTGACTTTGAATATTCTCTTTACATGAAATATGTGAATGCGACGAAGTTCGAGATGAATATGCAATTCATTAACTTCAAAGATTATAGATAGTTAGTTTCTATGATTTATTAGTCGGAAAAAAAAAATAATTTACAATGATAATATAAATTTTATGCTTGAAAGTTGAAAAATTCATAATTATGTAAAAACGTTCACAATGATCAAATAAAATTAAATGTTATTAATGAATATGTAGTGTCATCAATCAATTATAATATTAAATATACATAAATATCATTATGAATAGTATAACAACTTTTCATTTACTATAATAATTATGAGCATAACTTATATATATTTCAATATAAGACCAAAACTCATCTTTTCTATATGTTTCATATTAATTATGACATATTTTATAAATATTAAAATTTATATTCATAATTTACAAACATTTCAATATAAAGTCAAAACTCATCTATAAATAGATGTAAAGGGTCCAAATATAATTCCCCAAACGTTAGGGGTCCCACTATAATTTGCGCTTTCTAAAACGACGGCGCATCAGCTGTAAACACATTCCCCCAATTCTAGAATCTAGCAAAACCTCAGTACTCACTGCTTCATCAAATTCACCATTTCTCTTACTGCGAAGATCTCGAAATCAGCAATAGCTATGAATCAACTGAGTCGAGTTTCGATGAAATGGAGCCGCCTAGTTGGCGGTATCCGGCATCCTTCCGCCGCCGCCGTCGCGCCGAGGCGTTTCTCCACTGAAGCATCTGAGCCGAGCCGAGCCGACTCCGGGGATCAGTTTTTTCGAACTCCATCAGCTGGTTCTCTTTTACCTTTTCTCGAATTTCAGCTTTTATTTGAATGTCATTATCCTAGATTATTTTCCTACAGTTAGGAGCTAGGGTTTAGGGTTTTGGGATTAATTGCGTTTATTGTTGATTTTTGGATACTGTTTTAGGATTTTTTCTGTTGAAAACGATTCAGTTAATTTAAATTATTCCATGTTAAAATTATTCGCAATGCTTGAAACTGATCGCTGAGAAAAACGATTCTGTAATATTTTGACTTCTATGATAAGCAGATATTAGCATTTAACTGGTACTTTGACTGGGAAAGAGAAACTATCGTCTGTGAAAATGAAATCTGGTTTCTTGAAAGTAGTTCGTCGTTTTTGGTAATATTTGCTTACCGTTGATCTTAAGATTGATTGTCTGATCCTGGACACGTATGGTGGCTCAATGTTGATCAGTTATTTTTTCTCTATCCATTTTAGGTGTAGTTTATGGGAGACTTCTCGATATCACAAAGCATACATCCAAGGCTGATGTAATCAATCTACTGGATGGCAGTAATTTGAGTCCGGAGAAGATCAAAGTTGAGTACAATCAAGGATTTCTTCCTTTGTCAATGTAAGGCTCTCCGCATAATTCATTGTCTCGAGCTTGTGAAAAGGACAAAAGTAGTGATTAGATCAATATCTATGCTTTATTCCTTCTTTGACCATAGATGGTTAAGTATTTTGACGTTGGTTTTATCATTCAAATGATGAAACTCAACTATGCCGGTGAATAATCTATTGAGTTTTTTTGTGATCTTCTGAATGTTTTTTTCTCATTTGTTACAATAGTCGTCATTCAGTCCCCAACCCCACCAGCCATCCACCCACACACACAAATAAATGGAAGAAAATAAATGAATAAATGTAGACGGATAAGAAAGATTTCAAGCTGTGGTTGCTGATGCAGTGAATGACTGAATGACCATCATTTATTAAACAGGATTGATTAGTTACATTGTCTCTTGACTGTTTCACCGAGAACTTGTTTACCATTTGTCTAAATTTTGTAGGTTGGTTGAATTCCCCTCTGCATCATCTTATGATGCTGCCTTGAGGTCAATTGGTAGGAAGGGCCGCATCTATAATATCAGAAGGGTACTTTCTTCTTTGCTTCTGTAATTTTCATACGATTTTTCGTTTTTCTCTAAATTTTTTCATTCATTCTTTGCCTGATTGCAGGCTGATAAATCTGATTGGGATGCTGGCGCACCTTATGATGGAAAAGCTGTGAGTACTTAGTCGTGATTTCGCACGTACTATCTCATTGGCTGTAATGTTATGCTTCGGAAAAGTTTGATTATTCATTGAATTTCATCTGTTTATATCAGATCATACTACTTGGGCTCCCCCGAAATGCAAATTTTGATGATGTTGAGCGTTTCCTTTCTGGTTGCCAGTACAATTCGTCTACAATTCAGATATCTGTCAGGTTAAATGATATCCTCATACTCACAATTAGCATATGAAGGGGATAGTGTTTTGTACATCACTGAAATGTAGTTCATATTTGGTAACGATGCAGATTTACAAACGAAGGCCCCATCAGAATGGCACTTGTTCATTTCCCATCCCAAGCTCTGGCTATGCACGCTTATATCACCAAGAACAGAGGCTTCTGTCTCAATAACCAAATCACGGTGCAAGTTCTCCATTAGCTCTTTCTTTCTTGGCAATGGATTCAGTTTTGTAGTTTTGTTCTGATGCACAAGGAAGTGTGCTCGACTCGGCTAAGTTATTTCTGCCATTTATGAAACTGTTATGCTATCTTGTTCAGGAATACAATGTGTTTCTTGTTTGAGCATAATGTTAGTAGAGATTCTTGGAAACTACTAATCTTCTTCGAACCATAAATATTCTTGCCAGCAAATGAACAAAAGTAGTATATAGTTTTCCATAATCTCTACTGTGATGTTTCCATAATCTTTTTGTATTGGATTTAGCTGCAATATTCATATAATGTTGCCAATATTTTGTGGGTTGATGCTGGCTTGCCAGCACGTCTCATTCAATGTTTAGTCAATAATTCTTTGGTGATGGGCGATTAAAAAAATAAAATGCACTTTAGACTTGTTTCATGCAATGTTTTATCTCGATTTGTAGATCGTGGGAAAGTAGTGTAGGATTTGTATAGTATATTAAGTACATTTTTTGTAGGGTGGTGTTTGATTTGATGGATTATATACGATTGAGTTTTACAGACGTTGTTCGGGAATATGGCTTATACGTTATCTCTATTTCGAGATGATGCAGCGTGTAGTCTTGGCTTACAAGTCTTAATTCAATATCGGTTAATTTTGTGCAAACTGAAGTATTAATTTGTTAACAAATAAAAGCTTCTGATTTTTACAATAAGATTGAGATATAAATTTTCGGTCTGCATTTTGATAATCTTAATCCAATTTTCAAATCAACGACTAATTTTTTTTCCCCAAGAATTCACGAACAAAACAAATGGAAAAAGAATATTGAATTAACAAGTTTCATTATTTTTTTGCCTTTTAACCATTAAAATTGGAACAATAACGTCAGGCAACTGAAAGCAAACGCTTCATTTGATTTAAGACAAAAAGTTGTAACCGAGATAATTTAGTAATAACAATCTAAACTCAGAGTATGCAATTTTTGTGTGTGTGCCAATGTGTGTAAAGGTTAGAAAAGATTAATCCAATGCTTGTTTCTTTACTTTTTCTTGGAAATGGCAAAGTGTTAGTGGTCAAATTGCATATTTACAAGATTGGATTATCAAAGATTTTGCAGTAAAAATAGCAAATTCACTGTTCTTGATCCTCCAAATAAAAAAAGTATATCCAAAATCTCTAATAATTGGTGATGCAAAAGTCACACTGTTATGATATTCAATTCAATAATATTCTCAATATGTCAAAGGGATTTCTGTATGTGCCATGTTCACTTCATTGGATGTCCTAAATCCATGATTCATGTTGCATTTTTCTTGTCTGATTTTCCAAGTGTCTGAAAAAGTTTTCACATTCCTCCATGTTCATTCTTCCCCCCTCTCTCCTCTCCCCTCTTCTTGAACACACAGGTTCTTGATTACAGAACACCATGGAAAATTCAAGAGCAAACACTCAGAGGAGAAGGAGTTGGACTCCTTCATCCATGAGTAGAACACTGTGGAGTAGCAATGAGAGCCCCACCAAGGATTTTTTTCGATCCAACGACGAACAAAAAGGGGTGAATGTGCAAGTTGTTGCGCGGTGCAGGTGATCTTTTTCGTCTTGTTCATCTTCAAAAATGGTGTTTTGTTTTGGACATGTGTTTTATTAGGCAGTCTTTATGTTGTGTTGTGTTCACATTAGGCCTCTGTCTGAAGAGGAGAGCAGAGGAAAAGCATCATCAATGATTTCTTGTGATGAGATCAAACAACAAGTGATTGCTACTCAAAACACAGGCAACAAGCAAACAGATAAAGTGTTTGTGTTTGATAAGGTTTGATTTTTTTTTTGGTTGCAATCACATGGCAATGTAGTTTTGAACTGAAAGGTTGATTCTAGGGGTGGAAAAATATACCGTATACCGTACTTATTGCATCGGAAAAATATCGTAAATATCAAAATTTTGATATACAGTGATTTGCGATATGGTAAGCCATACAAGTTGTTCAGTATGGTACCAATACTGAAATTGGTCACATCAAAATTTAGTATACCGAAAAGTTTGATAAGGTAACAATTGATATTTACTCATATTAGTATTTTCGGTAAAGTATATAGTATGACAATTTTGGTAGTGTATAACGTACTGACCCACCCTAGTTGTTTCGGACTTGATTGTTGATGATTTTTGAGCAATTTTTGTTTTGTGTTTGTTTAGGTGTTTGGTCTGAATTCGAAGCAGGTAGAGGTTTATGATGACATCATTGCTCCGGCCATTGCTGAAGTTCTCGAAGGCTACAGCTGGACCATCTTTGCCTACGGCCAGACCGGGACGGGCAAGACCTACACCATGGAAGGCGAAGGGCGAAAATACAAGGTTTCTTGCTTTCTATTATCTGAAAAAGATGTATTTTCAATCATAAAAAGAATGCTGTATCTTATGTTTGATATTGGTTTCTGTTGTAGAATGGCGAGTTTCACGAAAATGCCGGTATGATCCCAAGAGCCGTGCAGCAGATATTCGACGTGTTGGAGAGGGAGAGGGCCGACTACAGCATGAAGGCGACGTTTCTTGAGCTCTACAACGAGGAGATAACGGATCTCTTGGCACCCGACGAGGGCAAGAGGCCGTTAGTACTAATGGAGGATGGGAAGGGTGCTGTCTTCGTCCGGGGGCTGGAGGAAGAGGTCGTGTGCAGCGTGGATGAGATTTGCGCGATTTTGGAAAAAGGCTCGTCTAGGAAGCGCACGGCTGAGACGCTC
Organism: Salvia hispanica; assembly: GCF_023119035.1. NCBI lineage: Eukaryota > Viridiplantae > Streptophyta > Magnoliopsida > Lamiales > Lamiaceae > Salvia > Salvia hispanica. Next base: position 28,030,094 of record NC_062967.1, on the reverse strand, counting down.
GTGAACAAGCAAAGCAACCGGTCCCACTCGATTTTCACCATCACGGTCCAGATCAAGGAGCCTGACACTAGCACCACTGATCATGGATCGGAGATGATCCGATGTGGCAGGTTGAACCTCGTGGACCTCGCTGGCTCGGAGAACGTGCTGCGCTCTGGTGCACGAGAGGTCTTTGGGAACGAAATGCGCGTGCTATGTCGGTTATTGAAGATTCTTCGGGTTTAACTTCTTGTTTGGTGATGCAGGGGAGAGCAAGGGAGGCTGGTGAGATCAACAAGAGTTTGCTCACGCTCGGGCGTGTTATCAACGCGTTGGCTGACAACTCTACGCACGTTCCATATAGGTACGTCGTTGTTTCTGTCTAATGCTGCAGTTGTGTTGTTTGAAAGAGTTTTAGTAAGATTAGCCCTTTTTGAATGTTAGGGATAGCAAGTTAACAAGGTTGTTGAGGGATTCTTTGGGAGGAAAGACGAAAACGTGCATCATCGCAACGATCTCACCATCCGTTCTCTGTCAAGAAGAAACGCTCAGCACTCTTGACTATGCGTTTCGTGCAAAATGTATCAAGAACAGACCTGAGGTTGGTGGATTCTTGTTTTTTTTCTCGTCTTGCATCATTCTTCGATGAGAAATGAGACGAGCTCGATTTGATTATTAGGTGAACCAAAAGTTGATGAAATCTACAGTGATCAAAGATCTCTACACTCAGATAGATAGTCTGAAGCAAGGTAGATCTATCTCATGTAACCGTAAAATAGATTCACACGTTAGCTGAGCTCGTTACGTTTTGATTCTCTCACTCAGAACTTCGTGTTTCGAGGCAAGTGAATGGTGGTTATGGTGATCAGGGTGATCGACACAGTTCAGACGCGTTGAGGAAGGTGCGTAGCCCTCGTATTACTTTGTTTTACGCATTTTTTTATTGAGACGTCGTGTTTTTTGTTGTGAGCAGCAACTGATGGAGCTGCAAGAACTGTATCTTTATCAGCAACAGCTAACAGTAGATTTGAAAGATAAACTACTTAGCACTGAAGTATGCATCATTCCTTATTCTGCTATTTCTAGCTCGAAACGAGTAAAAATCGTGCAACGTTGTTTTTAATCCAGGGAGAACTGACAACGGCTCGACAGTCTCTGCTTAATCTCAAAAATCAATGCCAACAAGCCGAAGACGTGTGTAGAGATAAGGAGGCAGTGATATTCAATCTCATTTCTTCTGGTACGAGGATGTCGCGTTTTTGCACTATTTTCGCTTCGAATGCAGTCTCATTCTGCATCAATGTACAGGAAAAGAACTGACAAAGAAAACTTCCGAGCTTCAATCAGACCTTGAGGGCGCTGTGTTGGACGCGTCTACCTTGTTCGCCAAAATTGGTTCGTGTATCTTATTCAAACGTATCATCATCGCGTTTTTTCTAAAATTGGTTTTCGTGTCAAACAGAACACAAGACAGATTTAGAAGAAACAAACAGGCAAAATGTAGAGAAGTTTTACTCTCATTTAGTTCAGCAGCTTCAGGAGCTAGACGAAGGGGTCTCGGCCTCAGCAACGAACCAAGAACAGAACTGGAAGGCGATTCAAGACGATACACGATTATTCCTAACTTCAAAAGCTAAGGTAGCTCAGAATCTCTCCCAGTAAAGCCTATTCCCTCATGTGGAATATAAATCATGTAGTACTTTTTTTCACAACGTAGGCGATAGACGAGCTTTTCAAACAGATCGAAAATCTCAAGGAGCTAAACGCGTCTGGTGTCAACAAAATAGACGGTTCAGCTGAAGAACTGTATCAGAACTCTCAAGTGGCCTTAAGTAGATTGAGCTCCGCGCTTTCAGATCATTCTTCGTGCATTATGGATGTGAGAATCGATCTTTGTAGTTAGATATACGCGCTTTTTGCTTCCCCTACGTTACTATAACTAACCACTAATCCAATGCAGCTCGTGTCTAAAAACGCATCAGCTGCTGCTGCCATTAACAACGGTCTGAAAAGCAACATGAACAATCTTGGACTGAAATTAGACGAATTCGTGAGGCAGCAGGAGGAGGTAAGAACAGAAACCTCTCAATTGTTTTTACGCGATACTTTGTGAGAATCGGCCTTTTTTCCATCAGAATCACGCGCGTTCCCACCATACGTCCAAGTCCATTTCCAGTAGCCTTGCTAGTTTTTTCAAGACTTTGAAGATTTATACGTCCAAATTGACACTCATCGAAGAGGATTCCCAAACTATCGCCAAACAGAAGCTGCACGCCTTCACGACAAAGTTTGAGGTAGTCTTCGAACATTTTCCTTTACACGAAAATTTTGCCTAAAGTCACTTACTCTTTGGTAGGAGTATTCTGCTGCTGAAGAAAAGCTTCTGTTGGAGCAAATGTCCGAACTTTTGGCGAATTCGAGTTCTAGAAAGAAAAAAATGGTAAGTATTTATTACAGTGAAACCTCATCTCCAAATCTGAATGTTATGTGTGATTCTGTTTTTCAGATACAAGCAGCAGTAGACGACGTGCTAGAGAGCGCCTCAAGCAACGGACTGAAGCTGAATCAAGAAATATCGGAGATGCAAAGCCTAACCGTTGACACTGAGGAAAAGTGGAATGTTTTCATTCAGACAACAGAAAGCAACTATGTTGAAGATTCTGTTGCTGTGGAAGCCGGCAAATGCGCCCTTGAAGACGGCCTTCAATGCTGGTAACGCAACAAAATCACACACTTTCGCTTTCTTTATGTGCAAGTGTTGTGTTTTATTGCAATCTTCGATGCTATGCAGCGTGAGAGAGTTGGCAGAGGTTTCGAAACAGCAGAGATTGTCCGAAGAATCTTTGTTGGATGAGATCAAGGCGAATTTCTGTTAGAAATTTGGGCTTCCACATGACTAATTTAATGTGTATGGCTATCTTTCAGTTGTCCAATTAAAGTGATCCAATGAAGATTAAAGTTTGGTCTAAAGTGTATTTATTTTGTTATGGAAATAAGTGTAGATACCATAAAGTGATTTTCTATTTGATGAGGGACCGAATAGAAAATAAAGGGGTTTATATTTAATATAAATATAAGCTAGGGTTATGGTCCCCAGACGTCAGAAGAACATTCGATATCTCTGTATTCTCTCGGCAGACTATTGCGAAGAATGTCTCTGATCGTTTGGAAGATCCATAGCCGCTGCAAAGCAAAAAGCAATTCCACCGTTCAATTCTAGATGGATCAAGGTACGCTTCCGCTTTATAGTTTATGCTCCTTCTCCGTCGTTCTCGGTTGATCATCATAGAGAGCTTTAAGTAATTGTTCATTCAATTATTCCAACAAGTGGTATCAGAGCCACTCTATTGATGATTCTCTGAGAATTGGGAAGAGGAGAATTAAGATTTGTTTATTTTTTTGGGAATTCAAGAAATTCAGTTTCTTGATATTAGGGTTTTGCGTTGCGTTTTATAATTATGCATATATATATGTCAGCTGTTTCGGGATCAATCCCCTAATTTGATGTGAATTTGAATTCAATAATTCAATTCTTTTTTGTTCCTGTAATCTTGCGGATATAATATGGTTTAGGTATTTTCAATTCAAGGTTATGATTGTGCACGTATTCCAATACAGTTTTGGTTGTTTATTTTGATGAGTTAGATTGTGGATTATGCCCCGTGAATTAATACTTGTCCTCGTGGATTTATGTATATACACGTATTGATTGAGAATTTGGTTGATCGATGAAGGTTTTGCAATATTTTTCTAACCTTGCGCAAATCAAAGTTTTCCTTATGTGATTGGGTATCGCATATAGTAAATTGAGTTTTGGATTGTGGTTTACCGATAATTGTTTTCTGTTAATGAAAGGTTAATTCAATTTATGTGAAGAACTACCCAATTTTGTATGTTCTTGTTCGGTGATTAGATTTCGTTCTCGCTTGTCATGTGAATCCATAAAGTTTAGGATTTGTATTATGTGGATTTATTTGGTTGTTTTGATGTTGCTTTTAGTTATTTGTGTTTGTTAATTTGATCTTGGGAAACATCAAAATTTGGATTTTGTCGATTTTAGTGAAAATCGGATTTGGCAAAATTATATGGAATCCCATTAGGAGTCAGCAATTTGTCATTTGCTAAGGAGTTATAGGGCTGGCCGTCAGGATTAGCGACTCACTGAGTTCGCAAGGTACGCGAACCTAGTGACTCGTTGGCTAGCCACTATATTCCAGACAGTTAACAACGACTTGCTTGCAAGCGTTTATATTCAGTTTTAAAATTTTAAATTCAATAATTTTGGTGCATCTCATGTTCCTTTTGTTAATGTGTGTATTTTAATGCGGATATTAGTCGGCCCACAGGAAGATTAATATTTGGCATGAAATACATACAAACCTTTAATGATAAATACGTGACAATTATTCAGTTTTCGTGTAAGTAATGTGTGATGCCCACAGGTGGACACTGCTTAACATGATCTTATTGTCAGTGTTTGATCATTATAAAGAGAATACCACTTACAAATTCACATTACTGTCAAAGGACTTATTGTGAATGTTGTGCTCGGTACCTCGATATGGTTTACTAATGTTCAAATAGATTAGTCGAAATAAGACGTTGCAACAGTAACCTCTCTTGTCTAGACTTCTTTACTGCGAATGTTAGGACGGTAAGTGTGTGCGTATTTTTAATGCGGATATTAGTCGGCCCACAGGAAGATTAATATTTGGCACGAGATACACACATACCTGTGGTGATAAATACGTGATGATTATCCAGTTTTCGTGTGAGTAAATGTGATGCCCACAGGTGGACATTGCTTGACATGATCTTATTGTCAGTGTTTGATTACTACAAAAGGTTACCACTTGCAAGTTCATATTACTGTCCACAGACTTGATTTGAATGTTGTGCCGGTACCTCGAGATGCTACCATTTTATTTGAATTTTATGATGTGAGCATGACAATTAATTTGGTTTTGTTCTCTATTCAATTGTGATGTCTGCTTCTGCAGGTTCTTCCAACATGAACAATATATTAGTATTGAATGGGTAAAATTTTAAGGATTGCAAAGATTATATTTTGATTGCTCTGGGTTGCATGGATCTAGATTACGCGTTAAGGATTGAGCAACCTACTTCTCATACGGACTATAGTGCTTCTTATCAAAGGAGAAACTACGAGAAGTGGGAATACTCGAATCGTGTAAGTCTATTGATCATTAGGTGTAGCAGCCTAGAAGCCTTTTGAGGCATTGCATCTAAGTATATCACTAAGGTCAGTGAATACCTTGCCAAAACTAAGGTACATTTTGCGAAAAACATTAAGGCTGAGACAAGCATGCTTGATCTCAATAAAGTATAAGGGCAAGGGCAACATAAGGGAGCACATTATGCAAATGTCTCACGTTGCTTCGCTAAAGCTTGAACTTTAAAGACTTGCTTGTGCATTTGGTGTTGCACATCTGGTCAGTATCTCAAGAAATAAAGTAAAAAGGCATTAAGAGAGTGTTTTGAGAATGCTACTATGGATAAGGGTTGATCACAAAAGAAACAACATAAAGATAATGATAGTTGTTTCTTTTGTGGTAAACATGGATATAAAAAGAAGAATTGTAAATATCGCGCATGGCGTGCAAAGGAAGTTACAATTCTTGTTTTGGTCTGTTCTAAAGTTAATTTGGATTTAGTCTCTAATGGTATTTAGTGGGTAGATTCTGGTGCTACTACTCACATAAGGTTATCAGTGCAAGGCTGTCTGAGCTACCGAAAGTCAATTGATGGTGAAAGATACATCTATGTGGAACATGACAAATCGGTGGAAGTAGAGACTATTGGGCATTATAGATTGTTATTAAAGACTGGAATTATTCTGTCTTTGAAGGATACCTTATTGTACTGTCTTTTAGACAAAATTTGGTTTCTATTTCTGCTTTGGACAAATTTGGTTTCTCTTGTTCATTCAGAAATAGTAAAGCTCTTCCTTCAAATAATTCTAGTATTGTGGACACTGTTTCCTTAAGTGCATATAACAATCTTTGTATGCTCAATTATGTTACTTCATATTCAGAAGCTTTACATGTTGAATCAAAAGGGACTAAGCAAATTAAATAACTAGAATTTGGTTAATTTATGACACAAGTGTTTTGGTTATATCTCAAAATAAAGGATTGTGAGACTTGTGTCATATGTTGTATTGAATACACTTATCTTTTCAGAACTTGATTTGTGTGTTTAATGTATCTAAGGAAATCAGACCAAACTTAAGAAATTAGGTGCCAATAGAGCTATACATTTTAGAATTGATATATACGGACATTTGTGGTTCATTCACTTCGGTTTCTTGGAATGATCAACAATATTTTATATCATTCACAAATGAATATTCTTATTCTAGGCACCTACATTTAATCTATTAAAAGTATGAGGCTTTAGACAAGTTCAAAATATTCAGGGTTGATGTTGAGCTCCAACTCAACAAAGGCATTAAGAAAGTCAAATCTAACCGTGGTGGTGAATACTACGAAAGAAATGACTGCACATGTGAACAATGTCAAAGACCTTTTGCCTTCTATTTGGAAGAGTGTGAGATCGTCGTTTTGTTCACCATGCCGTGATCGCCTAGCATGAGTGGTGTAGCTAAAAGACAAAATAAAACTCTTAAAGATATGTGAAGGAGTATGATTTATCATTCTTCCTTGTCGCATTCGCTTTAGGGAGAGGCATTAAAGACTGTAGCATATATTCTCACTTTGGTCTTCTAGAAAAATTTAGGGGTTTTTTAATTTTATGATCCCACAAAAGGAACTAATTTTTGGGACGAGAAATATAGTATTCCTTGAGGATGTTGAGTTTGGGGGGAAGAATGTGTTAAGGAACATTACTTTTGAGGAGGAGTCTGTATAGACACCTACTACTGCTTCTGACAATGATCAGGTATCAATTACTATCATTGAAGAAGCATATTAAGAACCTCAAGATGATATTGTTGTAAACATTCAATCTCATGCGGATGATATCATTTAAAGTCAATCTCAACAACCTCAATTAAGACTCTCGTCAATGGTACCACAAATTTTATGAAGTAGTTCTTTCATTTGGATTCAGAAAGAATGCTATTGATGGTTGTGTAACACAAGTTCAGTGGGAGCAAATGCATCTTGTTGGTATTGCATATCGATGACATATTGATTGCAATTAATGATAAGGAATATTGCGCAACACCAAGAATTACTCTCGAAGAAATTTGAGGTGAAAGATCTTGGGGAAGCCTCTTTTGTATTTGGAATCGAATGAAATAATTTTCGATTGTCACAGAAGGGATATAGTGAAAAGGTGCCTAAAGTATTTGAGATGCATAATTGCAAGTAAAGAAATACCCCTATGACTAAAGGAGACAAACCTAGTCTCATTCAGTGCCATAAGATAAATCTTGAGATTTAGAAAATGCAGAAGCTTCCATATGCTTCGGTGATTGGGAGCCTAATGTGTGCTCAAGTGTGTATCAGACCCAATTTGGTTTCAATTGTTTATATGTTGGGCAGATATTTCAATAACCCGATATGGATCATTAGGAAACAGCAAAACGGGTTATGAGATATATATAGAGAACTAAGCATTACATGCTCGCATACATAAAATCAGATCATTTGGAGAGATCTTTAGGAATTTTGATTCTGATTTTGTTAGATGCCAATACAGTAAAGGATCCATTTTAAGTTACGTGTGTCTGTTGGCTGTAGAGCCATTTCGTGGAGAAGTGCTGAGCAAACACTTGTAGCTACTTCTGCCATGATAACAGAATTCGTAACTTGTTTTGGGGCATCTAGTTAATGAATATGACTGTGAAATTTTGTCACTAGGCTGCATATTGTAAGGTATTGAAAGACTACTTAAGTTATGTTATGACAATAACTCTGCAGTATTATATTCTAAAACAACAGGAACTTCCTGGTTGTTAAATAAAGGGTTTGGAATGGACAAATACATATAGAGCATAAGGGAATGGATTTGATGATTACAAATCCAATCATTAAGGGACTATCACCTAAGGTCTTTCATGGGCATGTAGCCCAAATGGGTGTTATGTTGTTTAAGGATACTTCCGTTCAGTGGGAGTAGTTTTGGTTATTGCTCTATATTGTGTTTTGAACATGTAGTTATAAAACTCATGTTATTCTCTGCAGAAATAAAGTATTATGTTTTGTCCATTATTTTTGGTTTGATCTCACTTTGGGAGGACCAGTTGGAAATAGGCATGTATGATCACCTTGCATGAAATTTTCATGCTACACTCCATAATTGATCTGTTGTTGATTATATTTGCATATGTGATTACTGATGGGTTTAATCATGAAAAAATATGGTGACTGCCCCTTTAGTCCTATGTCGATATGGTTGATAATAAGATTGTTCGGAAATACACTATGTGATAGCACTTTTGAGCGCTCATTCGGTTTGTACACATTTATTTGGTGTCATGTGTTGCCCAAGTGGGAGATTGTTAGAAATTTGGGCTTCCACATGACTAATTTAATGTGTATGGCTATCTTTCAGTTGTCCAATTAAAGTGATCCAATGAAGATTAAAGTTTGGTCTAAAGTGTATTTATTTTGTTATGGAAATAAGTGTAGATACCATAAAGTGATTTTCTATTTGATGAGGGACCGAATAGAAAATAAAGGGGTTTATATTTAATATAAATATAAGCTAGGGTTATGGTCCCCAGACGTCAGAAGAACATTCGATATCTCTGTATTCTCTCGGCAGACTATTGCGAAGAATGTCTCTGATCGTTTGGAAGATCCATAGCCGCTGCAAAGCAAAAAGCAATTCCACCGTTCAATTCTAGATGGATCAAGGTACGCTTCCGCTTTATAGTTTATGCTCCTTCTCCGTCGTTCTCGGTTGATCATCATAGAGAGCTTTAAGTAATTGTTCATTCAATTATTCCAACAATTTCGTCTCTCAAGATTCTCTCATCAAGTAAGCCCTCTCACTTTCTGTCATTTGTTTTGAGGAACAACACACAAAAATCTTTCATTTTTGCTCGCAGGAATGAAACAGCAGCGAATGAGAAGTTCCACGGCCGATATTCATCCATTGCTGCCTCGTTTCTTGAGGAGACGGGCGATGCTACGAGGAATCTAACGTTGTGTGCTGAAAGTAAGAAGCCACCTACTGTCATAAGTCATATAACTTGCTTACTATCTCATATCACATTGTCTTCTGCAGAGGTTCTCAGGCTAGACCGCGAAGCATCAGAGAAGGCTGAGCTGCTGAGTGCTCGTTGCATCGTCTCCACGAAGCAAACCAGCGACAGCCACTCAGGACAAGTGGCTGAGATTTCAATAAGTGCAAGAAAATGGCTTGTTGATGACTACTTGGTAAGAATCTCTTAAATAAACATAAATTTTAAAGGCCGTGTCACGGAGTTTAAATGCCTCTCTCTCTCTCTGAGCAGGTGGATTCAAGTCCAAGTCCAAGTCCGAGGAAATATGGTTTTGCAAAGTAGAGAAGAGGTTGAGAGTTTGATCAGTTTAGAAACACTCAAAGCAGATAATGCAGTTGCAAACCATTTTTTTTACATATACTATCCATAGGAAATTTGGGGTCTATATAACCAAAAAGACTCATGTAACTCATTCTTACAATAGTCTTTCAGATTTGGCTCTTCAATTTCAAGAAATTTATGAAAAAATCATTTCATTGTCTATTGTTTTAGACTTGAATTTTATGACAAGCTAATTTTTACACCTTTTAGCATAATGTACTGCCCTTCAAGTTTTGAGTCATCCCTATAACCCAATTAATATAGTGGGCTGATTGGGTTAGAGATTTCTAATCTACAAAATAAGTTATCTACAAAACATCTATATTGATAGAGTTATCTGGAAATAATTTTTTAAATTGATACAAATTGAAAAAATCAAGTTATAATTAGGAACTTCAAAATCCTAAAATAAAATTAATCCAATTATTAGAATTGAGGATAATACAAATTTCAAAATTTAAAATATAAAATCAGGTGAGCATATAATGATATACATCATGGCCCAATTCATTTTTCAAAGCCCAAAACTTTGGGCTTTCCATAAATTATGGCCCATCTGAATAAACCCACTTCCATTTTCGGCAAAAGATATGACACGTGGCGCTGTAGCAAAAAGGAGAGAGAGAGAGAGAGGGAGCGGAAGAGAGGGAAAATCAGTTTACTGTTGGAAGAGATGAAACCAATCGATCGCTACGGAAATGCAATATGCTTCAGCTGTAAACGTGTAAAATTTTCAGCAATGTCAGCGAAGATTTGAGCTCGACACGTGTGGCTATTGCCTGCTTTTCCGCGGAGTTCCGGATTCGAAATTTCAGGAAATTTTTAAGTTTTCCCGAGAGAGGTGAGATAGTCGTTGATGTTGAATCCTTGATCGCGTTTGATTTTGAAGTGTGAGAGTGAAAATTTGTTTATCGTCATCCAATTTCAAATTTCTAGGGTAGGATTTGGTGAAATAATTAGTGAGTTTATCATGTAGATGTAGATCCGGAGTCGGATGAGGGAATGGTGGACAGTGTTTTCATTGGGGGTGGGTTGATTGATTGAACAGGAGAGCGATATGGGCGGTGGTATTAGAATTATTGTGAAGTATGTTGTTGTCGTTGTTGAGCAAGCGTACATTATATGATGATTCTAGGTAAATTTATGATTGGCGTATTCTAATTTCTGCTATAGTTTTACAAATACAATAAATGGGGATGTATGTATGATATGCAAACATACGCATGGGAGATGAAACAATTGAAATGTTGGCAGGGATTCATATGGATTTACTGTGAGACCTCAACATGCCCATAGGTATCGAGAGTACTCCAATATCTACAAGGTGACCTTCTTGGTGAAATGGCAATATGATTCAGTTTCCGTTTTGTTTTTGGTGGCTTGTAGTTGAGTTATACTAATACTTTCTTATTAGAGAACCTGTGTGGATTTGATTTGTTATTTATCGCATGTGTTTGGTAAACTTAAGAAAATGGAGGGGATTTCTTGTGTTCCGCTAAAAGTCTACATGTGAAATTCCAGGAGGAAGAAGGGGAGAGATTGGAAAAATGGAGGGGATTTCTTGTGCAGCAAGAAGAGTCTACAAGGGCTAGTCATGCTAAGGAAGATGACACTGAACCTGTGGTTTCCGAGGTTACTGAGGAGCCACATGATCTCAGGCAAACAGCAAGTGAACCTGTGGTTTCCGAGGTTACAGAGGAGCCACATGATCTCAGGCAAACAGCAAGTGAACCTGTGGTTTCCGAGGTTACAGAGGAGCCACATGATCTCAGTCAATCAGCAAGTGAACCTCTGGTTTCTGAGGTTACAAAGGATCAACCTGATCTCAGTCAAACAGCAAGTGAAAATGTGGTTTCCGAGGTTACAGAGGAGCCACGTGATCTCATTCAAACAGCAAGTGAGGAAAGGGAAGATTCGGCTGAACAGTCCGCTGCCATTTCTGAAGTCACTGCTGTTGAAAAGGTGAGCGGAGAAGATGGAAATTCAAGTGAAAAGAGGTCTGAGGGAAGTATACCTCCCAAGGAAGCTCCAAGTAACCAACATAGTAAGCCCCGTGAGGTGAAGACATGGGCTGATATTAGTTCATCACTAAATACCATAGACCATTTGATGAGTTTACGAATAAAGAAGAATGCGAACACGAAGCATGAAAAGATAAGGTGCGAAAATAATGACCTTCCATCAATAGACGAGGGAAGAGCAGATGGTGGAGGGTCTGAAGACGATAGTGAGAGAACTGATAGTGCAGAAGCTCCTACAGTAGAAACTAGTTCCAGTGATATACTACTGCCCACAGAATCCAGTTTTCCGTGGAAACAAGAACTTGCATCCCTTGTTCAATTAGGAGTACCCAGGGAACTTAGGGGGGAGGTACAGTTACACCGTTGCATCAAACGCGAAATTATTGACATCACTTTTCCAGCTCTAAAGCTTCTTTATATTTTTGCACTTACTTAATTGGGCAGGTGTGGCAAGCATTCGTTGGTGTTAGAACCCGCCGAGTGGATAGATATTACCAAGATTTGCTGGCTGTAGAATGTGATGCTGGTAGTGATGGCAAAGAGCATGATAAATCAGCATCTGAAGAGAAGAAAGGCAATTTGTCAGAAAAGTTAAAGAAGCAGATTGAGAAGGTCGTTAGCTGCATGGCTCCTGGACTTTATCGTTCAATCTTTTTGATTCGTAGGTGCTGCTTCTTTTAGGGTTCATCTAGGATGGTCTTCAATAGCAATACCCCGCCCGGATGGATGCTTGAACTTTATTAACTTTGGAATAGAATTTTGTCCATTGTTGAACATCTTAGTTCTCTCTTCAAATTCTAGTCAACATCTATTACTAAAATTTATTTCTATCATGCCTTGTCATTATGTGTAAAGACTGATTTTCTTGTTCGCTTGCTGCAGGATCTGCCACGAACATTTCCAGGCCATCCGGCATTAAATGAAACTGGCAGAAACTCATTACGGCGTGTGCTCTCAGCATATGCTCTGCATAACCCCTCAGTTGGGTATTGCCAGGTGACTGCCTGGTTTAGGTTTATCGTATTCGGCGTCAAATGACTAAGAAAAAAAGATGAAAAGTAATCTTACAGAGATATGATATGAGGTGAAGCTTGAACACTGGGGAGGAAAATAGAAGCAAGATTGTAATTTATTTATTTAGCCATATGATTTACAAAATGTGCATGTTAGAAGATAAGTTTATGAACTGGAGAGAGTGGAAAATATTATGTCTATTATAATAATAGAAAAAAATGACTATTATAAGCACATACGGACAAGAGGATGCTATCTATATATATTTAAGATGGTAAAGTCACAAATTAGGAAACTGGGAGACAAATGTTATTTACAATGGATACTTCAGATGATTTCTGTTATCTGGATATAGTCAGAAATGTTGCATAAAGATTACAAGACCTGTAAAAATATGGGAGAATGCAAGTTGTAGTAAGATTCTTCAGTTTGCATGAATAATAAGATGAAAATCTTCCTCTTGTGTCTGCATCATTCAAGTCAAACTTCACTTAGAAATTTTTCTTGTTTTTATTTTTAAATTTTCATTCCATGCTCTTTGTTACTCCAGGCAATGAATTTCTTTGCTGGCTTATTACTTCTGATGATGCCTGAGGAAAATGCGTTCTGGTAACTTTCAAGCTTTTACATCATCCTGTTTTGGAACTGTATGAACTTTTATAACTTAGGGAAGGGAAAAATATTAGAGCATCATCATATAGAGATCTTTTTATTTAAATCAACATATGATCATGCAGAAAATAATACTGAATGAGCTAGTTTTTACCTAGTCTCTCCTTTCAGGACACTGGTGGGTATAATCGATGATTATTTTGAAGGTTATTTCTCACAAGAAATGACAGAATCCCAGGTTTGTGTCTTAACAATTGTTGTTTCAGGAATGTGCTCATGTTAACAGAAGCCTTAAAATTTTGTTACTTCATAGGTTGACCAACTTGTTTTTGAGGACTTGATGCGTGAAAGGTTTCCTAAACTAGGTTAGTCCTCTATAAAAAGCTTTTATCATATGGCTTCTTCACTCATATTAGATATACACAGTCCGTCATCAAATCCAGTTTGCTGCAGTAAACCATCTTGATTACTTGGGAGTTGAAGTGGCATGGATGTCTGGGCCTTGGTTCCTCTCAATCTTTGTAAACACGCTTCCATGGGAAAGTGGTGTGTGCTTATGATTGTTTTGCATAACAGGCTGAAATACATAATTACTTCCCAACATAGCTCAAACTCTACACCATCTTGCCCTAATTTCAGTTCTTCGAGTGTGGGATGTGATCCTGTTTGAAGGGAACCGCGTCATGCTCTTTCGAACTGCGCTTGCTTTGATGGATTTATATGGTACACGTTTCATGTTTCCTGAATAATTTAAGTGAGACACATTGAATTATATTAGCGTTTGATCTACAGGACCTGCTCTAGTTACAACGAAGGATGCTGGAGATGTTATAACTTTATTGCAAACACTTACTGGTTCCACGTTTGATAGCAGCCAACTTGTCTTAACTGCTTGTATGGGTTTCTTGACCATCACTGAAGATCGACTGCAGGAACTGAGACAGAAGCATAGGCCATCTGTAGTTTCGACATTCAACGAAAGAGCCAAAGGGTGCAAAAGCTTCAAAGATCCTAAAGGTCTCGCAACTAAGTTATACAGCTTCAAGCATGATCGTGGACAAATAGCAAAAGAAAATGAGATAGAAGCAGGCTTGAATGATAATATGGATTTAGGTGAAATTCCATGTTTGGAATCTCATTCTGCCAGCCTGGATGAGTATCTTAAAGGCATGACCATTGATTCCGAAGTAGATTCACTTCCAGATCTTCAGGAACAGGTAGTTTGTTATCTATTTGAGTAGCACCTGCTTTTCTTCTGTTTTAGAGAACTCAAATGTTTGTGTGTGTGTTTACTGGGATTTACCATTAATATCACCACTCAGTAAGAAATTCACCTTTTCAGTATATTTTCTTCAGGTGATTTGGTTAAAGGTTGAGCTCTGCAGGTTGCTAGAGGAAAAGAGATCGGCTATGCTCAGGTTAGTTGAAGAGGGGGAAAGAGAGTTTGGAATTCAGTTTTACTATTCATGTGTAATATATTCTATTTTACTAGTTTATACTATTCGATCAGAGCTGAAGCTTGGATGCTAAAGCGTTCAATTGGAAATATTATTTCGCTGTTAACTGGCCACAGTCGTTGCATGTTGGCACCACGTTTTTTCAGCAAGCCTTGGTGGTTTTTTATACTTTAAAAGATTTCTATTGATCTTCCAAGAATCAATGATCAATCACTTATATTCTAATCATTTGCTGGTCATTTTCAATGACAATAAAAAATGTTGATTGTTCCCCTATTTTGAAATCACGGAAAAATGTGCTTCGTCTTTTGTAGGTCTGAAGAATTAGAATCTGCGTTTATAGAAATGGTTCAAGAAGATAATCGAATGGAACTAGCTGCAAAGGTATTTTACAATTATTCGTCTGTTAATAATAGTACTTACTTCAAAGAAATCAAGAGGCATGCAATAAATCACGCTGTATATCTAGTTCAATTCGATTATTACCGTTTAACAGAGATGCATTTTTTAAGTATGTGCATGATTCCTCATAATTTTCTGCAGGTTGAGAAACTGGAGAAGGAGGTTGCTGAACTACGGCAGGTTCTGTCTGATAAGAAAGAAGGGGAGAAAGCAATGCTTGAGGTCATTTTCCCACTTCTCTTTCAAACACTCAGCTATAGAGGCTGATACTCATCTTGTCAGAGGTCATAGTTATGAGGGATCTTCCTTTTATATGGCTATTTTAGGTTCTAATGAATGTTGAGCAAGAACAGAGGATAGCCGATGAAGCTCGACGTTCTGCAGAACAACAGCTGCGCGCACTTCAGGTTCTATACAACGTTCAAGTCCTCTGTTTTAACAGTAGGCTTACTTTGAGGATTTGTTATCTGGTGGTTAGATAGTTTACTTTGATGCATTATTAATATATCATCCATTTAGTCACTTAAAATCAATATAATCAAGGAACTTGGTTATCCCAAGTGATATGAAGAAAAGTTAATGTTAGGACAAAAACGAAAGACCTTCCGTGATCCACATACATTTACCAAAGTAAACAAGGCCTTATGATTGTTTATTTTGCTTTGTTCTTCAAGACAAGATCAAATAATACATCTATGTATGCACAGGAAAAGTATGACAAAGCCATGGGTGCCCTAGACGCTAAGGAGAAGCGGGTTGTTATGGCAGAGACGATGCTAGAAGCAACATTGCAATATGAATCTGGGCAAAGTAAAGCCTCTTCACCTAAGTGAGTAAGCACCCTGCTCCACAGTGCATAAAATCTTTTACTGTCTAAAAAAAGGGTCGTCTTCCTTGGGACGGAGGAAGTATATCCCCGTTATCAAATCCCATTTTCTTACATCATAATTTATATATGTATCCCTTGTACCATTGCCAGTTCTACAAAAAAGACTGGTCTACTCTCATTCGGCCTTGGTTGGAGGAAGGTAAGTCTTAAATCTTCTTTGTCAAATACATATTTACGTGTGCGTGTAGGTATAAACGATCAAACTATGCTGACAGGGGAAAGATGACTCTGGCAATAACGTCCCCGACGATGCTGATGGCCACCAGCAAGATAGATGACAAGAAAGTTACAGAAACAATATACTATGCTCATACACTGCAGTAGTTTTTTAACATCATCGTTTTTAAGTTTGTATGAGTACGATGAGGTAATAAACAATAGTTTGTACTTTTTGGGCAACCATGTTCTCTTTCAACTTTAATTTGATCGAAAATAGGCCAACATCGTGCATCGCAAAACTAGTCTTGTTACAAATTGAGTATCAACAGAAGGGTAAAAAAACGAAAAAAATTGGTTGTTTTCTTACAAATCATCTCGAGCAGAGATCCGGCATGTAATAGCATCCGACTCCAAAGATATCCCCAACTAGGGCGCTGATATTTTGCAGAGATAAGTTTAACCACACCACCAACAGCAACAATACGACATGTTCGAATAATTTTTTTCCGATGATGATGAACAAACCAACCTTCTCTGGGCTTGGTCTGCCCGGAGCAATAATCTTTTAACCATAGTACTTGGATTAATTTTACATACTAATATATTAATATATGTAGCATGAATACATACATCTGGAAATAGAAAAATACTCAAGCATGTAACACTATGATGAAAGAATGGATATCCAATAGTATATCATAGTTTTATTATTACACTTGAACAAGTGGGAAAAAAAATAAACAAACTTGTTAAATAATCTTACAACAAAGTTGGAAATCTAAAAAGGGATTGTTCAGCATCACTACACTCTTAGTTTTCTTATTTTCCCCATGAAATAATAAGGTATTCTGTAAAAATATCAAAAGTTATGATGTCTGCAAAATTTGAACTCCACATCCTAAGAAAACCTACACTGCTGCCGACTGTTTCTCCTCATTTTCGTTGAGGTTCAGAGCTTCGAGCAGCTTTGGCAACGACTCCGGGATCCCACCGGGTATGACAAACTCGACCAGTTTCCCTTGGCAACGGTAGAAGTCCTCCACTGGCTGGCTCTGCATTTGCCCAGAGGGAAATCAATTGAGTAAAAGATGAAGTAGAATGAAATTCACAATTCTAAGAATCACAATGAGCAAGATCACAAGGTAAGACCGGACATCGGTTCCATATGAAAGTGTGGAATGACGTATAAGTGGGAGTCAACCTTTTACTATTGACCATGGTTTTGAGATAAGTTAGTGCTCCCTATTTTATATGTTTGTCAATTTGGTGCGGTGAGTGTGGATCCGAACGGCCTAGGGAAAGGCACTACCCGAAGGTCCGACCAAAGGGGTGCCCCTGAAGAAGTTGGTCCAAAGGGAAACAAATGGATGTTGGGCCTACAACTTTGGGTTTTCCACCGGGCGTGTGCACCGTCTGGTTCAAAAGGGGATGGATTGATACGAATCCCATATCCAAACGGCCTACTAAAAGGGCTATCTGAAGGTGTGAGGGGAGCTACTGAAGATGTGGGCCCAAGGGGCAACAAATGGATGGCGTGCCATCCGTGGATATGGAATACACATGGGTTTCACGTGAAAGTATGGAATATCATATAAGTGCGAGTCAACCATTCACCTTCGATCATGGTTTTGGGTGGTTAAATTATGGCTCCCTAACTTATATGTTTATCGGATATTCTCAGCTTTTGATCCACACAGTTACTTGCAAATTCAAAAGGGGAAACAAGTACCTTTTCAGTGTAGACCGCCAACCTTTGCTTCACAACAGTTTCGGTATCATCAGGACGAGTTACGAGCTTTGAAGCACAGTGTGAAGGCGGGAGAAGGGGGTCCATATATATGTCCGGATTCCCGTTCTCTCCCTTGACATCGATTGTGGCCACGTTGAAGTTCTTCCCACATTCACTGCAAATCCTTCTTCCGAGGCATTTATCTATTAGTACTTGTTCGGGGAGCTTCAGATTTACGACCAGATCAATATCGGTCACATCATTTAGTATTTCCTGCATATTAGTGAAGGATCAAGTTACTCAGCATTTCAAGAGACAACTGATGAATTTCCTACTTTCTCCTATTTGATCAAAGTTCAGAAATCACTTGAAGCAACGTGCGAATTGCACAAGAAACATACGGTGAAGCAATTTCTGAATTAAATTTTGAGTGTTGAAGGACAATGCTTCGGGTTGTTAGTAACACTATCGTTTATTCATTCAGCACAAACCCTTTCTCTATTTAGCTCATCTCTGATTTGATATACCTGCTAAAACTGTGAAAAGAAGAATCACTCACCGCTTGTCTTACTGTTCGAGGAAAACCATCGAGTATGAATCCTGATTCTCCCTTTGATTCTCCTGACTCAAGCCTCTTTGACAATAAATTGATGATGATCTCATCGGATACCAGTTTGCCCTGGTTCACAATCTCCTCGAGCTGCAACAATACATCCAATAGTTCAGCTATGAACCAAAACACAGCACAAACTCATCTCACTAAAGAAACATACACAAAAGCCAGCAAGCTGTAAACTTTAAGACTCAAATAACAAAACACAAGCATCCAAATTCTATAATATCCTCAATCCAATCATATGAATCCTGATTCTCCATTAGACTCTACGTCTCAAGCCTCTTCGACAACAAACCAATAATGAACTCATTGGATACCAATTTTATCTGGTTCACAATCTCCTCGGGCTTCAACAATACATATGATAGTTCAGACACGCAACTACAAACCAAAACACAGCACAAATTCTCATCTCACTAACAAAACATAAACCGAAAAACACAGCAAGAAAGATTCTATTTTGCAGCAAGTTGTGAACTTTATCATTGAGCATCACACACTTACCACAAAAAATTAATGAATCCACAATCCAGTCATTACTATTCATCAAAATGTCATTCTTCAACTATTTTTAACACATTTCAAACTTCACATATTCACAATATATTCAAATATGCTAACCAAAACACAACACAATTTCTCACATCTCACTAAAATAACATAAACATAAACAGAAACAACACATTGTATGGGATTCGATTCCGCAACAAGCTGTAAACTTTATCGTTGAGCTTCACACATTAAAAATTACTCCAGATAAATCAACATTTCAGTCATTGCTATTCACTAGTTTTTTCAACTACATTTTCAACACATCTATAATTCCACATACACACAAATAAAATTCAAATATCTCAATTTTCATTTTTTGTAATATTTCGAAGGAGTATCCCAAATATCATACACTACATAATTCAAATCACAACGCATTTACCATAAAATATCAATGAATCCACAATTTATTCACTACTACTATTCACTGAAATGTCACCTCTTCAACTGCAAACACATCTCAAATTCCACAAATTCACAATAAATTCAAATATCCCAATTTACAATTTCTGTAATTCAAAACGCATTTGAATTCCACGATCTCACTCAATCCAATCACGCGCAGATCAAACCCTAACCACATCAAAAACACAACAGACCTGCTTCGACATGGGGCCGGAGGAATTGAGCTCTTCGCGGACGAGATCGCCGGTGGCGATGTGCGGGACGCCGAGGAGAACCGAGAGGCGGCTGGCGTAGGTGCCTTTCCCGACGCCGGGGCACCCGAGGAACACCCACTGGACGTTCCTGCCCTTGGGATCCACGCGGGGTTTGAATTCGGTCGCGGCGGCCGAGGAGAGGGACCTCCGGGTCGAAAATGCGGCGGAGGAGGATCGGAAGAGGCGGATCATGGCCGCCATTTAGCGGTGGTGGAGACGGAATCGAGAAGGATAAATCGAAAGCGAAGCGTTGGAGGAAGAGAAAGAGAAAGAAATGTGGAGTTTTACGAAGTGGGTAATGCGGCGGAGAATCTTTTCGTGATTCCCATTAGATTCGGATATGGAGTAGTACAATATTTTTTTTATTTTGAAAATCCGACTAATTCTGCTCGACCACATTTTCATTGCTTTGCTCGACCGGTTCGGCGGATATATAATTTTTAAATCATGCATTGCTTTTCTAATATTTGCATTTAGTACTTAGTTAATCTTTCCATTTTTGGATGTTTAATTCGTACTATCTCCTTTCGATTGTGAAGTTATAAGTAACCTCAAAAAATTAGGAGAAACAAACTGCTCTCTCATCCTAAGGAAAGGGTCATCTTGGGACGAAGGAAGTACTAATAATAATAATAAGAGTATCAAATTTTAAAACACAACCCAAAAAGAATACTCCCTCCGTCTCCTATTAAGAGTAACACTTTTCCATTTCGGTCCGTTCCCAATTAAGAGTCACACTTTATTTTTTTATCATAAATGGTAAGTAGGTCTCACATTCCACTAACTCAATTCACTCACATTTTATTATAAAATCAATATAAAAAATAGATCTCACATTCCACTAACTTTTTCAAACTAACTTTTCTTTGCATTTCTTAAAAAACTCCTGCCCAGTCAAAGTGTGACTCCTAATAGGGGACTAGACGGAGGGAGTAAGTAGCAACAAATTTTAAATATATATGTGAAAATGAAGTTGTCCAAGTATCCGCAACGGCAGCAATATAAAAACCATATATAATGATTCTTTATAAATATAAATATCGTTACAAAAAAGGCCACGTGTCAGCTGAGGTTATTTACCCATGGCTGCTTCTCTCGGCACAACCACCGCGCACGGCGTCGCCGCCGCATCTTGTAAAGCTTTTACGCCCCAATACTCGCCTAACAACGTTCTCACGAATCCGTCGCGCCGTCTCCGCCGTGAATTCCCTCTCCTTCGCGCCAAATTAGCCTCCCTCAGCTCGCCCCAACGGTGTCGTATCAGTCCATCCGCCGTCTCCAATTCTACAGGTAAGATTCACCCCCGAAATCATAGCTCGACGCTTCCATTTTGTTATCAATTGGCTCGTGCAGTGTTCGGTTTTAGGAATTCGTAGCTTGGTTAGAATTTTGTTATAGCAGACGAAATCAATCGCTAATTTAATCAATTAGGAAGTAGGAATCAACCAATTGAATGTGTGCTTTATCATCAATCGTAGAAGTATTTGCCTAAAGTAGGTCTATCTCTGTAGAGGTTCAGTTGAGGAATAAGAATTTGAGCCAATTTATCTCAAAGTTGAACTGTAATTGTGGTGGTTGTGAATGATAATGAAAAGCAGGGGCTGAGACTTCGGCTGTGACTGATGGTGCCACTGACTTGCTGGAAACCGTGATAGTCTACAACTTGAATGGGAATGGAATCCCCATTTCTGACTTGTGGAAAGATAGGAAGGCTGTGGTAGCATTTGCTCGTCATTTCGGGTGATTATTGTGAATCTTTGCGCTCCGATGTTCTGCTTTTAAGCCTATATTTTGCAGACACGAGTTACTTTTTGTATATTTGGCTGTTGCAGATGTGTTCTCTGTCGAACAAGGGCAGCCTACCTTGCTTCTGGAAAGGTGAATTGCGTTGCCTCTCGACTGACTTGTTCATTCCCTGCTTGCTTGTATTGAGTATTCTTTAGTACCTCAAGCCCTTTTCAGAAATGGTCATGCCACTATTTGTAGGAGTCACTGTTTAATATACTTACTTTCTTCATCATCAATTTATTTTCCCTAATTCTTCTACCAAGTTGTTGTGATTCATTCAGTTAGAGTGAGAGCATTCTGAATTTTTATATAGTTGAGAAATTTAGTTTTTGCATGATTAGAACTGAGTGTTACTACCTTCTTCATTTTGGCAGAATTTTGTGCTTGTTTGACAGGATACCATGGACGCTGCTGGTGTGGCGCTTGTTATAATTGGGCCTGGAAGTGTTGATCAGGTATGCATCCTTTCTTGGATCTCGCCCTACATGCACATACGATAAAAGGCTCCTAGCATTCCCACTTCAGATCCTATTCAGCAAGCCCATTTCGAATTTTCTTTTATGAATTCCATCCACTACATGAATTCTCTTTCAACACTATTTTCCCTCCCGGTGTCTTTTGACTTCTTGTTTTCCTTCGGAGAGTTTGTTGGTTGGCTTAATATATTGTTGGAATACTGATTAGCACTATGGTGGCAGGCAAAAGTTTTCTCAGAGCAAACAAAGTTCAAAGGAGGTGTGTTTCTAAATTTATTTTACATTGAAACCGTGTTATAGCAAACTCAAAATTTGCACTATGATCTTTTTCTTAGCTGTTCTGATCATTTACTTCTCTCGTCATTTTAGTGTGTGTCCATCTAGAATATAAAGTTGAATACACAAATAAGTATGATTGCTCTCCATGTATTTTAACAGAGTTAATTCGCTATCAATATGTTATACTGGTATATATATTTACACCCGTGCAAACCTCATGCGTTGGCTCTTATAACCTTAACCATATAAATAAAATAAGCAGTATGGAAAAGAAGACTTAGAAGCACTTTCAAATATAGTATCCAGCATATTAAAATAAATGATGAGTGCACTGTCTTGTGAATTCCTGGTTTTGTACATGATTCAATTTTATTATTCTAGGAATATATCATACTCTTGTTTATTATAAATAGAGTAGATTGTACTTTGTAAATGTAAAAATCATCAATGAAGATCAGTGAACAATTCAGTTTCACTTTTTATATCTTTTATCTGTTTAGTCCACCCATAAGATTTCAGAATCCAGATTATTCTGCAAAACATGTCATTCCATTTCCCTTGACTCTATCAGAATATTTCCACACAAAATATGTTTCTCTTTTTTTGTTACAGAGGTATATGCAGACCCTAGCCATGCATCGTATGACGCACTGAATTTTGTCTCTGGTGTTACCACCACATTTACTCCCCGGGTATGGTGACACTTTAATCCCTGTGATTATGACTTCTATTTCTACACAAGTAGTTAACAGCTGCATGAGTTATTTCATTGCAGCATGGTTGTGAGGTCTATAAACATCTTTATGCTCGTTTCTCTGCTTCAGTTTTATCTTTTTTGTTCTCAGGCTGGTTTAAAAATAATACAAGCGTACCTTGACGGATATCGACAAGACTGGGAGCTTTCGTTTGAGAAGGATACCCGGACAAGAGGTGGCTGGTAAGTTGCCCACCTGGAAAATGAGTAAAAGTTGCATCTGACTTACTTCGTTTATGTAGTGTGGGCATAAAGTTTCTATTTCACATCTGAATTAATGCATGTGAATTGAACTCTAGAACTTTGACAGTGTCTCTTAATTGTAAAGTTTTACCCAAAACAAAAGGGCTACAAGTTTAGCAAGAAAGTGATTGCTTTGATCACTTTGTCCGATAAACTGTAGATGTATTGAGGCTGTGTATTTTCTTGGTGGGAAGTCATAAAAGTGACTACCATTAATTCTTCTTCTTTTGATTTGTATTTTAATTTCTGTTTTATGTGATTGTGAAATGATTACTTAGTGGAAGTTAGTCCAAAAACTATGTTCATGCATCTCATTTTAATCTCATAGGTACTTTTGAGGTTCTGTTCTTGGAAATTTTGAATTATTTGTTGTAATTTTGTAGGAGGCAAGGTGGAATCATCGTTGCAGGCCCCGGCAAACATAACATCTCATATATCCACAAGGTTAACCCCTTTTCTTCCTCTATCTACGAAATTTATAACTGATAAAGAAACTTTCCATGACTCGGAATTTGATTTTATAACATTTGAATTTCCGTTATGGACTGATTCTACACAAACTACGCCCTAGACTAGTCACTTATGCTATGCAGAATGTTGGGTTTACGCAGGACAAAGAAGCTGGTGATGACCCGGAGATACAAGAGATCTTGAAGGCCTGCTGTGTTCAAGACAACTGAGAAGCATACTGAGAGTCCTTTTCACAGTATTATATGCGTAGTATTCTGTAGTAAAAAAATATCTGCTGTATATACACACATCTGAAGTTAAAATACCAAATACTACATCTATTGTTGTCTCAGTTGTCTATGGAATCAAGTTATGTTGTTGAAGCTTGTTCTTTTATGGAGTACTATAATAGAAGATCAATGTGGTTCCTCATTTATTTAGTCTGATTGACTCGGGCTCTGACTCGCGGTTAGCACGATCCAATGGGCCATCTTTACTAGGCCTGGAAAACAGAAGGGTTGGACTATATATTTCCTAGACTGGGAAAATTTGAAAGTTCATTCTAATTGTAAATTGGTCTTTTAAAAATTGGAATGCACTTTTTTCCTTTTTGAAATGATCTGAATTGTCTAAAATATGTAAATCGTTTGAATTTTACTATTTGAAATGGCTATGGAATGACTTGATTATACCCCTGTAATAACCTAAAATGACTACGTAATATGAAAATAACCTTACTTCTCTCAAATTACATTACACTATATTAATAAAATGATTTATTACTCATCAGATGAACTAAAACAATCTAAAATAATCTCAATGTTTTTAATATTACAAAATTCTAAAATAAAATATGATCCATCTATTTTTTATCTAATGATTGAGCTTTGCTATCAAGCTATGTAAGTAGTTCTATGATTTGATTATTCAATCACTATCAAAATGATATTCAGTGAGAATAATAAAAAGAAACATGGCAAAGAACTAAATGGTAAAGAATAAAGCAAAAAGAGAAATATAGTAAAAGAGATTAAAGCAATTAATTAATTTCTTAGAAATGTACTCATGACTTATAAAATTACTATTCCCTCCGTTTCTTCATAGTTGAGGCGGAATTTTTCGGCACGGAATTTTATAAATGAATATTGGATGTGTTAAATAAATAGATAAAAAAGTAAGAGAGGGAAAAATGTAGAGAGAATAATGTATAAAGTGAATAAAGTAGAGAGAATAAAGTAAGAGAGAGGAAAAAGTTATCATATAAAGAAACGGCTCAACTATGAAGAAACTTCTCGAAATAGTAAAATGGCTCAACTGTGAAGAAACGGAGGGATTAGAATACATGCGAGTATTTCATTTGTATTGAGATTCGAGATTGAGATGAGAATATGAGAATCTAAAATTGAAGAAAGCAATTGAAAAATAAAACCCTAATCCCCAAATCCCAAATCTCACTCCCCTCTCCTCTTTCCCGCCTCTCACTCACACAATGGCCGACAAGAAGAAGCGCCGCCGCGCCGCCTCCTCCTCCGACTCCGAATCCGACCCCCTCCACTTCAAATCCAAGCTCAAACCCGACTCATCCATCCTCCAAACCCTCACCGCCCTCAAATCCGCCTCCGCCTCCTCCTCCTCCTCCCGCCCCGCCTCCCTCTCCTCCCTCAACCTCCCCACCGCCTTCCGCGAGGTCTCCGACCTCCCCCTCTCCTCCGTCCAGTCCACCATCGAGTCCCTCGCCCTCTCCCTCGCCCACTCCATCCTCTCCGGCGCCGGCTTCTCCTTCTCCGTCCCCTCCCGCGCCTCCGCCAACCAGCTCTACGTCCCCGAGCTCGACCGCATCGTCCTCAAGGACAAATCCTCCTCCCGCCCCTTCGCCTCCGTCGCCTCCGTCCGCAAAACCACCATCACCGCCCGCATCCTCCAGCTCATCCACCAATTGAGCCTCAAAAACATCCACGTCACCAAGCGCGACCTCTTCTACACCGACGTCAAGCTCTTCCAGGACCAATCGCAGTCCGATTCCATCCTCGACGACGTCTCCTGCATCCTCGGCTGCACCAGATCCAGCCTCAACGTCGTCGCATCGGAGAAAGGCGTCGTCGTAGGCCGATTGATCTTCAGCGACAACGGCGACATGATCGATTGCACCAAAATGGGGATGGGAGGCAAAGCCATTCCCCCAAACATAGATCGCGTCGCCGATATGCAGAGCGACGCTCTCTTCATCCTCCTAGTCGAAAAAGACGCCGCATACATGCGATTAGCCGAGGATCGATTCTACAACCGATTCCCCTGCATAATCGTCACCGCGAAAGGGCAGCCCGATGTCGCAACTCGCCTCTTCTTGCGCAAAATGAAGAATGAGCTGAAGCTGCCGGTGCTCGCCCTAGTCGACAGCGATCCATACGGATTGAAGATCTTATCCGTCTACGGATGCGGATCGAAGAATATGTCGTATGATAGTGCGAATTTGACGACGCCGGATATCAAGTGGCTGGGGGTGAGGCCTAGCGATCTGGATAAGTATAAGATTCCGGAGCAGTGCAGGCTGCCGATGACGGAGACGGATATAAAGACGGGGAAGGATTTGCTGGAGGAGGATTTCGTGAAGAAGAATCCGGGGTGGGTGGAGGAGCTGAATTTGATGGTGAAGTCGAAGCAGAAGGCTGAGATTCAGGCGCTGAGCTCATTCGGGTTTCAGTATCTCACGGAGGTGTATCTGCCGTTGAAGCTGCAGCAGAAGGATTGGCTCTGAGGTGCAGGTGAGTTTTTCATTTGGTGGAAAGGGAATGTGTTGTGTGTGTGTTTGTGTTATTGGAAATGGAAATGGAAATGGAAATTTCAAATTTTAGTTTTTGAAGTGTTGGCATATGCAAATTCTTGGGGAATTCAAGAGATGAGCAGTTGGTTGAATACCCAGTGTAATAAGATGTTTATCCACACTACTACACTAGCATTTCACTATAATTTTCGGATACAAGATACAAAAGCGAACGTATATATA